>NC_047143.1:18252729-18577729 GCF_009829125.3 Periophthalmus magnuspinnatus
AAAAAACTATTTCAGATTTTATCAATAATACATTTTATTATGAATATTCTCTAGTTAGACACTGTGAGTCATCATGTTTCAACCTATATTTGGTTAGAAATGTCTTTTGAAAATTGAAATTTACAATAAAATGAATCATTTAACTAGCTGACTAAATCAAAAATAATCTAAAATAATCGTTAGTTGCAGCCCTAATATCATATGAAGAAGGTGTCACATTTCACTACTTGAATGGATGATATGAAAAACATACTCAGCATTTTTTCAACATGAAACAATCCAACTTTGATTTGGATGGATTTCATTGTGAATGCCATGCTTTGTCTCACCACATGCACACACATGTGAAGATGGACCATAAATATACTGTGGGTGTATCATGTACACTGTCAGGGATGACCACCATTCCACATACAAAGATATGGACACAAACAAGACAACTTAATCTAACCCTCTGAGAGACAGTGATTTTGAGACAGTGTCATACACCGAGGCAGAACTGAAATATCACCCGCTATCCTCTTGCCTCATAATAATCAGACATAAAAAAGTGTTCCAAAGTCATTTTTCTCACTTACCTTATGCATTCCGATCCTCTTTAATTATTCACCACAATGAGTCTATAAGCGTTTTTCACAACAGAGGCAGGAGCAGAATTTGCCTTCATGGTAAAGCTAACAACAACTAGCACTTCCTGATTCTCAGACAATATACAATCACCTGAAGGATTATTAGAAACACCATACTAATACGGTGTTTGACCCCCTTTCGCCATCAGAACTGCCTTAATTCTACGTGGCATTGATTCAACAAGGTGCTGAAATCATTCTTTAGAAATGTTGGCCCATATTGATAGGATAGCATTTTGCAGTTGATGGAGATTTGTGGGATGCACATCCAGGGCACGAAGCCCCCGTTTCACCACATCCCAAAGATGCTCTATCGGGTTGAGATCTGGTGACTGTGGGGGCCATTGTAGTACAGTGAACTCATTGTCATGTTCAAGAAACCAATTTGAAATGATTTGAGCTTTATGACATGGTGCATTATCCTGCTGGAAGTAGCCATCAGAGGATGGGTACATGGTGGTCATGATGGGATGGACATGGTCAGAAACAATGTTCAGGTAGCCCGTGGCATTTAAACGATGCCCAATGCTCATTTGTAGAGGAGATGAGTGGTACCCGGTGGGGTCTTCTGCTGTTGTAGCCCATCCGCCTCAAGGTTGTGCGTGTTGTAGCTTCACAAATGCTTTGCTGCATTCCTCGGTTGTAACGAGTGGTTATTTCAGTCAACGTCGCTCTTCTATCAGCTTGAATCACTCGGCCCATTCTCCTCTGACCTCTAGCATCAACAAGGCATTTTTGCCCACAGGACTGCCGCATACTGGATGTTTTTCCCTTTTCACATCATTCTTTGTAAACCCTAGAAATGGTTGTGCGTGAAAATCCCAGTAACTGAGCAGATTGTGAAATACTCAGACCGGCCCGTCTGGCACCAACAACCATGCCACGCTCAAAATTGCTGAAATCACCGTTCTTTCCCATTCTGACATTCAGTTTGGAGTCTTGACCAGGACCACACCCTTAAATGCATTGAAGCAACTGCCATGTGATTGGTTGATTAGATAATTGCATTAAGGAGAAATTGAACAGGTGTTCCTAATAATTCTTTAGGTGAGTGTATATTTATTGGATTTATAATGGGATCCACACACTACACAGCAGACATATTTTGATTTCAAAAGCTGCTTAAACAATCTTTACTAGGGCAAGACAGAGTTTTCTCAAATGTGTGGAAAGAAATCGGGTACAGGCCCTTTAAAAAGTGAAAACATGTTGATTTTGGTGACTCACTAGAGACAGTTCCTGGCTGTAAAATGCTTGCACTATAGTGTATTATTGTTTTGCTCTTGCTTCTAATCTTGTCCTGTCAATACTGTATTTGGAAGTTGTGACACAGTCTTTTGTAGACAGACATGAATAACGTAACACACACGTGATCACCTCCCCCAGAGGAGAGCACACTGTGACAGGAGGGTTGGGGTGAGGGGGTGAGGAGGTGTGAGAGGGGGAGGAGGGTGAAGTGGGGGGCGGGGTCAGGGGTTGGGAACACCAGGATGCAGAGGGTCACCTGCTGTGGTCTCCATGGTGGCACGGAGAAGAGTGACTACAACCAGAACAACAAGAGATCCAGAGAAAAAAACACGCTCACTTAGTAATAGTACTGTCCAGATGTATTTTAGTGCATTGTTAAAGTATTATATCATTTAAAAACCATTCTTTTTTTTTCACTAACCACCAAAAAAGGTACGAAAAAAAAACTACCGTAAATTTCGGACTACAGAGCGCACCTGATTAAAAGCCGCACCAGCTAAATTTGAAGAGAAAATCAATTTTGTACATATATAAGCCGCACCTGAATAAAAGCCGCAGGTTTTCATATTGTAACATGAGATATTTACACAGAAAGACGGTGCACTGACACGCTTTTTTTTAACTTTGCCTGAAAATTGGAACCAACACGACATCAACACGGGATGAACACATCTGCAGGTTTAGAAAATAAAACTGCACCAAAACGGAAAATCTGCTTTTATTTCCTCTGAAAACTTTTGTCGTCTTTTACATTGACCAAGTTGGATTCATTGATGTCGAGCTTACGTGCAGTGGCTCTATTTCAGGAGTCGGCAACCCGCGGCTCCGGAGCCGTATGCGCCTCTTTCAGCCTCATACTGCGGCTCTGCGTGGCTGAAGTGTATTTTATTTGTGTTAGCTCTTTTTTGTTGTAGTTTAAATTGGAAGATTATTATGATCTTAAAATAAAATTATATTTTCTTATTTTTCGTTGCTCAAAATAAGCGTCACACTCGCGGAACAATGTTCAAAACAAACACCGCTCACGTCTCACAGACACAGACACAGACACAGCTCACAGTCCTGCGTAAAGAGCCCTGATTTTCAGACGTTGTGCGCACAGGGGTCAGGAGCAACTTTCGCCCGTCCCTAATGACACACTAATAAGCTCGTCCGTAGATGTATCATGAAAATCCTGCTGGAAATCGCCACAGAAATCTATTTGATGTAGTAGCAAGTATATTATCTGCTCTTGTCTCCGCGATGACGTATCACGTATAACACATCAGACACGACGCACAAAAGTAGAGCCACAAGCGAGTGAAAATGAGCCAAAACAAAAGTCTTTGGAGAGCTTTTTAACAAAGGGGAAAAGGACAACTGAGGAGCCAGAAGAAGAGACTACGACCTCCAAGAAAAAGAAAGATAAATTTAACAGACAATGCCTACTTAAATCTGGGTTTGTCGCTGCAGGTGACTCACGCGCACAGTCCGCTCTACGTAACATACGGGAAAAGCAAATAAGGCAATGAAACCTTCAAAACTGCTTTGGCACATGGAGAATAAGCACCTGGGATTAAACAATACGCCTTTAGAGTTTTTGAAAGAAACTGCGGAGCAGAGTAGACATAATCACATAATCAGCGCAGGGCTCCCTCTGATGCAGCGGTTTGGTGAGTTGTATTTTTTTAATGCACTTAAGTTGTTTTTGCCATATTTATCTGCCACGTGTAGAAGGCTTGTCCGTGAAAATAAAACCCAGGGGCCGTTATCCAGTAAAAAATCCATAAATAAGCCGCACTGCTGTACAAGCCGCAGGGTTCAAAGCGTGGAAAAAAAGTAGCGGCTTATAATCCGAAATTTACGGTAAAAGATTTTAATCAAATGCTTTGCTTACGTCTATTACATAGTTAAAGGTAATAAAAAAGACAACTTTTTACACTATATTAGAAAAATTCTATGTTTACTACCTATTCAATGAGTCTAATTAGGGTAGTAAATTAGAGCCTCTGACGCATACATTAACCAATTAATAATTTTTTTTGTAATTGTAAATTTTTTTCTCATTAAAAACTAAATTGTTAAGATTAAACCAATATTTTCATTTATTTTTATACAACATATATAACATATTTTCTCTTGCATATTAAAGTAGTCATATTCTAATTCATAATTCTATGTTGATTATCATGTATTCCTTGGACTCACCCAGAGTGGATGGGGCTAGAGGACAGGGCCACATTGTCCAAGTTCTCTGTGCCCCAGCTCAGCCTGTAGTTCTCTCTGTCATTCTCTCTGGCCAGGGAGGACATCTGAACAATAATAATAAGAATAAAAATAATAAATCCAATATCTAAATAAGTTAATACTAAAATTTGTGTAATTCAACTGTACCTGCTGACTGTTGAGCAGCTCCTCCATCAGACCCTCATGTTTGGGGAGTAATAGCTGTGGTGGGTTGGGGTGAAGGACCTGTCCGAACTGGAGATCACAATTCAGTTAGTGCTGCTATGCAATATGGCCACCATTTAACAAACACATATGGGGACAAAATTAGATGATGGGAGCAACTACTCTCATTGTAACTTCTAAAATAATCTGCAAAATATTAGTAAACTGCTTTGAATATCTATTCTGGTACGATCAAGATACTACTGTTACTAAGGCCTCATGTGTAAATGGGCCAGTATTACCGGTGCATACCTTTGCATGCGACTATACAGAAGATACAGAAGACATGAAGACCAACGATGAAGAATGAGCAGGACAGGTCATACAACACATATAACAGACAAGAGGTTAGATTAGTGAGTGGACACAGACAGGTTTTGTGAACATATTAGACTCAAAAATAATAAAATGTTGACTTTAAATGTGTTTACTTTTAATAAACATGACATTTTTAGGTGTAAAACAAAACTACTGCAATGACTTAAAGTCAACATGTCATCCTAGTAGCAGTACTAAACAAACGATTGTAATGTTATACACTTGTGATGGTACCTATCAGTGCGGCCCCCCTCCAAGCTGAAGCGTAGGTAATTCATCCCGTCCAGATACTGTCCTGGGAGGGAGTCATCCCCCAGCTCCCGCAGGTCCTCCGCTCTCAGGTATTCCCCTCCATCACCTGTCATTGTGTCGTCTCCTATTGGGCAATTACAAAGGTATAATTGATTTTAAAAATATAGGGCTTTGGGAAAAGCACCAACTGAAATAGTAATCCATCTAATCTGTCATCTACTTGACATTTGCAAAATTGAGGCTGAACTAGGACTGATCCACGGGCTTGCTGTACATGTTTTTTCTGTCTTAAAAATGTGAAAGTCAGAACTAGGCCAGTTTTAACAATAACTAGCATATTTTCTAATTACATACAGACAGCACACAGCAGACATATTTCAACCTCAAGACTGGGGCTGGTTATATAATAGATCTGTACTGGGGCAAGACACATTTTTCTCAAATACATGGGAAAAATAATTTACATGACCTGTAATCTGGACTAGACCAGGACAAAACCAGGACTAGTACAGGACTGAACCAAGTCTATACCTGTATAAAACTACACTCAAACCAGGATCAAGTCAGCCAGTGTGAATGCAGCCTTACTCTCAAGATGTTCAAATATTAACACACTCAACCAAAAGGTGCAGTGAAGAGCGACATGCTATTCTGACCGTGGTTATAAACAGTGAAGAGCTGGTTTATGCCTTGGTTCACTTTCACATTTGAAAGGCAAGGTATTACAATTATGATCTTGTTGTAGAAAAAGATAACATGTAAATATATCTTACGGCAAATGTAACCAAGTAACTTGTTTTTCTATTTTATCATTAGTAATACAGACAAGTCAACACTACATGCCTAATGACTGTTAGAACATATTCTCCACTCAACAGGAAAAACAATACTTAGAGGGATTATTTGCATAGCCTTATTTGCCTTCTGATTTAAACAAATATTAGTGTTGAACAATGCTAACCACACAGCAGATCTCCAAACACATGCCCTGTACCTTCTAGAGTTTCCAGGTCTGATATGACATCATCATCAGTGGACCAAACTGCTGTGTGTGTGAATAGAAGGGTAATTTCTCAAGTCTAGCATTTAGAATAGAAATTTCACCTCAAAATATTGTCTGAACTTATTGCAGATTGAGTAAATTCTATCCAATAAAGTTGCATTGTAAAAATTTGGAAAAATCGATTAACTTGTGTGTTTTGACTACTTACCCTCTTCATCTGATACATCCAAGACTTCAGTCATGGTTTCTGGTACATTGAGTTTATGCTTCTCTGTCACCGTCTGCAAAGTTAGATAACACACATTTATTATAGGTAACGTTTTATTCATTTTATAATCAGTATTTTTTTTTGCATAATTCCATACTGTAGTGGTGGTGATGATCTCCTCCGTGATTACTCTGAGTGTGTCCACCACAGAGATGTAGCCAAGCCTCCGGGCAATTCCCAGAGCAGTGTTACCATTCTGACAAACACCACAAAATTATGAGTGACTGACCAGAGAAGTGCATTTTATCATATTGTATGCAAAACATGTACCACAGTGATGGCATTGGGCTTGGCTCCGTACTGCAGCAACACATTGATGATATGTGTATTTCCCTGCTGGGCTGCTTGGTGAAGGGGAGTGTATCCATTCTGAAAAGGGAATGGTAAAAAACATTCAGTTTATAAAGGATAGTGTATGACAGAGTATAAGGGTCAGTTAAATAAAATAAAGTAAGTAAAGTAAGTTAAGTAAAATAAAGTAAATAATTTATTTTATTTAAGTGACCCTTATACTCCGTCGTAATAGTGCAATAATTTGACTTGATTTGAAAAAAAACAAAACAAAACAAAAAAAACAACAAATTTCATAGTGAAAAACCTTTTGGCTCAAAATAAGGAGGTAAAGCTATTCCTTTATGGCAAAAATCCTGACTACAATGATAAATATTTCCAACTATTACATTTTGTACTATCAAAATGTTCCTATAGACAAAGTATAAACCTGACCTAATGTAATTTATAAGTAACATTTTGTGACATTTTCTTTTTCAAAGTCTATGTAAATTGTAGAGTGGTTTTGCTCTAGGTTTTGCAAGGTAGAACGAGCAGATATATTAATTAATATTTAACAGCTACAACATTTTTGTAATTGCGCAGGTAAGGTAAGGTAAAACAGATTGGGGACTTTCATAAATTTGCTTACATTTTGTCTATGTTTTATATGATACCACAGTTCATATTTATGAGATGCTGAATAACAGTACCTTTGTTTTGGCATTCACACTGGCTCCATTCTGTAACAGGAAGTTCACCATCTTGCCGTTACCATAGTGACATGCTACAATAAGTGGCGTGTAGCCCAACTGCAAAACAACAAATGTTTTATTATAGGCTATATCACGTTTACATAATAATATGTCAAGAATATAATGGAGAATCCCAACTGAATTATGCTCCTCATACTTTGGTTTGTTGGTCGAGGGTAGCTCCGTGTCGAACCAGGATCTCAGCCACAGACACTTTATCCTCCTGAGCCGCGAGGTGAAGGGCAGTCAGGCCACTCTGCAACAAATACACACACATTTATCAATATAAAACACATTACATGTACAAAATATCTTAATATAATTTCATTTTCCACTGTTTTGCATTGGTTGCAAGGTTGCATTCACATCCTCCCAGCATTCTTATAGTTAAAATCTGAGCTAGTTAGAATTCTATGTTACAATTTGTAGTTTAACTGGTTTATGGTTAATATCTCTATTATCACTATCCAAAACTCACACAAAGTTCAACATCTTCTCTGTCAGCAAAAACAATAACTGTAGAAAGTGTTGCCACTACTCAACCACACAAACGGGATTTTTGTCAGTGGAAAAAACTTGAAGCTATAGGATTAATATCAAAAGTTTGTGGAGTCAATTCTTAACAAACAATTATAAGACTCAACATTTCTGGATCATAAGTTTGGATATTTCTTTTAAAAGCAATGAATCTCCAGTGCCCAATGGCCAATACCCTCCATCTGAAATTAGACATAATTGAATTCTTAAACATGAGCCTAACCTATAGTCACTTATCTGTACAGTACCTTGGTGGGGGTGTTGACCTGCGCCCCCTTGCTGAGCAGTAGAGCGGCCATCTCTGCATGCCCCTCCTGAGAGGCTAGGTGCAGAGGGGTCACACCCTGTTTGGTCAGGATGTTGGTCTCTGCTCCATAGTCCAGCAGCACTGTAGCAATCTCCATCTGGTTCTTCTTGGCCGCGATGTGGAGAGGGGTGTAGCCGTTCTGGAGCAGGAACAAACAAGAAATAATTCAAGGTAGAAGTGAAGTTTTAGAACATATTTTTAATCGAAATAAGGCTTTCAGGAAAATTTCTGAATAAAAAAAGAATCTCCTTAATAAATTGGACACCAATCATGCATGGCATGTCACTTGAGTCTTGATTATTTAAATTAGAACTCTTCACATGACAACATTAAATAAACTACTATTATTTCGTGTTAAAAATTACACTCAATTATCGTTAAAGTGTTTACAGTATCATTACAATGTTGAAATCAAGAATATGTCTTTTCCTTAGTCAGAAATCAAGTTTGAAATTTTGCTAATTTGGAACAGGAAGTCCATTGTATAAAAATACAATGGACTTCCTGTTCATGGCAGCTTGAAGTGACTCTCTCACCTTGGCCATGGTGTGGGGTGATGCATTCTTATCCAACAGCAGAAGAGCCACCTTCTGGTTATCATAATGAGCTGCAACATGGAGCGGAGTGAGTCCATTCTGTGGAGGATGGAGAAGCGGATTGGCCAGAGGTTAGTGCTGAGGTCAGACAGTTAATGTTAGGATGAATTAGATTAATATGAAATTCTTATAAAACTGGAAAAAAATAATACAATAAAATAAAAAGAGGAGCAATGTTAAGTACTTAATTTTGTTAATCTAGTATCTATCCTTATGAATCTATTCTTAACTGCAATCACTATAACCTAAGGACATAACAGTATACAGAACAACTGAAGTAAATAAGGCCTTTTTGAAAACCTTATATATATTTAACTTGTTTATATACTCTATATTTTGTTTTGCTTAGTACCTTTCCAGCAGAGTCTGGTGGGGCACGGCGCTGCAGCAGAAGTTTGGCCACATCCAGGCTTCCATACTTCGCTGCCACATGAAGGGGAGTGAAGCCTTTCTGTAGGTAAAAACAAGGCAAAAGACTCCTTAGCATATTCATAATTTTAACATTACTGAGTTTATGCACATGTTTGCAATCATTTAGTTCCAAGGATAAAACCTCTTCTGCTCTGAAGCTCCTAACCTAAACATATCCAGCAGAGGGTGCTCTATAGCCATTTTCATTCATCCTAATATGGGAGTGACCAGTGTTGACGCCCAGTTGATGGATCCTCCTTTGTTTTGAGCTGGGATTATATCAGATGTGTTTAGGTAGAGGAGTAGGCTATATCATACAAGCAGCATTAGAAAATAGATATGTATAATTATGATGATAGACTTATGATTCTCCTGTAGTTTCCATAGTAACACCAGTGAACCCTGACATTGTTCATCATGGTGCTGCTGTTTAATTTCTGTGTGCTTGTGAATAACCAATCATGTGGAAATGTGGTTTAAAATGGTTATTTTAACGTAATGAGTGAAATGATTAAAGTCAGCTATTTTGTTAACTGTGCACTTTTTACATAAAGGGTGTGGTGCAGTTACAAAATGATTTATGTTTTGAATAATTGTTTTTTTTGCATATTTCATGTAAAAGATGAAATTTCAAATCCTATAAAAACAATGATTCTCAAAATAGTGGGACCAAAATCATTAGGATCTTTAAGGTTTACTAAGATGCATTGTTTATCATAACTTAATCTAAATAAGGCATTAATGGAATGTATAGGCTGAACACATTATATTTTTTGCCACAGATTATTCTAATGAAACAGTTATGTAGGTTAACTTGTTTACAAAGAATACAGCTGTTAATGGTGTCCCACAGTGAACCCGGCATAGGGAGGAGCATAAATCACTAAAACCACTGGTGTTTAAGCCTCATGCACAATTCAGACACAGCAGCAGCTGTACAGTCTCATCTATCATTTATCCAACTGGGTCAGGCACACACTTTTGCAGACCTTTTACTGCTTAAATTGGACAAATCTTTGTGTTTGGGCAGTTTAAAATGTTTAACTATTTTATGACTGAAATGAAAATGTACTGTACCAGCATGTATAAGTTATAATATGAGCTACTGTACAGGAGAATAGATTGTGTGTGTGTGTGTGTATCAAAAAAATCAAAAAATTTGAGCATTTATATTAGTGAGTTTCTCCATCATCCTGCTATTGACCTTATTCTGGAAATCGCCATGAGAGCAACTATTATTGTGCATTGTTGACTTGTTGGTGCACATGCGCCTAGAACATTTTACACAAATCAGTCTGCTTTAAATAATATTTTAGTGGCCAGAAATGACCACAAAATCAGTGCAACTCAGTAGTAGTCAGAGGTAAAAGTGTGTGGGCAGAATAAGATGAATGCTATACTGTATTTACTCAACCACTTCCTCTCACCACTGCACGATAGAATGTCGTCATACCACGATGCAGTTACCCTCCATGTACCTTAGTGGCAAGTGAGTGTGACGCCCCTGCCTCCAGCAGCACAGAGGCAGTCTCCACCTGCCCCTCACGAGCTGAGATATGGAGGGGGGTGTAGCCATTGGTGGTGGCAGCGTCAGGGTGGGCCATGTGCTGGAGCAGGAGCTGAACAATCTCTGTTTTACCCAGTCGTGATGCGATATGTAAGGGTGTCTGGTCCTCCTGTGCACACAACAATAACATCAACATTTGAACTTTTGGGCAATGTTAATTTTGATACTGACCCGTGCCCGAGCATCCACTATGGCACCATTCCTCAGCAGACATCGGACCACTTCGACTTGGCCTGCTCTTGCTGCCATATGTAGTGCAGTCTCTCCTCGCTACAGATAAATATAATTACCATCTTTATTCACAAACAGATGCATTATGATGGATTATATATTTCTATACAGCTATTTTTCTACTCACAATGTTGGAGACATCCGGGGAGGCTCCATTTTGCAGCAGCAGCAGGACGATGTTGAGGTGGCCCATGAAAGCTGCCACATGTATTGGGGTGAGACCAGACTGTGGAGAACAAGCACAAAGCAGTATCTGGTAAATTAAAAGATTGGATAACAGGATTTACACTGAGTCTGGTAGGAGCAGAAATCAGGTATGGACAGATAACTACTCCAGAAGATTTAAATTGGTATCGCAACAGAAAAAAACATTGCCTTTTCAATATGTCATATTTTTATACTCTGCCTAGTAAATGATGATTAACTTGTGTATTGTGTACCTCCGTGATGGCTTGGATAGAGGCTCCATATTTGACCAGCAGCTCCATCACCTTTACTCTATTCTTCTTACAGGCGATGTGTAGTGGAGTGAAGCCATTCTGAAAAACACAGGGCAACATATCCAGAATCACTAATCATTTATAACTGTTTGTAGATGACTGCTCACAAAACATACTTAACCAGTTAGTTAAAAACAAAAAAAAGTTTAATAGTTAATCATTTTACATCCTGCTTATATATGGGCAGCAGATATGACACATGTAGAGTTAATTCCATAACTGTTAGCAAGCAACAGTTATGACATAATAGTTGTAATTACGCTAATTAGGCTAATACAACTGATAATACCTCTATTTTGTTCAATGAAGGTTTAAACTGTCAGAAAATGTTGGATGGAATTTCCATATTGATGACATAGGTTTTGCTTTTTAGAACTCCGAGCTACCTCATGTATTGTTATGCTTTTCCTCTCATCTTTTCTCCACAAACTGCCACTTTACTTATATAAAACTATGATAAATATTTACCACAGGTGCTATCACCACCAAACCAATTTATAATAAAAAAAAAACATGCAGACCTGTCATATCCCATTTAAGCCTATATCATCACTATTGTATATGGTACCAGGGCACGTGCGTTGGGGTTGGCTCTCTTGTCCAGCAGTAGTTTGGTGACTCGGTAGTGTCCACAGTGAGCAGCTACGTGCAGGGCAGTCAGGTAGTCCAGCGTGACATCATCAACAGGTGCCTTGTGCTGCAACAGGTGTTTGACGCACTCCACGTGGTCACCCTGAGCCGCCATGTGCAGAGGGGACAGACCGTTCTACACAGGAGAAGAGACAAAATTTATGGTTCACTTCACTTAATTGTTTTACATTTGGTTTAATCAGACTTTAACAATTTAAAGGTGCACTATGCAAGTTTTGTGGTAGGAGTCCACTACCTTCTTTTTATCTATTTTGCATGTACATGTATTTTTATTGCTAAAAAATACCTTGAAAAAACGAACATACATGACCATTCACACAGACAGTGGCTCCCTCTTTTCTGCATCACCCGAGGAAAAACTAAAACTAAAACACAACTCTGCCCATGGTGACTAGCACCTTCACCAAAAAAGTTATCCTGTGCAATGTCTCAAAACTTATGATAGACAGAAGTAAAAGTCTAGAATTGATCTGAGCTAATTTTCCTAGATAGTTGCTATTCAGCTGGCTGTTACAGAAATGCATTTAGTATGACAGATATACTATAATTTCAATGCTTATTCAATGCATATATCAATAGATGGTGTGTGCTATGTCCACCTTGGTCCTGGCCAGCAGGGGGGCTCCCCTCTCCAGCAGCAGTTCCACAGCTGTGTCATGTCCACTGCGAGCTGCACAGTGAAGTGGAGTCAGACCGTCCTATAATAGAAAAATCAACAATATATAATACTTATAAAATATATAAATAGAATTAAGATGAGGTTTATGGTGTTTGTGGTTGTGGTACTTACCCTGGTTTTAGCATCGATCTGAGAGCCTCTGTCCAATAGGAGGCGCACCATGTTAGTGTTCCCACGCTTAGAAGCCACATGAAGAGGAGTAATGCCATTCTGCATGAGACAAGCAAATAGAAATAAGTGTATAGTATCGGACATCCTTAAGAAACAGTACAAATAAATTAGTCTTGTCATGATACAAAAATGTCCAACTCAATTTTAATACTAAGTTATAAACTTGATACTCAATGCCGATTGTCATACCACAATGCTAACAAAACCACTCCTTATTTAGACAGTAAAATGGGATTTTCAACATTTAATAATAGTACTTTATTTTATATTATCATGTGATGTTATATCTATGTAATGCCTCAGTCACCCAGGTAGGTTCCATAGTGGTTCATAGTCATATATTAGTCTATGTGGTCTTATACTTGTTCTGATTCAGCTCAAAATCATTCTAAAGTTATTCAGAAAATGTTAAATTCTGTCCTGTGAATGTGACTTTTTTAGTATCAATATCTGCTCAGATGAGTATCTAGTTCCGATACTAGTTTTAGCTTTGATAAGTTTCTGATTTTTGATATATTTGACAACCCAAGCTGTAGATGGCACTGATGCAGATATGCAGCAATATTTGGCCCGATATATTGGCCAACTGATATGTTGTGCCAAGTACAGGGTACTTTTAATTTCTTGGACTTTTGCTAATGGAGATGCCCCTTGTTGATCTGCATTATAGGCCCTGCTGTAATGGAAACACACATTATTAAGTTCTACTGTTCATAGCGTTTTAGGCAAATATGTGTGTGTAGCTCTTAGCGTAATTATGCTGCAAAGGCGGAGGTGACAGTGCAGTTATTTTTATCCATGCAGCTGGTTAAATATAGCACATCTAAAGCTGTTTTGTGGATGCTTGAACCTTATATCACCAAAATGTGTCAATTTCTACACTTTAACACATTTAAATTGTATTGTAATAAATGTGCAGTGGTATCTACCAAATCATTCCCACTTATCAAGCCATTTTAAAAGGGATATATTCTGCCATGTAATCATGCAAATTTTGACCCTACTGCCATGTCATTCCAGAAATCAAACCTCATCAGACCATTTTTCCAATTCTCTGTAGCCTAATTTTAGGGCCTGTCGACTGAGATCAACTCTATTTTGATGATATTCATTTGTGTCTTTATTCCACCTTTCACCTCTAGTATTAACAAGGGTTCATGGGGTATTTTATTTTTAAGCACACCTGCCTCTTGTGTTTTCTGCAATAATTGAGATGTGTTTAAAAATGTAAGGATAATTTCTATGCTACATTCCAGTGCTTATATATCTGTATTTAAATACATCAAATTGTGAATATTGTGATATTGTGATAATTAAATGTCACTTTTCTGGTTTCATTATACAAATCCATTTACATTTTTTTGTTTTTTTGTATAAAATTATTTAACTTGAAACAAACAAACAAACAAATAAACTGTCAGAAATGCATTTTTAACCTTCATATTCTGAATTCAATGTGTATATATATATATATATACCGACATGAAAATATTGGGTGAGCATATCGGGCTTTAAATTCTGGAAAATCGGTATCAGCATCAGCCATGGAAAAGCCCATATTAGTCAATCTCAAGTATCTGTTCTATCTATTAGGGGAGGAGTCTACCAATGCATTCCAAAGACATGAGATTGGATTGGTGGACTTCCATTTTGCTTATGTCTCCAGACTTTTAAGTACAAAGTAAAAACATGTCCAGTCTTACCCGCGCTGTGAAGTCCACCACTGCTCCTCTGTTTAGCAAAAGAGTGGCCACGTTTACATTCCCATAGTGAGCCGCGATGTGCAGGGGGGTGAATCCACTCTACACATAACAAACAAAGAATACAACATATATAATTTCACTTTGAACATTCCTTGTGCTTGAATGATAAATTGTCCCTAGCATGCAGCCATAATGCATCACAGGAACACCAAAACTGAAAGAAAAACACAGTGAAAAAAAAAAAAAAAAAATACATCGTTGGTTGTACGCATCACCCAACCACGACCCAAAACCTTTTCATGCGGTGACCAATCACAAAAGAGGAACAAGATAGTTGGCTTCACAAAACTGAAAACAGAAGAATAACATAAACAATAAAATTAAAATAAAAGACGTACAGTACACACAGATATGACAGATGGACAATACCAGCTAACCCTAACCACCAAACACTCGAATCACATTATAGTTTGTGGAAACATCTAAGTGCACTATGTCGACTGTACGTCAAAAAAGTTTTATCGAGAAGAAGAGTTAGGAATGAGGAACGATGAAGAAGTTAGAGATTGCGGAAAAGGAAGAGCAGATTTAGGATTAGCTGTTCAAAGTCTGGCCTTACCTTTCCATTCTGTGACAGATGGTCCGATTCAATGTGAGAGAGGTGTGTACAACAGTGTGAAGATACAGTGACTAACGTGATGGTTTTCAAAACAGTCCAACAAAGCTCAAGAATGTGGCAAATTAACATTAGCAGGGACGTAGCATGCATTGTAGTCTTGTAGTACAGATCAGAATTAGCAAATTAGCCTTGCATGCTAATTTATTTATGGGATAAATAGGGTTGCATTAAAGTTATATTTTGAAATCACTGTTTAACAAAGGAAAAGTACTCATAGTAATTTGAAATGAAAACTAAGAAGTCTTGGCATTACTCAACTTTAAACCACAGTAATAGCACGGAAATAAGATGGAAACAGCATGATAACTAAAAGTGTAAATATGGTAAGTACATTATAATAACTCATAGAAACAGGAAACATCTAGTATTCTACTTTGGTAATATGATAAATCTAACTCCTAGCCTAGCATGAAGACTGCAAATGAACAGGTAACATAGTTATTATTGTCTTGGTAAAGGTTAAGGTATACTTAATTAATTCCTTGTGTGGGAAATTCAGTCTTTGCATTTGACCCAGCCATCAACCAAGTGCTGCCGAGGAAATATGTCAGGAGCAGTGAGTTGCTGCAGTGCTGCGGCTTTGGACACATCTCCAGATCTTGGCTAGTCTTGGTCAGGACTACCTTAGCTCGAGACTATTGTGCATGTTTTGGGTTGATGGGGAAAACCTGAATGCCCGGAAGAAACCTATCCGGACACATGGAGGTGCTAGTTAACACAACCACTGTGCTACCCAAATTACATAGCACCAAATAAATACATTACCTGTTATCTTTATTACCATGCTATTACTGTGCTGGAAAGTAAAGTGTGACCAACGTTCTGACTGAGAAAATGATTTATAGCAAGACATGCAAAAAACATAGATATCATACAAACATATGACAATAATTAGACAGTATCACATTCATAACTAAAGAGAGACACAAGTTTAGAAAAAGCTTCAAATCCGTTCATCAGAAGCATGAAGGGTCACAGATGACAAAGAAATTCTGAACCAGTCACAAAAATGAAAAGTTAGTGTATAAACAGAAATAAAGTGTTATGAAGGAGGAGTCAGACATGGCGGTAACAGCTTCCTGTGGTTAAAGCAACATTAAGAGGTGAGAGAGGGTGAGAGAGGGTGTGAGCTCCAGGTCATGGAGGGGTGAGAGAGGAGAGGAGGACGGACAGCACAGTGTTAGGGAGTACCTCAGTCGTCCTATTGACCATCATCTGGAGCAGGAGGATGAGGAGGAGACAGCAGGTCAGTTAGCTACACACTACACCACTGCACACAGCCCCACTGGCCCAAGTCATGTGGCTCTGCTCTCTCAAATTTACTCTACAAACCCTATAGAAGTTTGATTGACTTCTCTGTGACTTCTCATGTTTTTCTTTACAATGGCCAGGGAACTGAGATTACTAATGAACATGACACTATAATATTCACTTAAACATAATTTAAAAAACATAGCAAAGCATATTTACAATGTTGGCAAATAGACAGCCAATTAACCTCTATCATTTCTACTCTTACTCTTTTTTACTCTTAGTAAGAAAAGAGAATTTTATTTTAGGACTCAGGAGTGCTCATACAGAGTTAATCTTTAGTGCAATAGCAATGTACAGCACAGTATGTAATTTATAGTTAATATGTTTTGTACGAGTTGCAAGCAAAAGACAATTGTAGATATCAGTTAACTACTAATTCCTTGTCAATAACAGCCACATAATTTAAAGCCCCACTGCATTCAAACACAGTTCTTGAATGCATGTTAAAACAAATCCTTAATACATAGAGCAAAACATGACTGTATACATCTCTCATAGACAATAGGCACTAATAATCCCCCCCCCCCCCGTCTTATCAGCCCCAGGAGCATGCTAGCCTGACCAGCCAGAACCACTTTTGTATTTTATATAGAGAAAGACGGTCTGGTACTGCTGCACAGACTTTGCTGTTCCTCAAATCCAGTGTGAAAGGAAGGGCTTTGTGATGCAGCAACGTTTCTACAGTCAGATTTTTTTAGTCTTGCCTTGAAACTACATTTAAACTAAGCAGTATTAGTCTGAATTTCTCTACAAAACACAACAAGTAAGTAGTTCGGGCTGGCCAGGCTAGTTGCATGCAGCCTACGCCCGGACTGCCATACAACCTGCAGACAGTGGCACACTCCATGCAGTGGACACTTAGACAGCGGTGCAGCGGGAGGAGGGAGAGAACACACACGGTTAGTAGCACAAACAGGACAAGTGCACACGGAGACACAGGGAGATTGGGGGGGAGGGGGGCAGAGTGGACACATGATATCATCAAGGTGAGACGAGGATGCTCTGCCTGGATACTATCAGGAAACACATGCACACTAAAGGGTCAGATTAGAATGTTACAAAAAGAAATTATGGTCAAACACCACAAAATATTGACAGTCCAACTAGTTTCAATTTTTTTCCTATAGATCCGATAGATATAAAGGTGCACTCTGTAACTTTTCAGGTAGATGGAGCACTACATGCTTGTCTCCATGGAGATGTTATTGCAGTTCAGACCTGTGAAGAGAGGTGCTCACTTGGAGTAAAATTTTGCGCAGTAAAAACACTCATAATTAAGAAATTACTAGTTATATACATGTTACATGTCGTGTATGTCCCTGAATCTGTCCACTTTCCCCCATGAAATCCTGGGTGCGTGAGCCCTTGTTGATGATTGGAGGATGGTTTCCCAACATCGCCAACCCTGGGGCCCACCTGGAGCTGCCTCCCCCCATTTAAGAGGATTCAGGACACCTGTTTGTGGCTGCTGGCCTTGGTGGCCAGTATGTCATTTTTGTGTGACTCTTTTGTTATGTCACTACAGTGGTAGTGACTCAGTGTTCTGAGAGACTTGATTGTCAGTACCAACTGTGTTTGTTTGTGAAGATTTTGTTATGTTATTGTAAAATGTATGTCTTAGTCAAGTTAACCTTTTTTTCTTTTGTTTAAAACCTTGCAAGTACCTTCTGTTTTAAATATTTTAGATTCCTTTTGTCTAGTTTACCTTCTACAATCCTGCTCATTAAATTACTTCTTACTTTACCATTTTTCCATCCTGTTTTTTTGACTGACTTGACTGACCCTATATCCATACCTGACCCTATACAAGCTGGGTTGTAACAATATGTTTAATGCTATGGAACATTCAAGGCAAACCAATAACATCTTCATAGAGACAAGCGTGCGGTGTACCCTCCACCAGAAAAGTTACATAGTACACCTTTAAATGCTTGGATTTTGTGCCATTCAATTCCAGACAGGGATCACATTGCTGTAAACAGTGAAAATTCTTGGTCATCTATACCCATGGAATTTTTCTGGGATACGTTTTCATACTTCATATATTTGAGCACATAGTTAATTCATGAACACAATATGATCACAGACATTTATAGCAACACAGGTTTCACCCTTCACAATTGCTGTACCTTGGACTGTACATCCGCATTGTGGTCATTCTGGAGCAGTAGTGCGGCAGATTTGGTGTCGTCTTTGCGCGCGGCAATGTGCAGGGCAGGCAGGCGCACTTTCCCCTTGGTGTCATTCTCCAGTAAAATGGACACCACCTGGTTATGGCCCTGTTGCAAGGCAATGGCCAGTGGGGTGAAGCCATCCTACACCGGGACAGAGGAGAGAATTTTAAAATGTAAAGAAGACAGTGAAAATCGCAGTCAGTTTGCATATAAATATAAACAGATTGGAAAAATTAAAGACATGCTACAGAATCAAACTTGCTATTGCATTTTTGTACCAGAAAGTTAGACAATCTTAAAAAGGTGAATTGCAGTGCTTCAAAGTTAGAGGCTACAATGGAATTTAGCCAACATGCTAATACTAACAACAACCAGCAAGCTAAAAGTGGAAGATAAAACACTGTATAATTAGACACTACACAGTGGTCTCATTTTGACTCTAAGAGCTGCTTTTGTCTGTACAATTGACAGACAGATTTTACAAAAATCGGGTATAGCATCTTTTACGTACGTATAATAAACTGTACTCACTTTAACTGCTATTTATTCTGTCCACATGCTGTATATGCACAGTCATATAAAATAAACACTTAATGTAATGTATTTTCATACTAAGTAGTTTATCTTTATTGTTAGTAGTAAAAAAAAAATAAATGCATGTTTTTTAAACATGTAATTCTTAGTCTCTTTTCTAATAAACAAAGTTTCTGATGATCATTTCCTGACTCATTATGATGCACGGGAACTTCCAAAGATCAACCTTAGAAACAACATGGTGGGTGGTAAACATCCAGCTAAGTGTAACCTTTCAAAACTTTACACAGAGAATAAAAAGAAGTATTCACAAAGTTCCTGCGTGGGCTTTAATACCTTACACCTTAAAGTAAATGTACTTTCTGAAGAGCTAAGCTAGTGAGGATAATTGTGCAAAAGTGCAGAGTATAGCACCCCTGCTGTACCTCTGTAGCTGTGCTCTGGTTGCCTCCGTTCTCCAGTAGGTACCGCACCACGTCCAGATGGTTCTCCTGAGCGGCCATATACAGTGGAGTGAACCCATTCTATAAAAACACACATATAGGCTATATTAAACAACTGCTTTCAATCTTTATTTATTATACCGGTATATTGAATTTAATGTCATATATTTCAGTTGTACCTGTGACTGTGAGTTGATGTCCGCCCCACGTTTGACCAAAGTCTTCACGACTTCTCCCTGACCAGCCAGAGATGCGATGTGGAGGGCTGTGTTTCCTTTCTGCATTCAAACACAAAACAACCAATACTGTTATTATTCAAGGAAAAAAAGAATAACTTGTACATAATGATAATTTTGACAAGACATTTTTATTAATTTTAGTCTTAGTCATTTGACTGTAATGATTATTAGTTTAAGCCAATTATTTTTTAGTTCAAGTCCAGTTTGAGTTAATAAAAATGTCATGCTCATTTTGGTAACTAAATCCATAATATTTTTCGCCATGCAGGAAAAATATTTTTGTATATAATTGTTTTATTTATTTTGAACTATTTTAAATTGTATGCATTGATGTGTTCCTTGGGTGTTGAGTTTGTAAATAATAGTTTGGTGTTCTGGGTTTAAAAAGATTAACTTGGATCTAGTCTCCTCTGTTGTTTTTATTATTCACCAAAAATATCAGTACTTTTATGAATTGTATTGTTTATTGAATTGTAGTCATAATTTTACTTATTATGATTACTTTTTATTTAGTTTTTATAGTTTTAGCTATCAAAAATATGACATATAGACAAATATTTTAGTTGACAAAATTAACACAGCACAGTTGACATTTTCACTAATCCAAGTAGATCATAGGTCATAGTACTTGCAGTATTCTGGACTTAAGCCAGAGGGCTGTAAAATCACTTCTAGGCATACTATAGCCGTGACTTTCACAGTACTACTTCGTGTATCACCTTCCTTCATGGCTCTACTTTGACATCAGCTCATGTTCCATACTGTCAATCAGATGCACTTCAGTGGCAGAGAATATCTCAATGAATGATCACAGCCGATAAATAGGCCCACGCTGCACTTATTAACATGTAGTTATTACAACTATTTGAGCTGACACTTTTTTTAATATATATAAATATTTAAATGGTAAAATGTCATTACCTAAATTTATAAGGGCTCTACAGATGACAAGCCTGACTGCATATGAGCAAGCAGTTTGTTTACATTGTTATTTAATGACAGATGATATATTGAAAATGATTTTGTCTCTGTGTCATACATATAGAGTCCATAAACCTGTTTCTATAATTATGCCATTTTAGATCAATATTAAGATTTACAATGCACCTGTCAGTTAGTCCTCATTAGCAAGATGTTCCAGACTAGAATGATCTTGAGCTGTATCAGAACAAGACCACATAGACTATTATACGCACAAGGACGACTATGAAACCTACCTGGACTACTGAGGGATTACACATTGTGTCCTTGGGTGTTTTGAAAGGCGCTTATAAATAAAAAAGCATTATTATTATTATTACACAGAAAGAAAGTACTGATTTAATGTTGAAAATTGCATTCTATTGTGTAAATAAAGAGTGCTTTTAATTATTGTGGGTTTTGAAATTGGTTTTATATATAAGACTCTTCCTTAGTATCAAAGTTTTACTACTATGACAACAGTACAGTAATGTCAATGTGGACGCAAGCTGTTCCAGACTACATCTCTTTGGTGCTAGAAGAGCTGTGTCCTGGGACCTGTTAAACTAAAAGTGCAGTACCTTAGTGGCTGCGTCAACGCTGGCTCCCCGCTCCAGCAGCTCCTGAACCAGATCCATGTGGCCTTCTTTAGCCGCCAGATGCAGAGCGTTGAGTCCATTCTGAAAAAACACAGGGTCACAGTCACTCCATATCACACTAGACCTGTCTGTGTGATATGCCATGTCTTTTCTGAGGAGGACAGACCAGATATCAATGAAACAAGTGAGATCGACACCCATGTCATACTGATAAATGCTAGACACAAAAACTTGTAAATAGTGTCTTATAATTGTTCACATATCTCTTTCAGTATATCTTAGATATTAATATACTCTCTGTCATCAATAATAATAAGACTGTTTCATAAAACAATCTGTAAGCTCCTTAAACAAGTAATTTTCACTATCACACTATGAAAATCACTTTTTTGAAGGAGGTGTCACAAAGACGAAATGTACAACAGGACATTTTGTTTTTGTTAAAAGAAAGGCATAAGAGGTCAGCTCCGTGTTGAGGGATTAAATCTAGCTAAAAATAGATTGTGACATCACATCACAAAGCTTTATGGGATACCCTTAGACAAACATAAAACAAAGCCAGTATTACCTCCTCCATTAAAACAACCTTCTCAGCTGCAGTACTTCCAGAACACTGCTGCTCGGGTCCTGACTAGAACGAGGAAGTACGAGCACATAGGTCCTGTGCTCAGATCTCTGCACTAGCTTCCTATGGGTCAGAGAATAGACCTTAAAGCAACTCTGCTTGTGTACAAGTCTCTCCATGGCCTAGCACCAAAGTACGTCTCCGACATGTTAGTGCAATATGAACCATCTTGCACTCTGAGGACTTCACTAAGCGGCTTCCTACTGGTGTCCAGAGTCAGGACAAAACATGGGGAAACATTTGGGGTCTTCCAAAAAATGTGAGGCAATGTTTAAATCCAGGCTCAAAACAGTTCGGTTTAGCTGTGCATATCACTTAAAGGTTTTTATTCTGCACTCTTCTCTTTTAATGCTAATTTTATGATGATTATTTATGTTTTCATTTGTTGTATTGTGATATGAATGTCTTTCTTTCTGTAAGCACTTTGAATTACTTTGTGTACAAATTGTGCTACACAAATACACTTGCCTTGCCTCTTTTCCAGTTCTAACATTCTATGATATTAACTTGTTTTTTCATACACAAATTGTGGTTTTAGTGTTTAAATGGAGAATTCTTGCCATGTACCAGTTTGTTTGTCTATAAAGGGAATGTCACAGTATTCATTAAGTTATACCAAGATTCTCCAACCAATTCCTGGCCAAACAACTTGATAAAACAATTCAAGATTCCTGAGCTTGGCACTGCACAAAACCAGTGGCTGAGTCATTTAGAGACACATGTAGAGTCCCCCCCTCCCCTTTCTGCTTCCATCTACTCTCTCTCCCCCTCGGCCTGTGTCACCCAGTGCTGGCTGCCTCCCATCGGCATGTGTGATGTAAACTGTACACCTGAGCGTACACTGCAGCTGCACCAGTGGAGGAGGAGAGGGAGAGAGACCCAAGACTCCTACTGTGAAACAGGTCTAGTATGCCATCATTCTAAACTATGTGCAATATAAATAAATTTGAATTAAAGTACGTAATTATAGTAACTGCATTTATATTAGCAAAATAGAATCTGAAAGGTACTTGTCCAATCACAAAGTAGTAGTTTTATCTAAAAATAATTATGCTCCATTCTTACACAGCTATCTATCAAGAGAGGCATGTCTATAAAATATGCATAACAGAATATGTGAATAGACATTTCATCGGGATGGACTGGATTTTAGGTCACTCCGTTCAGTAGCCTAACATAATGACATAGTTTATTTGTCATGTCAAAAATAAAATTAAAAACTCTACCAAGAGCTAATATGGTACAGTTAAAATATGCATGATTATAAGTTTCCTATTTATAAAAATATACACAAAAGCATACACTGTAAAGGGCTGGATGCATTATATTGCTTTATTGAGCCCCATTCAGCCTACAGCAAACTATTTAAGCTAGGAAGACAAACTACACTTCACCCAAATATTACACCCATAGGCTAGAGCTGGTGGTCACCAAGGCAACAGTGTTTACTTTTAGAAGAGCTCTGCAGCATCCTAGCACACCAACGGAATACAAAACCTAGATAATAGCCTACTGTCGATCTTTTATCTTATAGGCTCGATATATGCACATTTTTCATTCTATAACACACCACATTAATACAAGTCACCTCTAGCTTCACATGTAACCTCTAGAGACACATTCATCAATGTACTCAGACATATCCATAACCTGTTCCCTCATTCTGTCAGACCACCGTGAGATGAGAGACCATTAGCATTAGCCTAGCTGGCATTCATTAGCAGTTTGGAGTGTTATTAAGGATAGTAAAGTGCTTTTTAGATTAAGCATAACCAAAACTATTTTGTTTTAATAACAAGTAGCATCACAAATCTCCATCTATGTTTGTTTTTATAAAGGAGAAGTTCAGTTTTGTTAAGGGCCTAACCAGTGTGTGTGTAATTGAAATTGGACTTTATTAAAACAAAGATAGTCCCACTGAAATTCAGAATCTCTTTTTCAGGGGAGTCCGGTCTCGAGAGGGGAGCCTATTGCAGATGTTTGTAGTGCTAGGGGACTGTGTAGCATTTGGAGGAAACCTTTGCCCAAACAGCAGACTACTCACACAAGCACAACATTCAATATTAGTCAGAAAATGGGCAATGAATCATTCAGGACATGAAGAGGACCAAACAAGTCTATATCAGGACTAAACTGGACTCAATGGGACCAAACCCAGTGTGAATGCATCCTAAAAGACAAGCCCACATGTTGTATATGTACATATAAATACATGGCATGGTGGAGATATTCTAGCCCTGTACATTCATAAATATTTAAAGACTCCTCTAGACAGAGTTCATTTGTTGCTTTCTCTCTGTAGTCATGTGACCTACAGCCTGTGTCAAACATGAGCGATGCTTTAGCGGTCGCATCACAAATATCAATGAGAACCAGCTCTGGCAAGAGGTTCCCCAGCAGCTGTCAGCAGTAGGTCACTGGGTTACATGTACTCCATCACAAGTAATGGAACTACTATAGCCTATTCCTCTGAGCCTCAACTGCTGTAAAACTATATATCAGTTGCATGTGGTCAGGGCAATCAAGGCAAGCAGTGATTTTCCAATAAAAGTATAATTAAATAGTTTTCCAAATCCTTTTTCCCTTCACTTCTGTTTATTTGAAGTATAGTTATAGTCATGGTGTACTTTAGTTGCTGTCCTGTGTTACGGAGTCCCTGCCGTGCCACACTCAGGATTTCACAACACAGCACTGAATAAAACCACATTATAGATCCATGTGAATCGGACATCTGAAGTGATTTCTACTGAGTGTGCATGTACAGCAAGAGACAACAACAGCAGCGCCAACTTTCAACACAAATACTAAAATAACTCACTTTCAGCTTCATGTTTCTAGTGATTAGATGTTAGTTAGTAATAGTCATTTAATCAAACAGTGAACTAGTTTTGGGGTTAATTTGTATAAAATAGAGGATCCTGATTGTGCAGTGGAGTGACAGCAGCTGGAGAGGAGACTGTCTGTTTATAAAGAGACAGCATTAGTGGAATAACAGGACCACTAGGCATGTGTGGGGGAACATGTGACTGTTCTGGACCTACTCCGCTTCAGGAAAATACAGGACGTTTCAACTGGTTTCGAGTGTGAGCGTGCAGGGATGTGTTTAAGGGGAAGTTTGTGACACATGAGGACTTATTATAGCCTACATGAACCTGTTTGACCAGTGCACTGTTGTTAGTATCTCTTTATGAATGTATATTTTGTAAGAGCTGTCATATGTCATTCATATGGTTTCAAGATGCATAATAACAACAATAGTGCTAAAGTAGTAAACAATAGCAATGTCAGTAAAATTAAATATACAAACTTGCAATGTACTTTGTATAAAAAACTGTGTAGTTAATTGTTATCAACTAAAATACTGATGCCCACCCCAAATCCTGCTTCCGTGCTCATAAAAGTTGCCACACACTATAGCTACATATGATTTACACTTTGTCCTATAAATAATATATAGAGATTAAACTGCTCCAAAAAGTGAAAATGCTGTACAAATTTCAGAACTTTGGTGGAAATTAAAACGTTGAGAATGGCCTCTGACCCTAAGGTAAAGCTCAAAATTGTATGACCTCATTATTGTTCCTGTAATGACTAACAGTGAGCAGTGAGTAGCTATTTGTTGTTAATTAATAATACATTTTCTACCCACACAACACAACGATTTAGCTAGCTGTTCATATGGTCTGAGAAGGTGTGGGAGGGAAGGAGAAAAAGAGACAATTGTACTTAGAATCACATTAGCTAATATAGTACTTTTAATAATTGGAAAAACATGTATGCAATTGTATAAGTCCAATTTAAATGCAAAGTCAGATTTTAGTTAACCATGTCTTAAATAACGAATAATCTGCAATAAGTTAATAACAGACACAATTTACTGCAGTGAAGAAAAGCAGCTATAATGAATCATAGATGTCAATTATTCAACCACCTACAGCTACAAGAACAAATAATGGTACATACAGTAAATATTGAGCATAAAAATATTGCAAATAAGCTAACAATGTGTCAAAATACTAGCATAATTTTATAGTTGGATTCATTATTATTAGTCTATGTTATACTGTAAATCAAATTTCAAAAAGACAAAAAAATATAATTGATTTAAAAAATAAAAATAAAAATAAAACATTGCTTTGGTGATTTAATCCATGTATCAGATTAACTAGGGCATATGACTAGTGTTGACTGCAGTGTGTTGTTGGGACGGGCCCTTCACCTCTGAGGCTAGATTGCTAATGAGCTTAGAGGAGACAGATAATGGCTAGCTCTAAATAAAGACACAAGCTAGCAGCTACACAAATGCACAGTCATCCTATAAGCAGCCTCTTAGTGTTAGTAAATAGAATAACATGGTTGCATATGTTTTTTGGTGCTATTCTGTGATGTGGGTTTGACAATTAAGCTATTAGACTATGTGTATGGTGTTAATGACTGAATAGAGAATGTTAGCAACTGGATATTAGGTTGGTTTATGCTAAATGTTAAATGGGAGCAATAATATTATGAAACAACAGCAAAACATAATATTAAAAATAGCTACAGTGGGAAACTTTACTTATTTTCAATAGCCAAACTGCACTGCAGTTACTGCTACTACTAGGCCTGCTACTAATACAGTTGCCACAACTAACATGCCCACTTCTTGACTTAAAATTTAGTTTAAAAAAAATGTAGCAGTTAATGTGTTTTTGATGGGGGCTATCAACAACTACCTAAAATGTGTTAGATGCTTCCATTCTTGAATTATGGGCAGCTGACATAGACTGTATAAAGAACCGGACTAAGGCAGTGTGACGTCACCAATAGTTTTCAGGTCCAGTCAAATGAAGCTCATCAAGGCTAGCAGCTAGCAACACTGTCAATCAAACCTGTTGCTAACGCTAGTGAGAGCGACCTTGGGGAAAGAAGGTGCTTGATTTGTCTCTTACTAATCTTCATATCTTGAGTGACAGAAACAATAGTGAAATAAAAATACTTGTATCATGTATAGTGGGTTAATACGAACACTTTAAGACCAAAAGGATGAGCCTGACAGTAGCAGTTACGGAGTGAGGGGCATCAGTTTTGTAAAGTGAATTGGAGTCCAAGTTGATGGAGCTGTAAGTGCGCACATGCTCACTTCCTATTAGGAATGCGACGGCTAGCAGGTTAGCTATGTCCATTTATATACACAGTCTATGGTAGTTGAGTTCCATAGGCTACCTGATTGCATGTGCTGATGTCCACATCCACCTTTCAGGAATTCCAAAACCTTGTCGATATTCCCTGCTCTGGCTGCTCGCAGGAAACTGGTGTTACTGTCCGACTGCAAAAGACAAAAAAATAAAACAAAAAACACAATTATTACTCATTAAATCATTATATTATTATACAAGTCAACTACAACATACAATACAATGACTCAGAATAAAGTGGTCTACTTGGTAACAGCGAAATGATTTTATAACCATTTTCAACAGGCAAATAAAAAGTAATTCCTGAATGGCCGTTAAACATTATGACTATCATATTTCTCAAGTTCACTATACAATGGGCAGTGATTGTAAAATCCAGTGCCCCCTCTCTTTGAAGGACATGTCCCATTGGAGGATGCTGCTGACAGCTACAGTTGGACCAGGCCCAATGCAGAGAAGTGAGAAGAGCAGAGGAGAGTGAATCAGCATTTTTCTCTAAGGCTGAAACTAAACTCTGGTAAGTTTCCAGACTAGTAAATAATAGATTCATCACACAGAACAGAGGTCAGATATGAAAATGAATCATATGCATATTTCTTATTGCCATTTCTGATATAACAAGCCCCTTTATGATTTCAACATCCAAACTCATGGTACATATGAAACCACCAAGAAGTTTATATTAACACATTCAAGTTAGCATGTTATTCCTGGATAAAGAGATTACAACAACATTGTGATTTTATTTTTTTCTTATGGCTCATTATACCATAGTATACCATATACTGTACCATGTTATCTGAATTCAAATTAAGCATAAGGTTAAAGCTTAGTAATAATGTAAACATACTTAGATCATCATTTTGCATTTAGCTCATTGTAAACCACAATATTCATCTAAAACAGAAACAAGTAAAGCAAAAGTGTACAACCTATTTACAGTAGCGGCATGTTTTCCTTTACATGTTCCTTTGAGCACTCAAGCAACTGACTTAATATTCACTTAAAGGTGTTCTAACAGTATAGTATGATAAATGTATTTACTCTATTACTATTTTATATTATTTAGTCTAATGTATCTCTAATGTGTCAACAAACATGGCATATCTTAAAAAGGGGGTATTATGCAAAATGAACTTTTTGCAGCTTTCTACGATGTTATAACCCAATAGAATTATAATACCCCCTCTTTAACGTTTCATTTATGATGTTATAGCTATATATAAATTATTTCAGATTGTCCAATACAAATACCAAACCCCCGCATGTCTATACAGCATATTACGATTGTCCCAGCTGTGCACAAAGCCCTCATTACTATCTTGACTGTGTCCAATGGTATCTTCACATTCCCTGAGTCACATTATACACAACCTGCTCCTAATTCGCCTTCCTGCTCCGTTACCATGGTGACTCCATGGCCACCATCGCTGTTGTCAGACAAGTGGGCTTTCAATGGAGAGTACTTTGACAGAAAGGCTGAATTGTGCCTGCAACTGCCCTACAGAAATTATTTCATAACTCCGGTGCAAAAGAAGTTTATGGGTTTGTCACTTGGTTTGATACATGGAACAAAATAGTGATTTTAAAGTCTTTGTCTTACATTTTGATTTTTTGTTGCTTTAATAAGTCAATGCTTCATTGCTTCTTTTCAAGCAAGATGGTTAGGTGCAAATTTTGTAAGCACATTAGAAGAGACACATCTGGGGAGGGTAGAATAGAGATTCGTATGTCAAACGTCAAAAATATTTTAGGCAACATAGAATCATTAGCCAAAACAAAAGTGTGAAGTAAGCCTGCTAAGGCCTAGTTGCTAAATGATTCTAGTGAATTAAAGTATACAAGTAAGTAAACAATATGGCAATGCTTAGTCTAGGGATGCACTGAACCAGGTTTTTCAATTTTGTTACTGAGGATGATTCATTGGCTTTAAGTATCTGCTCAGAAATGTATGTGTTTGTAACTACAGAACTTTGTAAAAATGCATGTTTAATATTATGACACATTTTGGACCAACACTGGCCAGTAAATAGTCTTATTACACTAATTTATAGACCAAAATAGGAAATCGACAGAACTGATATCTTGGAAGCTGATCCACCAAATCTTTCGATATCAATATCGTATCCAACACCAGTATCGTATCGGTGCATCCCTTCTCAATCTGTAAATGTTGTGGACATCATAGAACACATCAATCTGCATATTGCAAAAGTAAATATCAAGAGTCAGACAGACCTATTACTCAAAAGGAAAATGTTGTTTACTAAAATAAGATTATTGTTAATGTGAATTCATGCTAATGACTGGGCTAGCCTTAATGACTGTGTATGTGTCTAGACAGCAGCATTATTATCAAATGTAATCAAAGCTGCCAGCCATGACAAAGCACAGGCCTGAAGCTCCTCCGCCAACACATTACATCAAACATTCATTTAGTAAGTCTTAACTCCATCAATAATATAAAACACACTCCATCAGTAACAGTGCTGAGGCTGGGAGCATCCTCACCCCTTCCTGTTACCACGGAGACAAGCACTGCCCACTGAAGATCACCATGACAACGAGAGTGGACTTCAAAGTTACAGGAGAGAATGGCTGGTATTTGCATATTAACTTTAAATATAACTTTGGTAACACATCTGCTTAAGCCAAAGTAAAAGCCCACAAATAACACTATAGTGAAGTCTTTAATAAAAATGCTGTTTCAATGCAATTTCCAATAGAAGAAAGTGGAGAAAATAAAAATAGATTTTTTCCCAAACAAATCGATTTGAACTTCATATTTGATTAATCAATTTAATCAAATTTTTCCCCAGGCCCACTACTGACTATCTGACTTGTGATGTGACTTATTATTAGCACTATGTTGTTAATGTGGTTATGTTTACTAGTGGCTAGTGAACCCGTGTTTCACTAGCCACTAACTAGTTAAATATTTCAACAATATTAAATGCAGGCTATAGGTGTTTTCTGTATTCTTTTCCTTGTGTATCAGATGGAAAAATATGTATTTACCAGCGCTGCACATTTCCCATTAGTGCAGCTTGTGTTGTGTGCATGTTTGATATTAAAAGCTCCTCTGGTTTGCCATCTGTGTGTTACTCGATAAAGCAGCACTCAGCTCCTCAAACAAGACACTTTGGAAACGAAAGCACCCAGCAAGATTCAATTAGCTGCAAAAAACCCCAACAATTTATTTGATTGAAGCCTGTGAAAGAATGTTATCCCATTTAAACACTTCCCATTTTTTTCACAAACTTAATAAATATGGTTGCTAAGCAAAGACTTATTTCTTCAGCATCTTTGGACTCACTGTATGCTTTTATCCTTTTTTTATGTCACAGGGTCATTGCCCTACCCGCCTACACATCAGCAGCCAATTACTGCAGTAACACTCATTTTACAAGCCTATACCAAAGAATTTGAATTTTTTTTTTCTTTTAAAGGCCGATGCAATATAGCATAATAAAACATATGGAACTATGGAATCCCTATACCGACTTATCCTTCAATGCATGATAGATGGGAGCAATATTTATCATGGATACTTTTTTATGCAATATTGAGAAACCTTTTGTTATTTTTACTGCTACTATGATAAGATTTGAGCTGTAGAGAGTTGAATAAATAACTTTTCATTTATTTATTCCAACTCACGTTCATTAACAATAATGTACAGAATATATTTTTTGGGGAAATCCTGCTTTATGGTGACATCAGTGGCATAATGGCATGCAATATTATTGTTTATTGTCTACATTCAAAATGTGTTATTATGACAGGTACCATGCATTATACTTCCATATAGCATTGTGCTCTAAGAGAAGATTTCCCGATTTAGCAAAAAGCTACTTTCCAGCCACAGTTCTTGGGCAGGTGTGTACAAAAACTAAAACATCACAAAAACAGAATAAAATTTTACTATAATAAAAAATAGAAAATAGAATTCTATAGAATAAAGAAAATAGTAAGTCTTTGTCTATGTTTCCAATTACTCAGTATAAATGACCTAACAGACTTTTAATTTTGTGAAAAACTCACACTGTACAAGTTGATACAACTTATTGTTGCCAACTAAAAATAATAGCTAGCTATACAAAACATTCCTCTTTGATCATGTCACTAGGGGAAGCCTCCGCGGCATGTTAAGTGACTGATATTTTAGCCATGTGCTCCCAACAGTGGTCGGGCATGCTGTTAGAGTCATTAGCCGGCCTTTCAAATTAGCCCCAAGAGTCCACACTCCACTGTCTGGGACACTTTAGGAGCAGGAATGTCACACAGGCCTTTAAAGGGAGAGGAGAGCGACTGACAGCACGGCCATAGTAACACAGCAACATGCTAACACAAACTAAGCTACCAGGAGGTGTGTCCTGCAGGAATAACACTCCTATGACTACACATGGCATTTTAATGTTACCTTTAAAAGTTGTAAAAACATCACTGGATGCACCACGTATTGAAGTATTGTATTGTCAATTTTTAGGTAAGATTGACAACGGCAAAACACTGACCAGATGTTGCTAGCTTTCAAATGCAAAGTAAATCTTATTTCATACAGATATAAATTAGCCTCATATTAAATTAATAAATGGGGTAAAACACTGGGGTTCATAACTAAAAAGAGGTAACAAACAGTTAAAATCAAAATGTACCTTTTCTCTAAAAAAAAATAATGCTTCAAATAAAAATGTCTGGTTTAAAACTATGTATTTGCTATTTTTGCATAGCATACTGCCATTGTGAAAAATATATATTTATAGTTTGTGTCCATAAAATTAATATTTCTAAAACAAGCTTATGCTACTGCAAGCAATGTTAACAAGTCTGACAAAGCTATACATAGAAGTGGTCAGCACAACCATAAATTTGAAAACCTATTTCCAAAATGCCAAAGTTCATCATCTCTTACTTAATACCAGTCAAAAACTGCCCCTGTAGGTCAGTGGTCCAAACTGCCCTTAGCCTGTGCACCTGTCTGTATGGGTCTTACCAGCATCTGAGGAGGCTGCTGTGGGTAGTGCTCCTCACAATAGTACTCTGGAAAGGCATTCTGGTCCAGGTTGGTCTGACTGGTGGCAGCTTTCAGACCCTTGTCTGTGCCACACACTTTACACATTGCAGTGTTGCCCATACTGCCCAGGTCCCAGGTCTATCCCATCAGTACGTAAAGGAATCTAAGTGCTTTTAATCACTGGCTAATCCTCTCACTGAACTTCCCCTACCCTCCCCCTAAAAAACTAATGCCACCATCCAAGGGGGCACCCGGACCTACCCTGAAAATCACACTTCTCCTGGCCTAACTGTCCTGCCACTACATTCAGCACTATCCCAGGGCTTCTACTATTCCCACTCGCCTACCATTGACCAACATCTACAACCCGCCCCCCACCGCCTCCCTCCCCAGCTATTTTTACACCCACCAGTCCAGATATGCATGTGGAGAGCGGGGAGGGAGGTGGGCAAAGGCCAGCATGCCAAAACAGGAAGGAGGAGACGCTGTCTCTTGAATCATTCAAGAGACCACAATTCAAGAATCACATGAAGAAGTCAAAATTGTTTCTTCCAAGTATACAAGAGTTGCAAGATATAGAATTAAAAAAAAAACAGTTTTAATGTTCAAACGCATTACAATTTCAACCCCTTTGGAACGCCAGTGCCAACTGCCAACATGATTACTCAATAAAACAATTCAAAACCCGCCATGAAAATTTTTTGAGCTATGCTACCGTAGACCCCCTTCTGGGTAACTCTTACTTCAATACTGTATACAGAATGTTTTACATGACCTTTTGTAAATGTCTTCACCCAGGAGACTAACAAACCCATGACATACAACACATATAGGCATTGCTTTTCCAATAGGCATTGCTTTTCCAAAAGTAATGTATACAGCTTGTGTTGATTACATTTGTTACATTTGTTAGATAATATTAATTTATGAAATGTTACATAGCATATAGCATTCTATCTCCCACTGGGCTTGTCGTGGCTAGATTACTAACACAATGTTTAGCTAATGCGGATATGTGTCAGCTGTAGCCCAGAGCAGAGGCCTATTGATTTTGTTGTAGCTAATGCAAATTAAAGTCACACCAACCTTTTCACTGCACTTTGTTGGTTCAACAAGCTAATTCTAACATCCCAAACAGAAGACTATAGCCCAGCCTTCTTTCATTCATATCTGTTTGGACCCAAGCTCTGTGTTTTTGTCAAGGACGTAATGTCTGCATTCACTTACACAATACTCTTACTGTGCAAAATATCATCACATCATTTCTCATTCACAGAATACATTAGCGTAGGGAGAGAACTGTCTTTTGTCAAGGAAACCACATGAAACCTTCAGAGTCTGCAAACGGGAGGAACATAATCTGAGTAAGCAAAATTATTGACAGAATGTGAGAAATAGCCATGATAACCATCATAATTGAATCTTTGTATTTACATGCAACAGGAAAGAAACAAAACATAAACCACCCGGTTGTGTGTGATGGTTGACTGGTAAAACTAGTAGTGCAAATGCATTTTCTGACAATCAATAAAATCCAGTTGCTATTTGAACTACAGGTATACAGTGGTTTGCACTTAAAAATGATGACCCTTGTAAAACATCCAATTGCTCACTGCATTAAAAAATAACACATTTTTAAATATATTGACCATTACACTAAATACTGTATGGCAAATGTCATGCCAAAAAACATATAATGGATCAAGAATTATTCTTGAGCAACATCAAAGCTGCATTTTTGGAACTAATTTGCAATACTACAGTAAGAGATTCATAATGAGCTTGTACTTAGTCAGTGTCTATGGGCTCTTAAGCTTACATGATACACATGCACTCCAAGTGCACCCAAGTGCAATTACTGTTATCTGCATCATTTTGAAAACAATAGGTTTAATTTACCTTTGTGTAAAATGTATGCACATTGTAACACGACATGATCAGCAAGCATTTATCTGTAAGAAACACTACTGGTGTGAAGTAGGTGTTTGTAGAACTAGCTAAAAAATCTCAGGTTGGTTATGCATGTGTAAGCCAAGAAGATTGACCTCCTTCTCTTTCAAAATACCTAGCATCTCCAAGTGGTCAGATTTCATAGACAGACAGTAGTGAGACAGATCACAGACTACGGTTGCTAAGTACACTGAATTTCAAAATAACGTTTAATCAATGCATAAAACAGATACTAGTAACCACACTTATGTTTCGCATGGCAAAGATTTCCCTAGACTTAATAAACAATTCCACAGACCTTTGAGTCTCATTAACCTTCACTGGATCTAATTCATTTAGTGTTCTATCCAATATTTTTTTCCACCTTCATCCAATTATAGAGGCAAAAGCACCAAAACATGTGCTGAAGAAAGTGGTCCTGTACTTCAACATTGCAATCTATTACCCTGATACCCTGATGTCTCTCCTGGCAGATACTGAAGTCCCTCCCAAGCCAGTGTATAATAATCCACTAGTTGGGGCAGACATACACAACAAACCATTTAATCTGTGATCCACCATATGGCCTGCTGCCCGGGGTGGGGGGCTGGGATGCTGGGATGGGGGGGGGGCTTAAATTCTGGTAAATAGTCAGATTCTAACAAACATTTTTCTATCAAACATTTATATATATTATATATATATATATATATAATATTAGTATATATATTATATATATATATATATATATATATATATATATATATATATATATATATATATAATATATATATATATTAATATAGTATATGATATATATAAATGTTTTGATAGAATTAGAATCTGACTATTTACCAGAATTTAAGCCCCACCCCCATCCCCAGCATCCAGCCCCCCACCCCGGGCAGCAGGCCATATGGTGGATCACAGATTAAATGGTTTGTTGTGTATGTCTGCCCCACTAGTGGATTATTATACACTGGCTTGGGAGGGACTTCAGTATCTGCCAGGAGAGACATCAGGGTATCAGGGTAATAGATTGCAATGTTGAAGTACAGGGACCACTTTCTTCAGCACATGTTTTGGTGCTTTTGCCTCTATAATTGGATGAAGGTGGAAAAAAATATTGGATAGAACACTAAATGAATTAGATCCAGTGAAGGTTAATGAGACTCAAAGGTCTGTGGAATTGTTTTATTAAGTCTAGGAAATCTTTGCCATGCGAAACATAAGTGTGGTTACTAGGTATCTGTTTATGCATTGATTAAACGTTATTTTGAAATTCAGTGTACTTAGCAACCGTAGTCTGTGATCTGTCTCACTACTGTCTGTCTATGAAATCTGACCACTTGGAGATGCTAGGTATTTTGAAAGAGAAGGAGGTCAATCTTCTTGGCTTACACATGCATAACCAACCTGAGATTTTTTAGCTAGTTCTACAAACACCTACTTCACACCAGTAGTGTTTCTTACAGATAAATGCTTGCTGATCATGTCGTGTTACAATGTGCATACATTTTACACAAAGGTAAATTAAACCTATTGTTTTCAAAATGATGCAGATAACAGTAATTGCACTTGGGTGCACTTGGAGTGCATGTGTATCATGTAAGCTTCAGAGCCCATAGACACTGACTAATGTACAAGCTCATTATGAATCTCTTACTGTAGTATTGCAAATTAGTTCCAAAAATGCAGCTTTGATGTTGCTCAAGAATAATTCTTGATCCATTATATGTTTTTTGGCATGACATTTGCCATACAGTATTTAGTGTAATGGTCAATATATTTAAAAATGTGTTATTTTTTAATGCAGTGAGCAATTGGATGTTTTACAAGGGTCATCATTTTTAAGTGCAAACCACTGTATACCTGTAGTTCAAATAGCAACTGGATTTTATTGATTGTCAGAAAATGCATTTGCACTACTAGTTTTACCAGTCAACCATCACACACAACCGGGTGGTTTATGTTTTGTTTCTTTCCTGTTGCATGTAAATACAAAGATTCAATTATGATGGTTATCATGGCTATTTCTCACATTCTGTCAATAATTTTGCTTACTCAGATTATGTTCCTCCCGTTTGCAGACTCTGAAGGTTTCATGTGGTTTCCTTGACAAAAGACAGTTCTCTCCCTACGCTAATGTATTCTGTGAATGAGAAATGATGTGATGATATTTTGCACAGTAAGAGTATTGTGTAAGTGAATGCAGACATTACGTCCTTGACAAAAACACAGAGCTTGGGTCCAAACAGATATGAATGAAAGAAGGCTGGGCTATAGTCTTCTGTTTGGGATGTTAGAATTAGCTTGTTGAACCAACAAAGTGCAGTGAAAAGGTTGGTGTGACTTTAATTTGCATTAGCTACAACAAAATCAATAGGCCTCTGCTCTGGGCTACAGCTGACACATATCCGCATTAGCTAAACATTGTGTTAGTAATCTAGCCACGACAAGCCCAGTGGGAGATAGAATGCTATATGCTATGTAACATTTCATAAATTAATATTATCTAACAAATGTAACAAATGTAATCAACACAAGCTGTATACATTACTTTTGGAAAAGCAATGCCTATTGGAAAAGCAATGCCTATATGTGTTGTATGTCATGGGTTTGTTAGTCTCCTGGGTGAAGACATTTACAAAAGGTCATGTAAAACATTCTGTATACAGTATTGAAGTAAGAGTTACCCAGAAGGGGGTCTACGGTAGCATAGCTCAAAAAATTTTCATGGCGGGTTTTGAATTGTTTTATTGAGTAATCATGTTGGCAGTTGGCACTGGTGTTCCAAAGGGGTTGAAATTGTAATGCGTTTGAACATTAAAACTGTTTTTTTTTAAATTCTATATCTTGCAACTCTTGTATACTTGGAAGAAACAATTTTGACTTCTTCATGTGATTCTTGAATTGTGGTCTCTTGAATGATTCAAGAGACAGCGTCTTCTCCTTCCTGTTTTGGCATGCTGGCCTTTGCCCACCTCCCTCCCCGCTCTCCACATGCATATCTGGACTGGTGGGTGTAAAAATAGCTGGGAGGGAGGCGGTGGGGGGCGGGTTGTAGATGTTGGTCAATGGTAGGCGAGTGGGAATAGTAGAAGCCCTGGGATAGTGCTGAATGTAGTGGCAGGACAGTTAGGCCAGGAGAAGTGTGATTTTCAGGGTAGGTCCGGGTGCCCCCTTGGATGGTGGCATTAGTTTTTTAGGGGGAGGGTAGGGGAAGTTCAGTGAGAGGATTAGCCAGTGATTAAAAGCACTTAGATTCCTTTACGTACTGATGGGATAGACCTGGGACCTGGGCAGTATGGGCAACACTGCAATGTGTAAAGTGTGTGGCACAGACAAGGGTCTGAAAGCTGCCACCAGTCAGACCAACCTGGACCAGAATGCCTTTCCAGAGTACTATTGTGAGGAGCACTACCCACAGCAGCCTCCTCAGATGCTGGTAAGACCCATACAGACAGGTGCACAGGCTAAGGGCAGTTTGGACCACTGACCTACAGGGGCAGTTTTTGACTGGTATTAAGTAAGAGATGATGAACTTTGGCATTTTGGAAATAGGTTTTCAAATTTATGGTTGTGCTGACCACTTCTATGTATAGCTTTGTCAGACTTGTTAACATTGCTTGCAGTAGCATAAGCTTGTTTTAGAAATATTAATTTTATGGACACAAACCTATAAATATATATTTTTCACAATGGCAGTATGCTATGCAAAAATAGCAAATACATAGTTTAAACCAGACATTTTTATTTGAAGCATTATTTTTTTTTAGAGAAAAGGTACATTTTGATTTTAACTGTTTGTTACCTCTTTTTAGTTATGAACCCCAGTGTTTTACCCCATTTATTAATTTAATATGAGGCTAATTTATATCTGTATGAAATAAGATTTACTTTGCATTTGAAAGCTAGCAACATCTGGTCAGTGTTTTGCCGTTGTCAATCTTACCTAAAAATTGACAATACAATACTTCAATACGTGGTGCATCCAGTGATGTTTTTACAACTTTTAAAGGTAACATTAAAATGCCATGTGTAGTCATAGGAGTGTTATTCCTGCAGGACACACCTCCTGGTAGCTTAGTTTGTGTTAGCATGTTGCTGTGTTACTATGGCCGTGCTGTCAGTCGCTCTCCTCTCCCTTTAAAGGCCTGTGTGACATTCCTGCTCCTAAAGTGTCCCAGACAGTGGAGTGTGGACTCTTGGGGCTAATTTGAAAGGCCGGCTAATGACTCTAACAGCATGCCCGACCACTGTTGGGAGCACATGGCTAAAATATCAGTCACTTAACATGCCGCGGAGGCTTCCCCTAGTGACATGATCAAAGAGGAATGTTTTGTATAGCTAGCTATTATTTTTAGTTGGCAACAATAAGTTGTATCAACTTGTACAGTGTGAGTTTTTCACAAAATTAAAAGTCTGTTAGGTCATTTATACTGAGTAATTGGAAACATAGACAAAGACTTACTATTTTCTTTATTCTATAGAATTCTATTTTCTATTTTTATTATAGTAAAATTTTATTCTGTTTTTGTGATGTTTTAGTTTTTGTACACACCTGCCCAAGAACTGTGGCTGGAAAGTAGCTTTTGCTAAATCGGGAAATCTTCTCTTAGAGCACAATGCTATATGGAAGTATAATGCATGGTACCTGTCATAATAACACATTTTGAATGTAGACAATAAACAATAATATTGCATGCCATTATGCCACTGATGTCACCATAAAGCAGGATTTCCCCAAAAAATATATTCTGTACATTATTGTTAATGAACGTGAGTTGGAATAAATAAATGAAAAGTTATTTATTCAACTCTCTACAGCTCAAATCTTATCATAGTAGCAGTAAAAATAACAAAAGGTTTCTCAATATTGCATAAAAAAGTATCCATGATAAATATTGCTCCCATCTATCATGCATTGAAGGATAAGTCGGTATAGGGATTCCATAGTTCCATATGTTTTATTATGCTATATTGCATCGGCCTTTAAAAGAAAAAAAAATTCAAATTCTTTGGTATAGGCTTGTAAAATGAGTGTTACTGCAGTAATTGGCTGCTGATGTGTAGGCGGGTAGGGCAATGACCCTGTGACATAAAAAAAGGATAAAAGCATACAGTGAGTCCAAAGATGCTGAAGAAATAAGTCTTTGCTTAGCAACCATATTTATTAAGTTTGTGAAAAAAATGGGAAGTGTTTAAATGGGATAACATTCTTTCACAGGCTTCAATCAAATAAATTGTTGGGGTTTTTTGCAGCTAATTGAATCTTGCTGGGTGCTTTCGTTTCCAAAGTGTCTTGTTTGAGGAGCTGAGTGCTGCTTTATCGAGTAACACACAGATGGCAAAACCAGAGGAGCTTTTAATATCAAACATGCACACAACACAAGCTGCACTAATGGGAAATGTGCAGCGCTGGTAAATACATATTTTCCATCTGATACACAAGGAAAAGAATACAGAAAACACCTATAGCCTGCATTTAATATTGTTGAAATATTTAACTAGTTAGTGGCTAGTGAAACACGGGTTCACTAGCCACTAGTAAACATAACCACATTAACAACATAGTGCTAATAATAAGTCACATCACAAGTCAGATAGTCAGTAGTGGGCCTGGGGAAAAATTTGATTAAATTGATTAATCAAATATGAAGTTCAAATCGATTTGTTTGGGAAAAAATCTATTTTTATTTTCTCCACTTTCTTCTATTGGAAATTGCATTGAAACAGCATTTTTATTAAAGACTTCACTATAGTGTTATTTGTGGGCTTTTACTTTGGCTTAAGCAGATGTGTTTACCAAAGTTATATTTAAAGTTAATATGCAAATACCAGCCATTCTCTCCTGTAACTTTGAAGTCCACTCTCGTTGTCATGGTGATCTTCAGTGGGCAGTGCTTGTCTCCGTGGTAACAGGAAGGGGTGAGGATGCTCCCAGCCTCAGCACTGTTACTGATGGAGTGTGTTTTATATTATTGATGGAGTTAAGACTTACTAAATGAATGTTTGATGTAATGTGTTGGCGGAGGAGCTTCAGGCCTGTGCTTTGTCATGGCTGGCAGCTTTGATTACATTTGATAATAATGCTGCTGTCTAGACACATACACAGTCATTAAGGCTAGCCCAGTCATTAGCATGAATTCACATTAACAATAATCTTATTTTAGTAAACAACATTTTTCCTTTTGAGTAATAGGTCTGTCTGACTCTTGATATTTACTTTTGCAATATGCAGATTGATGTGTTCTATGATGTCCACAACATTTACAGATTGAGAAAGGGATGCACCGATACGATACTGGTGTTGGATACGATATTGATATCGAAAGATTTGGTGGATCAGCTTCCAAGATATCAGTTCTGTCGATTTCCTATTTTGGTCTATAAATTAGTGTAATAAGACTATTTACTGGCCAGTGTTGGTCCAAAATGTGTCATAATATTAAACATGCATTTTTACAAAGTTCTGTAGTTACAAACACATACATTTCTGAGCAGATACTTAAAGCCAATGAATCATCCTCAGTAACAAAATTGAAAAACCTGGTTCAGTGCATCCCTAGACTAAGCATTGCCATATTGTTTACTTACTTGTATACTTTAATTCACTAGAATCATTTAGCAACTAGGCCTTAGCAGGCTTACTTCACACTTTTGTTTTGGCTAATGATTCTATGTTGCCTAAAATATTTTTGACGTTTGACATACGAATCTCTATTCTACCCTCCCCAGATGTGTCTCTTCTAATGTGCTTACAAAATTTGCACCTAACCATCTTGCTTGAAAAGAAGCAATGAAGCATTGACTTATTAAAGCAACAAAAAATCAAAATGTAAGACAAAGACTTTAAAATCACTATTTTGTTCCATGTATCAAACCAAGTGACAAACCCATAAACTTCTTTTGCACCGGAGTTATGAAATAATTTCTGTAGGGCAGTTGCAGGCACAATTCAGCCTTTCTGTCAAAGTACTCTCCATTGAAAGCCCCACTTGTCTGACAACAGCGATGGTGGCCATGGAGTCACCATGGTAACGGAGCAGGAAGGCGAATTAGGAGCAGGTTGTGTATAATGTGACTCAGGGAATGTGAAGATACCATTGGACACAGTCAAGATAGTAATGAGGGCTTTGTGCACAGCTGGGACAATCGTAATATGCTGTATAGACATGCGGGGGTTTGGTATTTGTATTGGACAATCTGAAATAATTTATATATAGCTATAACATCATAAATGAAACGTTAAAGAGGGGGTATTATAATTCTATTGGGTTATAACATCGTAGAAAGCTGCAAAAAGTTCATTTTGCATAATACCCCCTTTTTAAGATATGCCATGTTTGTTGACACATTAGAGATACATTAGACTAAATAATATAAAATAGTAATAGAGTAAATACATTTATCATACTATACTGTTAGAACACCTTTAAGTGAATATTAAGTCAGTTGCTTGAGTGCTCAAAGGAACATGTAAAGGAAAACATGCCGCTACTGTAAATAGGTTGTACACTTTTGCTTTACTTGTTTCTGTTTTAGATGAATATTGTGGTTTACAATGAGCTAAATGCAAAATGATGATCTAAGTATGTTTACATTATTACTAAGCTTTAACCTTATGCTTAATTTGAATTCAGATAACATGGTACAGTATATGGTATACTATGGTATAATGAGCCATAAGAAAAAAATAAAATCACAATGTTGTTGTAATCTCTTTATCCAGGAATAACATGCTAACTTGAATGTGTTAATATAAACTTCTTGGTGGTTTCATATGTACCATGAGTTTGGATGTTGAAATCATAAAGGGGCTTGTTATATCAGAAATGGCAATAAGAAATATGCATATGATTCATTTTCATATCTGACCTCTGTTCTGTGTGATGAATCTATTATTTACTAGTCTGGAAACTTACCAGAGTTTAGTTTCAGCCTTAGAGAAAAATGCTGATTCACTCTCCTCTGCTCTTCTCACTTCTCTGCATTGGGCCTGGTCCAACTGTAGCTGTCAGCAGCATCCTCCAATGGGACATGTCCTTCAAAGAGAGGGGGCACTGGATTTTACAATCACTGCCCATTGTATAGTGAACTTGAGAAATATGATAGTCATAATGTTTAACGGCCATTCAGGAATTACTTTTTATTTGCCTGTTGAAAATGGTTATAAAATCATTTCGCTGTTACCAAGTAGACCACTTTATTCTGAGTCATTGTATTGTATGTTGTAGTTGACTTGTATAATAATATAATGATTTAATGAGTAATAATTGTGTTTTTTGTTTTATTTTTTTGTCTTTTGCAGTCGGACAGTAACACCAGTTTCCTGCGAGCAGCCAGAGCAGGGAATATCGACAAGGTTTTGGAATTCCTGAAAGGTGGAGTGGACATCAGCACATGCAATCAGGTAGCCTATGGAACTCAACTACCATAGACTGTGTATATAAATGGACATAGCTAACCTGCTAGCCGTCGCATTCCTAATAGGAAGTGAGCATGTGCGCACTTACAGCTCCATCAACTTGGACTCCAATTCACTTTACAAAACTGATGCCCCTCACTCCGTAACTGCTACTGTCAGGCTCATCCTTTTGGTCTTAAAGTGTTCGTATTAACCCACTATACATGATACAAGTATTTTTATTTCACTATTGTTTCTGTCACTCAAGATATGAAGATTAGTAAGAGACAAATCAAGCACCTTCTTTCCCCAAGGTCGCTCTCACTAGCGTTAGCAACAGGTTTGATTGACAGTGTTGCTAGCTGCTAGCCTTGATGAGCTTCATTTGACTGGACCTGAAAACTATTGGTGACGTCACACTGCCTTAGTCCGGTTCTTTATACAGTCTATGTCAGCTGCCCATAATTCAAGAATGGAAGCATCTAACACATTTTAGGTAGTTGTTGATAGCCCCCATCAAAAACACATTAACTGCTACATTTTTTTAAACTAAATTTTAAGTCAAGAAGTGGGCATGTTAGTTGTGGCAACTGTATTAGTAGCAGGCCTAGTAGTAGCAGTAACTGCAGTGCAGTTTGGCTATTGAAAATAAGTAAAGTTTCCCACTGTAGCTATTTTTAATATTATGTTTTGCTGTTGTTTCATAATATTATTGCTCCCATTTAACATTTAGCATAAACCAACCTAATATCCAGTTGCTAACATTCTCTATTCAGTCATTAACACCAAACACATAGTCTAATAGCTTAATTGTCAAACCCACATCACAGAATAGCACCAAAAAACATATGCAACCATGTTATTCTATTTACTAACACTAAGAGGCTGCTTATAGGATGACTGTGCATTTGTGTAGCTGCTAGCTTGTGTCTTTATTTAGAGCTAGCCATTATCTGTCTCCTCTAAGCTCATTAGCAATCTAGCCTCAGAGGTGAAGGGCCCGTCCCAACAACACACTGCAGTCAACACTAGTCATATGCCCTAGTTAATCTGATACATGGATTAAATCACCAAAGCAATGTTTTATTTTTATTTTTATTTTTTAAATCAATTATATTTTTTTGTCTTTTTGAAATTTGATTTACAGTATAACATAGACTAATAATAATGAATCCAACTATAAAATTATGCTAGTATTTTGACACATTGTTAGCTTATTTGCAATATTTTTATGCTCAATATTTACTGTATGTACCATTATTTGTTCTTGTAGCTGTAGGTGGTTGAATAATTGACATCTATGATTCATTATAGCTGCTTTTCTTCACTGCAGTAAATTGTGTCTGTTATTAACTTATTGCAGATTATTCGTTATTTAAGACATGGTTAACTAAAATCTGACTTTGCATTTAAATTGGACTTATACAATTGCATACATGTTTTTCCAATTATTAAAAGTACTATATTAGCTAATGTGATTCTAAGTACAATTGTCTCTTTTTCTCCTTCCCTCCCACACCTTCTCAGACCATATGAACAGCTAGCTAAATCGTTGTGTTGTGTGGGTAGAAAATGTATTATTAATTAACAACAAATAGCTACTCACTGCTCACTGTTAGTCATTACAGGAACAATAATGAGGTCATACAATTTTGAGCTTTACCTTAGGGTCAGAGGCCATTCTCAACGTTTTAATTTCCACCAAAGTTCTGAAATTTGTACAGCATTTTCACTTTTTGGAGCAGTTTAATCTCTATATATTATTTATAGGACAAAGTGTAAATCATATGTAGCTATAGTGTGTGGCAACTTTTATGAGCACGGAAGCGGATTTGGGGTGGGCATCAGTATTTTGTTGATAACAATTAACTACACAGTTTTTTATACAAAGTACATTGCAAGTTTGTATATTTAATTTTACTGACATGCTATTGTTTACTACTTTAGCACTATTGTTGTTATTATGCATCTTGAAACCATATGAATGACATATGACAGCTCTACAAAATATACATTCATAAAGAGATACTAACAACAGTGCACTGGTCAAACAGGTTCATGTAGGCTATAATAAGTCCTCATGTGTCACAAACTTCCCCTTAAACACATCCCTGCACGCTCACACTCGAAACCAGTTGAAACGTCCTGTATTTTCCTGAAGCGGAGTAGGTCCAGAACAGTCACATGTTCCCCCACACATGCCTAGTGGTCCTGTTATTCCACTAATGCTGTCTCTTTATAAACAGACAGTCTCCTCTCCAGCTGCTGTCACTCCACTGCACAATCAGGATCCTCTATTTTATACAAATTAACCCCAAAACTAGTTCACTGTTTGATTAAATGACTATTACTAACTAACATCTAATCACTAGAAACATGAAGCTGAAAGTGAGTTATTTTAGTATTTGTGTTGAAAGTTGGCGCTGCTGTTGTTGTCTCTTGCTGTACATGCACACTCAGTAGAAATCACTTCAGATGTCCGATTCACATGGATCTATAATGTGGTTTTATTCAGTGCTGTGTTGTGAAATCCTGAGTGTGGCGCGGCAGGGACTCCGTAACACAGGACAGCAACTAAAGTACACCATGACTATAACTATACTTCAAATAAACAGAAGTGAAGGGAAAAAGGATTTGAAAACTATTTAATTATACTTTTATTGGAAAATCACTGCTTGCCTTGATTGCCCTGACCACATGCAACTGATATATAGTTTTACAGCAGTTGAGGCTCAGAGGAATAGGCTATAGTAGTTCCATTACTGTGATGGAGTACATGTAACCCAGTGACCTACTGCTGACAGCTGCTGGGGAACCTCTTGCCAGAGCTGGTTCTCATTGATATTTGTGATGCGACCGCTAAAGCATCGCTCATGTTTGACACAGGCTGTAGGTCACATGACTACAGAGAGAAAGCAACAAATGAACTCTGTCTAGAGGAGTCTTTAAATATTTATGAATGTACAGGGCTAGAATATCTCCACCATGCCATGTATTTATATGTACATATACAACATGTGGGCTTGTCTTTTAGGATGCATTCACACTGGGTTTGGTCCCATTTGAGTCCAGTTTAGTCCTGATATAGACTTGTTTGGTCCTCTTCATGTCCTGAATGATTCATTGCCCATTTTCTGACTAATATTGAAGTTGTGCTTGTGTGAGTAGTCTGCTGTTTGGGCAAAGGTTTCCTCCAAATGCTACACAGTCCCCTAGCACTACAAACATCTGCAATAGGCTCCCCTCTCGAGACCGGACTCCCCTGAAAAAGAGATTCTGAATTTCAGTGGGACTATCTTTGTTTTAATAAAGTCCCATTTCAATTACACACACACTGGTTAGGCCCTTAACAAAACTGAACTTCTCCTTTATAAAAACAAACATAGATGGAGATTTGTGATGCTACTTGTTATTAAAACAAAATAGTTTTGGTTATGCTTAATCTAAAAAGCACTTTACTATCCTTAATAACACTCCAAACTGCTAATGAATGCCAGCTAGGCTAATGCTAATGGTCTCTCATCTCACGGTGGTCTGACAGAATGAGGGAACAGGTTATGGATATGTCTGAGTACATTGATGAATGTGTCTCTAGAGGTTACATGTGAAGCTAGAGGTGACTTGTATTAATGTGGTGTGTTATAGAATGAAAAATGTGCATATATCGAGCCTATAAGATAAAAGATCGACATAGGCTATTATCTAGATTTTGTATTCCGTTGGTGTGCTAGGATGCTGCAGAGCTCTTCTAAAAGTAAACACTGTTGCCTTGGTGACCACCAGCTCTAGCCTATGGGTGTAATATTTGGGTGAAGTGTAGTTTGTCTTCCTAGCTTAAATAGTTTGCTGTAGGCTGAATGGGGCTCAATAAAGCAATATAATGCATCCAGCCCTTTACAGTGTATGCTTTTGTGTATATTTTTATAAATAGGAAACTTATAATCATGCATATTTTAACTGTACCATATTAGCTCTTGGTAGAGTTTTTAATTTTATTTTTGACATGACAAATAAACTATGTCATTATGTTAGGCTACTGAACGGAGTGACCTAAAATCCAGTCCATCCCGATGAAATGTCTATTCACATATTCTGTTATGCATATTTTATAGACATGCCTCTCTTGATAGATAGCTGTGTAAGAATGGAGCATAATTATTTTTAGATAAAACTACTACTTTGTGATTGGACAAGTACCTTTCAGATTCTATTTTGCTAATATAAATGCAGTTACTATAATTACGTACTTTAATTCAAATTTATTTATATTGCACATAGTTTAGAATGATGGCATACTAGACCTGTTTCACAGTAGGAGTCTTGGGTCTCTCTCCCTCTCCTCCTCCACTGGTGCAGCTGCAGTGTACGCTCAGGTGTACAGTTTACATCACACATGCCGATGGGAGGCAGCCAGCACTGGGTGACACAGGCCGAGGGGGAGAGAGAGTAGATGGGAAGCAGAAAGGGGAGGGGGGGACTCTACATGTGTCTCTAAATGACTCAGCCACTGGTTTTGTGCAGTGCCAAGCTCAGGAATCTTGAATTGTTTTATCAAGTTGTTTGGCCAGGAATTGGTTGGAGAATCTTGGTATAACTTAATGAATACTGTGACATTCCCTTTATAGACAAACAAACTGGTACATGGCAAGAATTCTCCATTTAAACACTAAAACCACAATTTGTGTATGAAAAAACAAGTTAATATCATAGAATGTTAGAACTGGAAAAGAGGCAAGGCAAGTGTATTTGTGTAGCACAATTTGTACACAAAGTAATTCAAAGTGCTTACAGAAAGAAAGACATTCATATCACAATACAACAAATGAAAACATAAATAATCATCATAAAATTAGCATTAAAAGAGAAGAGTGCAGAATAAAAACCTTTAAGTGATATGCACAGCTAAACCGAACTGTTTTGAGCCTGGATTTAAACATTGCCTCACATTTTTTGGAAGACCCCAAATGTTTCCCCATGTTTTGTCCTGACTCTGGACACCAGTAGGAAGCCGCTTAGTGAAGTCCTCAGAGTGCAAGATGGTTCATATTGCACTAACATGTCGGAGACGTACTTTGGTGCTAGGCCATGGAGAGACTTGTACACAAGCAGAGTTGCTTTAAGGTCTATTCTCTGACCCATAGGAAGCTAGTGCAGAGATCTGAGCACAGGACCTATGTGCTCGTACTTCCTCGTTCTAGTCAGGACCCGAGCAGCAGTGTTCTGGAAGTACTGCAGCTGAGAAGGTTGTTTTAATGGAGGAGGTAATACTGGCTTTGTTTTATGTTTGTCTAAGGGGTATCCCATAAAGCTTTGTGATGTGATGTCACAATCTATTTTTAGCTAGATTTAATCCCTCAACACGGAGCTGACCTCTTATGCCTTTCTTTTAACAAAAACAAAATGTCCTGTTGTACATTTCGTCTTTGTGACACCTCCTTCAAAAAAAGTGATTTTCATAGTGTGATAGTGAAAATTACTTGTTTAAGGAGCTTACAGATTGTTTTATGAAACAGTCTTATTATTATTGATGACAGAGAGTATATTAATATCTAAGATATACTGAAAGAGATATGTGAACAATTATAAGACACTATTTACAAGTTTTTGTGTCTAGCATTTATCAGTATGACATGGGTGTCGATCTCACTTGTTTCATTGATATCTGGTCTGTCCTCCTCAGAAAAGACATGGCATATCACACAGACAGGTCTAGTGTGATATGGAGTGACTGTGACCCTGTGTTTTTCAGAATGGACTCAACGCTCTGCATCTGGCGGCTAAAGAAGGCCACATGGATCTGGTTCAGGAGCTGCTGGAGCGGGGAGCCAGCGTTGACGCAGCCACTAAGGTACTGCACTTTTAGTTTAACAGGTCCCAGGACACAGCTCTTCTAGCACCAAAGAGATGTAGTCTGGAACAGCTTGCGTCCACATTGACATTACTGTACTGTTGTCATAGTAGTAAAACTTTGATACTAAGGAAGAGTCTTATATATAAAACCAATTTCAAAACCACAATAATTAAAAGCACTCTTTATTTACACAATAGAATGCAATTTTCAACATTAAATCAGTACTTTCTTTCTGTGTAATAATAATAATAATGCTTTTTATTTATAAGCGCCTTTCAAAACACCCAAGGACACAATGTGTAATCCCTCAGTAGTCCAGGTAGGTTTCATAGTCGTCCTTGTGCGTATAATAGTCTATGTGGTCTTGTTCTGATACAGCTCAAGATCATTCTAGTCTGGAACATCTTGCTAATGAGGACTAACTGACAGGTGCATTGTAAATCTTAATATTGATCTAAAATGGCATAATTATAGAAACAGGTTTATGGACTCTATATGTATGACACAGAGACAAAATCATTTTCAATATATCATCTGTCATTAAATAACAATGTAAACAAACTGCTTGCTCATATGCAGTCAGGCTTGTCATCTGTAGAGCCCTTATAAATTTAGGTAATGACATTTTACCATTTAAATATTTATATATATTAAAAAAAGTGTCAGCTCAAATAGTTGTAATAACTACATGTTAATAAGTGCAGCGTGGGCCTATTTATCGGCTGTGATCATTCATTGAGATATTCTCTGCCACTGAAGTGCATCTGATTGACAGTATGGAACATGAGCTGATGTCAAAGTAGAGCCATGAAGGAAGGTGATACACGAAGTAGTACTGTGAAAGTCACGGCTATAGTATGCCTAGAAGTGATTTTACAGCCCTCTGGCTTAAGTCCAGAATACTGCAAGTACTATGACCTATGATCTACTTGGATTAGTGAAAATGTCAACTGTGCTGTGTTAATTTTGTCAACTAAAATATTTGTCTATATGTCATATTTTTGATAGCTAAAACTATAAAAACTAAATAAAAAGTAATCATAATAAGTAAAATTATGACTACAATTCAATAAACAATACAATTCATAAAAGTACTGATATTTTTGGTGAATAATAAAAACAACAGAGGAGACTAGATCCAAGTTAATCTTTTTAAACCCAGAACACCAAACTATTATTTACAAACTCAACACCCAAGGAACACATCAATGCATACAATTTAAAATAGTTCAAAATAAATAAAACAATTATATACAAAAATATTTTTCCTGCATGGCGAAAAATATTATGGATTTAGTTACCAAAATGAGCATGACATTTTTATTAACTCAAACTGGACTTGAACTAAAAATAATTGGCTTAAACTAATAATCATTACAGTCAAATGACTAAGACTAAAATTAATAAAAATGTCTTGTCAAAATTATCATTATGTACAAGTTATTCTTTTTTTCCTTGAATAATAACAGTATTGGTTGTTTTGTGTTTGAATGCAGAAAGGAAACACAGCCCTCCACATCGCATCTCTGGCTGGTCAGGGAGAAGTCGTGAAGACTTTGGTCAAACGTGGGGCGGACATCAACTCACAGTCACAGGTACAACTGAAATATATGACATTAAATTCAATATACCGGTATAATAAATAAAGATTGAAAGCAGTTGTTTAATATAGCCTATATGTGTGTTTTTATAGAATGGGTTCACTCCACTGTATATGGCCGCTCAGGAGAACCATCTGGACGTGGTGCGGTACCTACTGGAGAACGGAGGCAACCAGAGCACAGCTACAGAGGTACAGCAGGGGGTGCTATACTCTGCACTTTTGCACAATTATCCTCACTAGCTTAGCTCTTCAGAAAGTACATTTACTTTAAGGTGTAAGGTATTAAAGCCCACGCAGGAACTTTGTGAATACTTCTTTTTATTCTCTGTGTAAAGTTTTGAAAGGTTACACTTAGCTGGATGTTTACCACCCACCATGTTGTTTCTAAGGTTGATCTTTGGAAGTTCCCGTGCATCATAATGAGTCAGGAAATGATCATCAGAAACTTTGTTTATTAGAAAAGAGACTAAGAATTACATGTTTAAAAAACATGCATTTATTTTTTTTTTACTACTAACAATAAAGATAAACTACTTAGTATGAAAATACATTACATTAAGTGTTTATTTTATATGACTGTGCATATACAGCATGTGGACAGAATAAATAGCAGTTAAAGTGAGTACAGTTTATTATACGTACGTAAAAGATGCTATACCCGATTTTTGTAAAATCTGTCTGTCAATTGTACAGACAAAAGCAGCTCTTAGAGTCAAAATGAGACCACTGTGTAGTGTCTAATTATACAGTGTTTTATCTTCCACTTTTAGCTTGCTGGTTGTTGTTAGTATTAGCATGTTGGCTAAATTCCATTGTAGCCTCTAACTTTGAAGCACTGCAATTCACCTTTTTAAGATTGTCTAACTTTCTGGTACAAAAATGCAATAGCAAGTTTGATTCTGTAGCATGTCTTTAATTTTTCCAATCTGTTTATATTTATATGCAAACTGACTGCGATTTTCACTGTCTTCTTTACATTTTAAAATTCTCTCCTCTGTCCCGGTGTAGGATGGCTTCACCCCACTGGCCATTGCCTTGCAACAGGGCCATAACCAGGTGGTGTCCATTTTACTGGAGAATGACACCAAGGGGAAAGTGCGCCTGCCTGCCCTGCACATTGCCGCGCGCAAAGACGACACCAAATCTGCCGCACTACTGCTCCAGAATGACCACAATGCGGATGTACAGTCCAAGGTACAGCAATTGTGAAGGGTGAAACCTGTGTTGCTATAAATGTCTGTGATCATATTGTGTTCATGAATTAACTATGTGCTCAAATATATGAAGTATGAAAACGTATCCCAGAAAAATTCCATGGGTATAGATGACCAAGAATTTTCACTGTTTACAGCAATGTGATCCCTGTCTGGAATTGAATGGCACAAAATCCAAGCATTTAAAGGTGTACTATGTAACTTTTCTGGTGGAGGGTACACCGCACGCTTGTCTCTATGAAGATGTTATTGGTTTGCCTTGAATGTTCCATAGCATTAAACATATTGTTACAACCCAGCTTGTATAGGGTCAGGTATGGATATAGGGTCAGTCAAGTCAGTCAAAAAAACAGGATGGAAAAATGGTAAAGTAAGAAGTAATTTAATGAGCAGGATTGTAGAAGGTAAACTAGACAAAAGGAATCTAAAATATTTAAAACAGAAGGTACTTGCAAGGTTTTAAACAAAAGAAAAAAAGGTTAACTTGACTAAGACATACATTTTACAATAACATAACAAAATCTTCACAAACAAACACAGTTGGTACTGACAATCAAGTCTCTCAGAACACTGAGTCACTACCACTGTAGTGACATAACAAAAGAGTCACACAAAAATGACATACTGGCCACCAAGGCCAGCAGCCACAAACAGGTGTCCTGAATCCTCTTAAATGGGGGGAGGCAGCTCCAGGTGGGCCCCAGGGTTGGCGATGTTGGGAAACCATCCTCCAATCATCAACAAGGGCTCACGCACCCAGGATTTCATGGGGGAAAGTGGACAGATTCAGGGACATACACGACATGTAACATGTATATAACTAGTAATTTCTTAATTATGAGTGTTTTTACTGCGCAAAATTTTACTCCAAGTGAGCACCTCTCTTCACAGGTCTGAACTGCAATAACATCTCCATGGAGACAAGCATGTAGTGCTCCATCTACCTGAAAAGTTACAGAGTGCACCTTTATATCTATCGGATCTATAGGAAAAAAAATTGAAACTAGTTGGACTGTCAATATTTTGTGGTGTTTGACCATAATTTCTTTTTGTAACATTCTAATCTGACCCTTTAGTGTGCATGTGTTTCCTGATAGTATCCAGGCAGAGCATCCTCGTCTCACCTTGATGATATCATGTGTCCACTCTGCCCCCCTCCCCCCAATCTCCCTGTGTCTCCGTGTGCACTTGTCCTGTTTGTGCTACTAACCGTGTGTGTTCTCTCCCTCCTCCCGCTGCACCGCTGTCTAAGTGTCCACTGCATGGAGTGTGCCACTGTCTGCAGGTTGTATGGCAGTCCGGGCGTAGGCTGCATGCAACTAGCCTGGCCAGCCCGAACTACTTACTTGTTGTGTTTTGTAGAGAAATTCAGACTAATACTGCTTAGTTTAAATGTAGTTTCAAGGCAAGACTAAAAAAATCTGACTGTAGAAACGTTGCTGCATCACAAAGCCCTTCCTTTCACACTGGATTTGAGGAACAGCAAAGTCTGTGCAGCAGTACCAGACCGTCTTTCTCTATATAAAATACAAAAGTGGTTCTGGCTGGTCAGGCTAGCATGCTCCTGGGGCTGATAAGACGGGGGGGGGGGGGGATTATTAGTGCCTATTGTCTATGAGAGATGTATACAGTCATGTTTTGCTCTATGTATTAAGGATTTGTTTTAACATGCATTCAAGAACTGTGTTTGAATGCAGTGGGGCTTTAAATTATGTGGCTGTTATTGACAAGGAATTAGTAGTTAACTGATATCTACAATTGTCTTTTGCTTGCAACTCGTACAAAACATATTAACTATAAATTACATACTGTGCTGTACATTGCTATTGCACTAAAGATTAACTCTGTATGAGCACTCCTGAGTCCTAAAATAAAATTCTCTTTTCTTACTAAGAGTAAAAAAGAGTAAGAGTAGAAATGATAGAGGTTAATTGGCTGTCTATTTGCCAACATTGTAAATATGCTTTGCTATGTTTTTAAATTATGTTTAAGTGAATATTATAGTGTCATGTTCATTAGTAATCTCAGTTCCCTGGCCATTGTAAAGAAAAACATGAGAAGTCACAGAGAAGTCAATCAAACTTCTATAGGGTTTGTAGAGTAAATTTGAGAGAGCAGAGCCACATGACTTGGGCCAGTGGGGCTGTGTGCAGTGGTGTAGTGGTGTAGCTAACTGACCTGCTGTCTCCTCCTCATCCTCCTGCTCCAGATGATGGTCAATAGGACGACTGAGGTACTCCCTAACACTGTGCTGTCCCTCCTCCTCTCCTCTCTCACCCCTCCATGACCTGGAGCTCACACCCTCTCTCACCCTCTCTCACCTCTTAATGTTGCTTTAACCACAGGAAGCTGTTACCGCCATGTCTGACTCCTCCTTCATAACACTTTATTTCTGTTTATACACTAACTTTTCATTTTGTGACTGGTTCAGAATTTCTTTGTCATCTGTGACCCTTCATGCTTCTGATGAACGGATTTGAAGCTTTTTCTAAACTTGTGTCTCTCTTTAGTTATGAATGTGATACTGTCTAATTATTGTCATATGTTTGTATGATATCTATGTTTTTTGCATGTCTTGCTATAAATCATTTTCTCAGTCAGAACGTTGGTCACACTTTACTTTCCAGCACAGTAATAGCATGGTAATAAAGATAACAGGTAATGTATTTATTTGGTGCTATGTAATTTGGGTAGCACAGTGGTTGTGTTAACTAGCACCTCCATGTGTCCGGATAGGTTTCTTCCGGGCATTCAGGTTTTCCCCATCAACCCAAAACATGCACAATAGTCTCGAGCTAAGGTAGTCCTGACCAAGACTAGCCCAAGATCTGGAGATGTGTCCAAAGCCGCAGCACTGCAGCAACTCACTGCTCCTGACATATTTCCTCGGCAGCACTTGGTTGATGGCTGGGTCAAATGCAAAGACTGAATTTCCCACACAAGGAATTAATTAAGTATACCTTAACCTTTACCAAGACAATAATAACTATGTTACCTGTTCATTTGCAGTCTTCATGCTAGGCTAGGAGTTAGATTTATCATATTACCAAAGTAGAATACTAGATGTTTCCTGTTTCTATGAGTTATTATAATGTACTTACCATATTTACACTTTTAGTTATCATGCTGTTTCCATCTTATTTCCGTGCTATTACTGTGGTTTAAAGTTGAGTAATGCCAAGACTTCTTAGTTTTCATTTCAAATTACTATGAGTACTTTTCCTTTGTTAAACAGTGATTTCAAAATATAACTTTAATGCAACCCTATTTATCCCATAAATAAATTAGCATGCAAGGCTAATTTGCTAATTCTGATCTGTACTACAAGACTACAATGCATGCTACGTCCCTGCTAATGTTAATTTGCCACATTCTTGAGCTTTGTTGGACTGTTTTGAAAACCATCACGTTAGTCACTGTATCTTCACACTGTTGTACACACCTCTCTCACATTGAATCGGACCATCTGTCACAGAATGGAAAGGTAAGGCCAGACTTTGAACAGCTAATCCTAAATCTGCTCTTCCTTTTCCGCAATCTCTAACTTCTTCATCGTTCCTCATTCCTAACTCTTCTTCTCGATAAAACTTTTTTGACGTACAGTCGACATAGTGCACTTAGATGTTTCCACAAACTATAATGTGATTCGAGTGTTTGGTGGTTAGGGTTAGCTGGTATTGTCCATCTGTCATATCTGTGTGTACTGTACGTCTTTTATTTTAATTTTATTGTTTATGTTATTCTTCTGTTTTCAGTTTTGTGAAGCCAACTATCTTGTTCCTCTTTTGTGATTGGTCACCGCATGAAAAGGTTTTGGGTCGTGGTTGGGTGATGCGTACAACCAACGATGTATTTTTTTTTTTTTTTTCACTGTGTTTTTCTTTCAGTTTTGGTGTTCCTGTGATGCATTATGGCTGCATGCTAGGGACAATTTATCATTCAAGCACAAGGAATGTTCAAAGTGAAATTATATATGTTGTATTCTTTGTTTGTTATGTGTAGAGTGGATTCACCCCCCTGCACATCGCGGCTCACTATGGGAATGTAAACGTGGCCACTCTTTTGCTAAACAGAGGAGCAGTGGTGGACTTCACAGCGCGGGTAAGACTGGACATGTTTTTACTTTGTACTTAAAAGTCTGGAGACATAAGCAAAATGGAAGTCCACCAATCCAATCTCATGTCTTTGGAATGCATTGGTAGACTCCTCCCCTAATAGATAGAACAGATACTTGAGATTGACTAATATGGGCTTTTCCATGGCTGATGCTGATACCGATTTTCCAGAATTTAAAGCCCGATATGCTCACCCAATATTTTCATGTCGGTATATATATATATATATACACATTGAATTCAGAATATGAAGGTTAAAAATGCATTTCTGACAGTTTATTTGTTTGTTTGTTTGTTTCAAGTTAAATAATTTTATACAAAAAAACAAAAAAATGTAAATGGATTTGTATAATGAAACCAGAAAAGTGACATTTAATTATCACAATATCACAATATTCACAATTTGATGTATTTAAATACAGATATATAAGCACTGGAATGTAGCATAGAAATTATCCTTACATTTTTAAACACATCTCAATTATTGCAGAAAACACAAGAGGCAGGTGTGCTTAAAAATAAAATACCCCATGAACCCTTGTTAATACTAGAGGTGAAAGGTGGAATAAAGACACAAATGAATATCATCAAAATAGAGTTGATCTCAGTCGACAGGCCCTAAAATTAGGCTACAGAGAATTGGAAAAATGGTCTGATGAGGTTTGATTTCTGGAATGACATGGCAGTAGGGTCAAAATTTGCATGATTACATGGCAGAATATATCCCTTTTAAAATGGCTTGATAAGTGGGAATGATTTGGTAGATACCACTGCACATTTATTACAATACAATTTAAATGTGTTAAAGTGTAGAAATTGACACATTTTGATGATATAAGGTTCAAGCATCCACAAAACAGCTTTAGATGTGCTATATTTAACCAGCTGCATGGATAAAAATAACTGCACTGTCACCTCCGCCTTTGCAGCATAATTACGCTAAGAGCTACACACACATATTTGGCTAAAACGCTATGAACAGTAGAACTTAATAATGTGTGTTTCCATTACAGCAGGGCCTATAATGCAGATCAACAAGGGGCATCTCCATTAGCAAAAGTCCAAGAAATTAAAAGTACCCTGTACTTGGCACAACATATCAGTTGGCCAATATATCGGGCCAAATATTGCTGCATATCTGCATCAGTGCCATCTACAGCTTGGGTTGTCAAATATATCAAAAATCAGAAACTTATCAAAGCTAAAACTAGTATCGGAACTAGATACTCATCTGAGCAGATATTGATACTAAAAAAGTCACATTCACAGGACAGAATTTAACATTTTCTGAATAACTTTAGAATGATTTTGAGCTGAATCAGAACAAGTATAAGACCACATAGACTAATATATGACTATGAACCACTATGGAACCTACCTGGGTGACTGAGGCATTACATAGATATAACATCACATGATAATATAAAATAAAGTACTATTATTAAATGTTGAAAATCCCATTTTACTGTCTAAATAAGGAGTGGTTTTGTTAGCATTGTGGTATGACAATCGGCATTGAGTATCAAGTTTATAACTTAGTATTAAAATTGAGTTGGACATTTTTGTATCATGACAAGACTAATTTATTTGTACTGTTTCTTAAGGATGTCCGATACTATACACTTATTTCTATTTGCTTGTCTCATGCAGAATGGCATTACTCCTCTTCATGTGGCTTCTAAGCGTGGGAACACTAACATGGTGCGCCTCCTATTGGACAGAGGCTCTCAGATCGATGCTAAAACCAGGGTAAGTACCACAACCACAAACACCATAAACCTCATCTTAATTCTATTTATATATTTTATAAGTATTATATATTGTTGATTTTTCTATTATAGGACGGTCTGACTCCACTTCACTGTGCAGCTCGCAGTGGACATGACACAGCTGTGGAACTGCTGCTGGAGAGGGGAGCCCCCCTGCTGGCCAGGACCAAGGTGGACATAGCACACACCATCTATTGATATATGCATTGAATAAGCATTGAAATTATAGTATATCTGTCATACTAAATGCATTTCTGTAACAGCCAGCTGAATAGCAACTATCTAGGAAAATTAGCTCAGATCAATTCTAGACTTTTACTTCTGTCTATCATAAGTTTTGAGACATTGCACAGGATAACTTTTTTGGTGAAGGTGCTAGTCACCATGGGCAGAGTTGTGTTTTAGTTTTAGTTTTTCCTCGGGTGATGCAGAAAAGAGGGAGCCACTGTCTGTGTGAATGGTCATGTATGTTCGTTTTTTCAAGGTATTTTTTAGCAATAAAAATACATGTACATGCAAAATAGATAAAAAGAAGGTAGTGGACTCCTACCACAAAACTTGCATAGTGCACCTTTAAATTGTTAAAGTCTGATTAAACCAAATGTAAAACAATTAAGTGAAGTGAACCATAAATTTTGTCTCTTCTCCTGTGTAGAACGGTCTGTCCCCTCTGCACATGGCGGCTCAGGGTGACCACGTGGAGTGCGTCAAACACCTGTTGCAGCACAAGGCACCTGTTGATGATGTCACGCTGGACTACCTGACTGCCCTGCACGTAGCTGCTCACTGTGGACACTACCGAGTCACCAAACTACTGCTGGACAAGAGAGCCAACCCCAACGCACGTGCCCTGGTACCATATACAATAGTGATGATATAGGCTTAAATGGGATATGACAGGTCTGCATGTTTTTTTTTATTATAAATTGGTTTGGTGGTGATAGCACCTGTGGTAAATATTTATCATAGTTTTATATAAGTAAAGTGGCAGTTTGTGGAGAAAAGATGAGAGGAAAAGCATAACAATACATGAGGTAGCTCGGAGTTCTAAAAAGCAAAACCTATGTCATCAATATGGAAATTCCATCCAACATTTTCTGACAGTTTAAACCTTCATTGAACAAAATAGAGGTATTATCAGTTGTATTAGCCTAATTAGCGTAATTACAACTATTATGTCATAACTGTTGCTTGCTAACAGTTATGGAATTAACTCTACATGTGTCATATCTGCTGCCCATATATAAGCAGGATGTAAAATGATTAACTATTAAACTTTTTTTTGTTTTTAACTAACTGGTTAAGTATGTTTTGTGAGCAGTCATCTACAAACAGTTATAAATGATTAGTGATTCTGGATATGTTGCCCTGTGTTTTTCAGAATGGCTTCACTCCACTACACATCGCCTGTAAGAAGAATAGAGTAAAGGTGATGGAGCTGCTGGTCAAATATGGAGCCTCTATCCAAGCCATCACGGAGGTACACAATACACAAGTTAATCATCATTTACTAGGCAGAGTATAAAAATATGACATATTGAAAAGGCAATGTTTTTTTCTGTTGCGATACCAATTTAAATCTTCTGGAGTAGTTATCTGTCCATACCTGATTTCTGCTCCTACCAGACTCAGTGTAAATCCTGTTATCCAATCTTTTAATTTACCAGATACTGCTTTGTGCTTGTTCTCCACAGTCTGGTCTCACCCCAATACATGTGGCAGCTTTCATGGGCCACCTCAACATCGTCCTGCTGCTGCTGCAAAATGGAGCCTCCCCGGATGTCTCCAACATTGTGAGTAGAAAAATAGCTGTATAGAAATATATAATCCATCATAATGCATCTGTTTGTGAATAAAGATGGTAATTATATTTATCTGTAGCGAGGAGAGACTGCACTACATATGGCAGCAAGAGCAGGCCAAGTCGAAGTGGTCCGATGTCTGCTGAGGAATGGTGCCATAGTGGATGCTCGGGCACGGGTCAGTATCAAAATTAACATTGCCCAAAAGTTCAAATGTTGATGTTATTGTTGTGTGCACAGGAGGACCAGACACCCTTACATATCGCATCACGACTGGGTAAAACAGAGATTGTTCAGCTCCTGCTCCAGCACATGGCCCACCCTGACGCTGCCACCACCAATGGCTACACCCCCCTCCATATCTCAGCTCGTGAGGGGCAGGTGGAGACTGCCTCTGTGCTGCTGGAGGCAGGGGCGTCACACTCACTTGCCACTAAGGTACATGGAGGGTAACTGCATCGTGGTATGACGACATTCTATCGTGCAGTGGTGAGAGGAAGTGGTTGAGTAAATACAGTATAGCATTCATCTTATTCTGCCCACACACTTTTACCTCTGACTACTACTGAGTTGCACTGATTTTGTGGTCATTTCTGGCCACTAAAATATTATTTAAAGCAGACTGATTTGTGTAAAATGTTCTAGGCGCATGTGCACCAACAAGTCAACAATGCACAATAATAGTTGCTCTCATGGCGATTTCCAGAATAAGGTCAATAGCAGGATGATGGAGAAACTCACTAATATAAATGCTCAAATTTTTTGATTTTTTTGATACACACACACACACACAATCTATTCTCCTGTACAGTAGCTCATATTATAACTTATACATGCTGGTACAGTACATTTTCATTTCAGTCATAAAATAGTTAAACATTTTAAACTGCCCAAACACAAAGATTTGTCCAATTTAAGCAGTAAAAGGTCTGCAAAAGTGTGTGCCTGACCCAGTTGGATAAATGATAGATGAGACTGTACAGCTGCTGCTGTGTCTGAATTGTGCATGAGGCTTAAACACCAGTGGTTTTAGTGATTTATGCTCCTCCCTATGCCGGGTTCACTGTGGGACACCATTAACAGCTGTATTCTTTGTAAACAAGTTAACCTACATAACTGTTTCATTAGAATAATCTGTGGCAAAAAATATAATGTGTTCAGCCTATACATTCCATTAATGCCTTATTTAGATTAAGTTATGATAAACAATGCATCTTAGTAAACCTTAAAGATCCTAATGATTTTGGTCCCACTATTTTGAGAATCATTGTTTTTATAGGATTTGAAATTTCATCTTTTACATGAAATATGCAAAAAAAAACAATTATTCAAAACATAAATCATTTTGTAACTGCACCACACCCTTTATGTAAAAAGTGCACAGTTAACAAAATAGCTGACTTTAATCATTTCACTCATTACGTTAAAATAACCATTTTAAACCACATTTCCACATGATTGGTTATTCACAAGCACACAGAAATTAAACAGCAGCACCATGATGAACAATGTCAGGGTTCACTGGTGTTACTATGGAAACTACAGGAGAATCATAAGTCTATCATCATAATTATACATATCTATTTTCTAATGCTGCTTGTATGATATAGCCTACTCCTCTACCTAAACACATCTGATATAATCCCAGCTCAAAACAAAGGAGGATCCATCAACTGGGCGTCAACACTGGTCACTCCCATATTAGGATGAATGAAAATGGCTATAGAGCACCCTCTGCTGGATATGTTTAGGTTAGGAGCTTCAGAGCAGAAGAGGTTTTATCCTTGGAAACTAAATGATTGCAAACATGTGCATAAACTCAGTAATGTTAAAATTATGAATATGCTAAGGAGTCTTTTGCCTTGTTTTTACCTACAGAAAGGCTTCACTCCCCTTCATGTGGCAGCGAAGTATGGAAGCCTGGATGTGGCCAAACTTCTGCTGCAGCGCCGTGCCCCACCAGACTCTGCTGGAAAGGTACTAAGCAAAACAAAATATAGAGTATATAAACAAGTTAAATATATATAAGGTTTTCAAAAAGGCCTTATTTACTTCAGTTGTTCTGTATACTGTTATGTCCTTAGGTTATAGTGATTGCAGTTAAGAATAGATTCATAAGGATAGATACTAGATTAACAAAATTAAGTACTTAACATTGCTCCTCTTTTTATTTTATTGTATTATTTTTTTCCAGTTTTATAAGAATTTCATATTAATCTAATTCATCCTAACATTAACTGTCTGACCTCAGCACTAACCTCTGGCCAATCCGCTTCTCCATCCTCCACAGAATGGACTCACTCCGCTCCATGTTGCAGCTCATTATGATAACCAGAAGGTGGCTCTTCTGCTGTTGGATAAGAATGCATCACCCCACACCATGGCCAAGGTGAGAGAGTCACTTCAAGCTGCCATGAACAGGAAGTCCATTGTATTTTTATACAATGGACTTCCTGTTCCAAATTAGCAAAATTTCAAACTTGATTTCTGACTAAGGAAAAGACATATTCTTGATTTCAACATTGTAATGATACTGTAAACACTTTAACGATAATTGAGTGTAATTTTTAACACGAAATAATAGTAGTTTATTTAATGTTGTCATGTGAAGAGTTCTAATTTAAATAATCAAGACTCAAGTGACATGCCATGCATGATTGGTGTCCAATTTATTAAGGAGATTCTTTTTTTATTCAGAAATTTTCCTGAAAGCCTTATTTCGATTAAAAATATGTTCTAAAACTTCACTTCTACCTTGAATTATTTCTTGTTTGTTCCTGCTCCAGAACGGCTACACCCCTCTCCACATCGCGGCCAAGAAGAACCAGATGGAGATTGCTACAGTGCTGCTGGACTATGGAGCAGAGACCAACATCCTGACCAAACAGGGTGTGACCCCTCTGCACCTAGCCTCTCAGGAGGGGCATGCAGAGATGGCCGCTCTACTGCTCAGCAAGGGGGCGCAGGTCAACACCCCCACCAAGGTACTGTACAGATAAGTGACTATAGGTTAGGCTCATGTTTAAGAATTCAATTATGTCTAATTTCAGATGGAGGGTATTGGCCATTGGGCACTGGAGATTCATTGCTTTTAAAAGAAATATCCAAACTTATGATCCAGAAATGTTGAGTCTTATAATTGTTTGTTAAGAATTGACTCCACAAACTTTTGATATTAATCCTATAGCTTCAAGTTTTTTCCACTGACAAAAATCCCGTTTGTGTGGTTGAGTAGTGGCAACACTTTCTACAGTTATTGTTTTTGCTGACAGAGAAGATGTTGAACTTTGTGTGAGTTTTGGATAGTGATAATAGAGATATTAACCATAAACCAGTTAAACTACAAATTGTAACATAGAATTCTAACTAGCTCAGATTTTAACTATAAGAATGCTGGGAGGATGTGAATGCAACCTTGCAACCAATGCAAAACAGTGGAAAATGAAATTATATTAAGATATTTTGTACATGTAATGTGTTTTATATTGATAAATGTGTGTGTATTTGTTGCAGAGTGGCCTGACTGCCCTTCACCTCGCGGCTCAGGAGGATAAAGTGTCTGTGGCTGAGATCCTGGTTCGACACGGAGCTACCCTCGACCAACAAACCAAAGTATGAGGAGCATAATTCAGTTGGGATTCTCCATTATATTCTTGACATATTATTATGTAAACGTGATATAGCCTATAATAAAACATTTGTTGTTTTGCAGTTGGGCTACACGCCACTTATTGTAGCATGTCACTATGGTAACGGCAAGATGGTGAACTTCCTGTTACAGAATGGAGCCAGTGTGAATGCCAAAACAAAGGTACTGTTATTCAGCATCTCATAAATATGAACTGTGGTATCATATAAAACATAGACAAAATGTAAGCAAATTTATGAAAGTCCCCAATCTGTTTTACCTTACCTTACCTGCGCAATTACAAAAATGTTGTAGCTGTTAAATATTAATTAATATATCTGCTCGTTCTACCTTGCAAAACCTAGAGCAAAACCACTCTACAATTTACATAGACTTTGAAAAAGAAAATGTCACAAAATGTTACTTATAAATTACATTAGGTCAGGTTTATACTTTGTCTATAGGAACATTTTGATAGTACAAAATGTAATAGTTGGAAATATTTATCATTGTAGTCAGGATTTTTGCCATAAAGGAATAGCTTTACCTCCTTATTTTGAGCCAAAAGGTTTTTCACTATGAAATTTGTTGTTTTTTTTGTTTTGTTTTGTTTTTTTTCAAATCAAGTCAAATTATTGCACTATTACGACGGAGTATAAGGGTCACTTAAATAAAATAAATTATTTACTTTATTTTACTTAACTTACTTTACTTACTTTATTTTATTTAACTGACCCTTATACTCTGTCATACACTATCCTTTATAAACTGAATGTTTTTTACCATTCCCTTTTCAGAATGGATACACTCCCCTTCACCAAGCAGCCCAGCAGGGAAATACACATATCATCAATGTGTTGCTGCAGTACGGAGCCAAGCCCAATGCCATCACTGTGGTACATGTTTTGCATACAATATGATAAAATGCACTTCTCTGGTCAGTCACTCATAATTTTGTGGTGTTTGTCAGAATGGTAACACTGCTCTGGGAATTGCCCGGAGGCTTGGCTACATCTCTGTGGTGGACACACTCAGAGTAATCACGGAGGAGATCATCACCACCACTACAGTATGGAATTATGCAAAAAAAAATACTGATTATAAAATGAATAAAACGTTACCTATAATAAATGTGTGTTATCTAACTTTGCAGACGGTGACAGAGAAGCATAAACTCAATGTACCAGAAACCATGACTGAAGTCTTGGATGTATCAGATGAAGAGGGTAAGTAGTCAAAACACACAAGTTAATCGATTTTTCCAAATTTTTACAATGCAACTTTATTGGATAGAATTTACTCAATCTGCAATAAGTTCAGACAATATTTTGAGGTGAAATTTCTATTCTAAATGCTAGACTTGAGAAATTACCCTTCTATTCACACACACAGCAGTTTGGTCCACTGATGATGATGTCATATCAGACCTGGAAACTCTAGAAGGTACAGGGCATGTGTTTGGAGATCTGCTGTGTGGTTAGCATTGTTCAACACTAATATTTGTTTAAATCAGAAGGCAAATAAGGCTATGCAAATAATCCCTCTAAGTATTGTTTTTCCTGTTGAGTGGAGAATATGTTCTAACAGTCATTAGGCATGTAGTGTTGACTTGTCTGTATTACTAATGATAAAATAGAAAAACAAGTTACTTGGTTACATTTGCCGTAAGATATATTTACATGTTATCTTTTTCTACAACAAGATCATAATTGTAATACCTTGCCTTTCAAATGTGAAAGTGAACCAAGGCATAAACCAGCTCTTCACTGTTTATAACCACGGTCAGAATAGCATGTCGCTCTTCACTGCCACCTTTTGGTTGAGTGTGTTAATATTTGAACATCTTGAGAGTAAGGCTGCATTCACACTGGCTGACTTGATCCTGGTTTGAGTGTAGTTTTATACAGGTATAGACTTGGTTCAGTCCTGTACTAGTCCTGGTTTTGTCCTGGTCTAGTCCAGATTACAGGTCATGTAAATTATTTTTCCCATGTATTTGAGAAAAATGTGTCTTGCCCCAGTACAGATCTATTATATAACCAGCCCCAGTCTTGAGGTTGAAATATGTCTGCTGTGTGCTGTCTGTATGTAATTAGAAAATATGCTAGTTATTGTTAAAACTGGCCTAGTTCTGACTTTCACATTTTTAAGACAGAAAAAAACATGTACAGCAAGCCCGTGGATCAGTCCTAGTTCAGCCTCAATTTTGCAAATGTCAAGTAGATGACAGATTAGATGGATTACTATTTCAGTTGGTGCTTTTCCCAAAGCCCTATATTTTTAAAATCAATTATACCTTTGTAATTGCCCAATAGGAGACGACACAATGACAGGTGATGGAGGGGAATACCTGAGAGCGGAGGACCTGCGGGAGCTGGGGGATGACTCCCTCCCAGGACAGTATCTGGACGGGATGAATTACCTACGCTTCAGCTTGGAGGGGGGCCGCACTGATAGGTACCATCACAAGTGTATAACATTACAATCGTTTGTTTAGTACTGCTACTAGGATGACATGTTGACTTTAAGTCATTGCAGTAGTTTTTGTTTTACACCTAAAAATGTCATGTTTATTAAAAGTAAACACATTTAAAGTCAACATTTTATTATTTTTGAGTCTAATATGTTCACAAAACCTGTCTGTGTCCACTCACTAATCTAACCTCTTGTCTGTTATATGTGTTGTATGACCTGTCCTGCTCATTCTTCATCGTTGGTCTTCATGTCTTCTGTATCTTCTGTATAGTCGCATGCAAAGGTATGCACCGGTAATACTGGCCCATTTACACATGAGGCCTTAGTAACAGTAGTATCTTGATCGTACCAGAATAGATATTCAAAGCAGTTTACTAAATATTTTGCAGATTATTTTAGAAGTTACAATGAGAGTAGTTGCTCCCATCATCTAATTTTGTCCCCATATGTGTTTGTTAAATGGTGGCCATATTGCATAGCAGCACTAACTGAATTGTGATCTCCAGTTCGGACAGGTCCTTCACCCCAACCCACCACAGCTATTACTCCCCCAAACATGAGGGTCTGATGGAGGAGCTGCTCAACAGTCAGCAGGTACAGTTGAATTACACAAATTTTAGTATTAACTTATTTAGATATTGGATTTATTATTTTTATTCTTATTATTATTGTTCAGATGTCCTCCCTGGCCAGAGAGAATGACAGAGAGAACTACAGGCTGAGCTGGGGCACAGAGAACTTGGACAATGTGGCCCTGTCCTCTAGCCCCATCCACTCTGGGTGAGTCCAAGGAATACATGATAATCAACATAGAATTATGAATTAGAATATGACTACTTTAATATGCAAGAGAAAATATGTTATATATGTTGTATAAAAATAAATGAAAATATTGGTTTAATCTCAACAATTTAGTTTTTAATGAGAAAAAAATTTACAATTACAAAAAAAATTATTAATTGGTTAATGTATGCGTCAGAGGCTCTAATTTACTACCTTAATTAGACTCATTGAATAGGTAGTAAACATAGAGTTTTTCTAATATAGTGTAAAAAGTTGTCTTTTTTATTACCTTTAACTATGTAATAGACGTAAGCAAAGCATTTGATTAAAATCTTTTAGTTTTTTTTTCGTACCTTTTTTGGTGGTTAGTGAAAAAAAAAGAATGGTTTTTAAATTATATAATACTTTAACAATGCACTAAAATACATCTGGACAGTACTATTACTAAGTGAGCGTGTTTTTTCTCTGGATCTCTTGTTGTTCTGGTTGTAGTCACTCTTCTCCGTGCCACCATGGAGACCACAGCAGGTGACCCTCTGCATCCTGGTGTTCCCAACCCCTGACCCCGCCCCCCACTTCACCCTCCTCCCCCTCTCACACCTCCTCACCCCCTCACCCCAACCCTCCTCTCACAGTGTGCTCTCCTCTGGGGGAGGTGATCACGTGTGTGTTACATTATTCATGTCTGTCTACAAAAGACTGTGTCACAACTTCCAAATACAGTATTGACAGGACAAGATTAGAAGCAAGAGCAAAACAATAATACACTATAGTGCAAGCATTTTACAGCCAGGAACTGTCTTCTAGTGAGTCACCAAAATCAACATGTTTTCACTTTTTAAAGGGCCTGTACCCGATTTCTTTCCACACATTTGAGAAAACTCTGTCTTGCCCTAGTAAAGATAGATTGTTTAAGCAGCTTTTGAAATCAAAATATGTCTGCTGTGTAGTGTGTGGATCCCATTATAAATCCAATAAATATACACTCACCTAAAGAATTATTAGGAACACCTGTTCAATTTCTCCTTAATGCAATTATCTAATCAACCAATCACATGGCAGTTGCTTCAATGCATTTAAGGGTGTGGTCCTGGTCAAGACAGTCTCCTGAACTCCAAAGTGAATGTCAGAATGGGAAAGAACGGTGATTTAAGCAATTTTGAGCGTGGCATGGTTGTTGGTGCCAGACGGGCCGGCCTGAGTATTTCACAATCTGCTCAGTTACTGGGATTTTCACGCACAACCATTTCTAGGGTTTACAAAGAATGATGTGAAAAGGGAAAAACATCCAGTATGCGGCAGTCCTGTGGGCAAAAATGCCTTGTTGATGCTAGAGGTCAGAGGAGAATGGGCCGAGTGATTCAAGCTGATAGAAGAGCGACGTTGACTGAAATAACCACTCGTTACAACCGAGGAATGCAGCAAAGCATTTGTGAAGCTACAACACGCACAACCTTGAGGCGGATGGGCTACAACAGCAGAAGACCCCACCGGGTACCACTCATCTCCTCTACAAATGAGCATTGGGCATCGTTTAAATGCCACGGGCTACCTGACCATTGTTTCTGACCATGTCCATCCCATCATGACCACCATGTACCCATCCTCTGATGGCTACTTCCAGCAGGATAATGCACCATGTCATAAAGCTCAAATCATTTCAAATTGGTTTCTTGAACATGACAATGAGTTCACTGTACTACAATGGCCCCCACAGTCACCAGATCTCAACCCGATAGAGCATCTTTGGGATGTGGTGAAACGGGAGCTTCGTGCCCTGGATGTGCATCCCACAAATCTCCATCAACTGCAAAATGCTATCCTATCAATATGGGCCAACATTTCTAAAGAATGATTTCAGCACCTTGTTGAATCAATGCCACGTAGAATTAAGGCAGTTCTGATGGCGAAAGGGGGTCAAACACCGTATTAGTATGGTGTTCCTAATAATCCTTCAGGTGATTGTATATTGTCTGAGAATCAGGAAGTGCTAGTTGTTGTTAGCTTTACCATGAAGGCAAATTCTGCTCCTGCCTCTGTTGTGAAAAACGCTTATAGACTCATTGTGGTGAATAATTAAAGAGGATCGGAATGCATAAGGTAAGTGAGAAAAATGACTTTGGAACACTTTTTTATGTCTGATTATTATGAGGCAAGAGGATAGCGGGTGATATTTCAGTTCTGCCTCGGTGTATGACACTGTCTCAAAATCACTGTCTCTCAGAGGGTTAGATTAAGTTGTCTTGTTTGTGTCCATATCTTTGTATGTGGAATGGTGGTCATCCCTGACAGTGTACATGATACACCCACAGTATATTTATGGTCCATCTTCACATGTGTGTGCATGTGGTGAGACAAAGCATGGCATTCACAATGAAATCCATCCAAATTAAAGTTGGATTGTTTCATGTTGAAAAAATGCTGAGTATGTTTTTCATATCATCCATTCAAGTAGTGAAATGTGACACCTTCTTCATATGATATTAGGGCTGCAACTAACGATTATTTTAGATTATTTTTGATTTAGTCAGCTAGTTAAATGATTAATTTTATTGTAAATTTCAATTTTCAAAAGACATTTCTAACCAAATATAGGTTGAAACATGATGACTCACAGTGTCTAACTAGAGAATATTCATAATAAAATGTATTATTGATAAAAATCTGAAATAGTTTTTTTCTTTCTTTTTTGACATTTTGATTTAATAATACTGTTGTCTTGACTTGGTTTGGCATGTGTTTGTATATTTGTATAATCCAGATATCAATTACAATGATCAAAATACAACTATGATTTTTTTTTTTAAAGTCACGATCAGTTGATAAATCGTTGCAGCCCTATATTGTACTATTTTCTTTTTACCTTTTTGTGTTATATTGAACCTTTTAATTTTTTCCTTTAGTTTCTTGGTAAGCTTTATGGTGGATGCACGGGGTGGTGCCATGCGCGGCTGTCGGCACAACGGTCTTCGCATTATCATACCTCCAAAGAAGTGCAGCGCTCCCACTCGGATCACCTGTCGCCTGGTCAAAAGGCACCGGCTGGCCTCTATGCCCCCCATGGTGGAGGGCGAGGGACTGGCCAGCAGGATCATTGAGGTGGGGCCCTCCGGAGCACAGTTCCTTGGGTAAGGCAACAGAACGATTTGAGCTATTCTTTAAATTAGGCCTGAACGATTTGGGAAAAATCTCTAATTGGGATTGGCAAGAATGACAATTGTGATTAGATTAGCAATTTAGGTTTTATATAGTATTTTAATCTAAGTTTTTATCTAAGTTCACATTTTTAACTCGTTCAAAAGAAATGACAAAATGACTGTAATATTAACTGACAAACCAATACAAGAATCACATTTTGAACATGTTTCTACTGATCTAAACTATAGGGTTAGCAGTTTTTTATGCAGAATAAAACAGCATATTTTGATGTTTTTGGATGGAATTATGGTTGCAGCCTTCACAATTTCATTGCAATTAATGCTGCAACCCTACTTGAAATACTGTATTCTATAAATGCAATGAAATGTACAAAAAAAGGTAAGATGTGAGATATGACACAGGTTTTAAAGGTTTTTAAGTCTTTTAATAACATATGTAGCAAATTTTGATGCTTATACATCTGGAAAAAGTACATACAAATTGACTTGCTTGTTGATATGCAAGTATTTATTTGAATACCAAAGGTTGACTTTGCATAACAGTGCTGCCTTATGTTGAGCCCTTGCCTTACTAAAATGGTTTCTGCTCGACAGGTCTTCGCAGCATGGCCTTTTCTTTAACAGCACTTTTTACTTACGCTTTTCTTATTAACAGCTCAAATGCACCATGAGTAGTTTTATATGTCTTAAAATCCATATGCATTAAAATAAAATTTGACACAACGTCAGAATACATCTTGTATTAGAGCTGATCAGTTATACAAAAAACAACAACATATTATATTTGAAAGTGTCTCGATGAGCACAGAATAGAATTTTGAAAAAAAAAAGTCCAAAATAAGTTCAGCCTCAGCTTATTGCTTTTTTGATATTCGATTTGTCTCAATGAAAAATCCAGTAAATAAAATTTTGGTTGGGTGAAGTAAACTAATCTAAAATGAACACAGTTTGGGTCATAACTGAAATAATGAGTATATGAAACAAGGATCAATGTACTGTCAAAAGTTAACTTGTATAGGGAGAATACTTTAGAATACAATACAACAGAATACAATTATCAGTATTTATTTAGTAGTGGTGGCTTAGCTCCAGGTTTTAAGGAGCAGATTAATTATACCATTGATGTAATTGTTTGAAGTAATAATTATAACATCTACCTTACTACCTAATAGTACAATGAAAAGTAAACCAAACAGTATCAGATATGATAGTCGGTGTGGTCTGGTGTCTGCTGGGCCCAGTCCAAAGTTGTTGTGTGCTCTTTCTCCTCTCTGCTGCGCATGGACTCTCACCTCTCAGTAAACTGCATCTCCCCAGTGCCCCCCCTCCTCTAAATGAGGGCGAGAGCCTGGTTAGCCGAATCCTGCAGCTCGGTCCGCCGGGCTCCAAATTTCTGGGGTAGGCCTCTGCATATGAAACCATCCATGGATGCTGTCCCTGTCTCGTCTGTGTTGGTGCTGTCTGTGTACTCCTCATAGTACTGTGTCCCACTGTCATGACTGAAAACTGCCTCATAGTCAAACTCTGCTGTCGTACAAACTTGTCTTTGCTCTGCTTTTGCTTTGTGCTCATATTTTTCTGCTCTGTGCAACCAGCCTAGTAGATGATAGGGTCAATGTTGTATGAAATAATATTATTAATATGTTCCCATGTGTGCTTGGAATATATGTGTGCACAAATGGCACTGTACTCTTTCAAGATTCTGTAATTTCAGCCATACAAGTATCACATGGAAATATATTATACATATTGAATCATTAGTCGTTTGTCCATAGCATGCTTTTGTACACTGACATAATTATATATGTAGCATAATTCAGTCAGGTAAGTGATCATTTTGATAGGTTTTCAAAAAACAATTTTTTACACTATAATAACTATTGCATAATACTTTTGCAAAATGCTAAGCTTCAGGGAATGCAATGACTGGAAGTTAAGAATTCAAAATGGGAAATTAATACATTATACAGTATAAGTACACGTTAAGTAAAGTTTATAAGAGCCACCATTTCTTGTTAAAAAATATAAAGCCAATACAAATTCAGTTACCTAGCAATCACTTGTAAAGCAACAATTCAATTCAATTTGTTGAACTGTGCAAAATCACGAAACATCCCAAAAAATCTTGATTTGAAACCTACGTGATGTAATGTCCGCCCTCCCTGTGTTCCTGTAGCCCTGTGATTGTGGAGATCCCTCATTTTGCCGCTTTGAGGGGCAGAGAAAGAGAGCTGGTCATCTTGAGGAGTGAGACAGGAGAAAGCTGGAAGGAGCACACATGTGAACACACCCAGGAGGAGCTCAATCAGATCCTCAATGGCATGGATGAAGGTCAGACTCACCACAACATATGTACCCATCTGCAAACAGCTTGCAGTTACATGTCATAACTTGGGTGGGCAGGGCTCTAGACAGCTCTAAGGGTGACTTGCTGAGGGTGCATTCAAAGCCCATTTTGGTCCCCATTTAGACTTGGTTTGGTCTATGTGGCTTGTAGGTCTGTGCCTCTTTTTATATAGTTAATGTTAAAGGTCCACAATGTAACATTTTGAATAAAGGCAAAGTAGAGTTTAATGCCATGCTGCAGAACCAAGTTTTTGTTTTATGTGAACAGGGCAAGTAATTACAGATATATTAATCCTAAACCAGGTCAAGACATTCGCAATATCCTAGTTTAAAGCTCATTTAAACTATGGGTAATTTAGGAGTCAATTCATTTTAAGCCTGTTATTCTGATACAGACCTGGACCCACCTGAGGAGCTAGAGAGGAAGCGCATCTGTCGTATCATTACCAGGGACTTCCCGCAGTACTTTGCTGTGGTGTCGCGGGTGAAGCAGGACAGTAACCTGATCGGGCCAGAAGGGGGCATCCTGAGCAGTACTGTGGTCCCTCAAGTGCAGGCTGTGTTTCCCGAAGGAGCCCTGACCAAAAGAATCAGAGTCGGGCTGCAGGTAACAAATGCTAAATAGATTGCTGTTTGCTTGCTTAATTTTTTGTTTTAAGATAATTTTTTGTAAAGTATTGAGCATGAGCTGAACATTTGTAAATATGATTTTTAATTTTTTTTTATTTTTCAATTTGATTTGCGCTTCATGTTTTGAAATCATATTTTGTTTATATTGTACATTTTAAACTGGTCCAGGAGCATTAACATTTGTGAGAAGACAAATTTTATCTGCTAAACTGAACAAAAAGTAAGAAAGAAAAGAACATGCATTTCAGAACAGAGATTTAAACTTCAATGTATTGAATGCATATGACCTCTCCCAAGTGCTATACTTTTAATTGAAAGTATTTATATATATACACACACATTTTTATCAAAAACACATTTGTGCATATTTCCTGTGTGCAATTGGTGTAATTCTCTCAGCACATTCTTGGGAATCGGTGAACTGTCCAGATAACTATTATTCGATTACTAAATTAGTTGATTTTTTTCAAGAACTAGTTGTAATCAACTAGTAAACTTGTTTCAGCCCTACTAAATATTAATCCAAACTGATATTCTTTGCTTTTGTGTGTGCTAGTCCCAACCAGTGCCTCTGGATGTCGTGAGGAGGATTCTGGGGAACAAGGCCACGTTTAGCCCTATCGTCACACTGGAGCCCCGCAGAAGGAAGTTCCACAAACCAATTACCATGACGATACCTGTCCCCAAGACCAACGTGGACCCCATCCTCAATGGGTTCGGAGGAGACACACCCACCCTGCGGCTGCTCTGTAGTATCACTGGTGAGAGCCCATCACATAAAAGACATACCTGAGGCTTCTTGGTAAAGCTGTAGTGCATATGCAGAGTACTCTCCTATTGTCAGATTGAACATAGACTCTTACTGTTTAGCATTCCTGCACTGCATTTTCACCACTACAAACCATGCTGTGTCTGATCCAATAAAACACAATTTTTGACCATCTTCAAGAGTACTAATTACTAATCTTCTTTTTCAAAAACATGGGACAGTCGTAGGACCAAAGCTGCAATTTATATCAAGCAGTGTCTAAGATTATGAAATCTTGGTGGCAGAGTGAGTCCTCCTCTTGCTGTGTCTTTAATCAATCTCTCAACACGCATTCCCCTTTCTTCCCCATAGACTTACTTTTCCAGTAACTCTTTTATGTGTTTGTATTGTTTTCTCTCCTTTTAGGTGGGACTACACCTGCCCAATGGGAGGATATAACAGGAACCACGCCATTAACCTTTATCAATGACTGTGTCTCCTTCACCACCAATGTCTCTGCCAGGTAACACCACACCACTGTACTTTTCACCACTTTATTTGAGCATATCATTAATCATTACACGTTCTACTAGGTTCTGGCTCATAGACTGTCGGCAAGTGCAGGAGTCGGTCAACTTCTCCACTCAGGTGTACCGAGATATCATTTGTGTCCCGTACATGGCCAAGTTTGTCATTTTCGCCAAGACCCATGACCCCATTGAAGCTCGCCTGCGCTGCTTCTGCATGACTGACGACAAGATCGACAAAACTCTGGAGCAGCAGGAGAACTTCACTGAGGTGGCCCGCAGCCGGGACGTAGAGGTAAGAAAACAGGAAGGAGAAGTAACTAAATACTGTAAGCAGGAGAGACTTAAAGGTGCACTGTGTCACTTTTCTGGTAGAGGGTGTGCTACCTGCTTGTTTCCATGGATATGTTATTGCTTTGCCTGGAATGTTCCAATGCTCTGTGGAGATGACACCACCAGGTTAAGTTACTGGTCAAATCTGGTAAGGTAATTTGACCAATAACACATGTAGTTGAATAAATACAAGACAGATTAATGCCATACTGTGCAATATTCCAAACACAGACAAATAGATAGCGGACCCCATCAAAAATGTTACATGGTCTAACTTGAAACAGACAAATGAGAGAGGCACAATAAATAGCTTGGTGCTATAAGGACTGTATTATAGGGTTGTGGGGGGAGATGGAGACACTGAGAACACTGGTGGTTTTTGTTACTGAATTGGATTAGGGTGAAGGTGGGAACTGCAGGATAAAGGATGGCACAGAAAATTTTTCATAGAGGTGACTGATACATAGGAACAAGTAGGAAATAAGTAGGAAAGGCAGACTTTTTTTTTTCCAAAATTTGTTTATTTGGCATATGCAGAAATTGTACAATGTACATTCACATATCACAAATAGTGAGAAAGTAAAAAAATATTCTGCACAATTTCCTTTTATAACACAATGATACACACACAAAAACATAAACACCACACTAACATTCTCCATCCAAATGACAAAAAGGAAAAAAAATGCAGTTACCAGTCCTGACCATGCATATACATACATACACACATAGATACACGTACATATGCATATACATAAATATACATACTGAAGTGAGAACCCATGAACCTAGATGACATAGGAGATGAGGAATTATATCAATAGCTGGATAAATTTGGAGAAAGAAAAAGGACCTCCAGAAAAAAAGGGTTAATCAGGAATAGAAGGGAAGTTAATTTGTTGTACTACTCGGAACAGTGGATGCCATATTTGTGCAAACCTATCAGAGGAGCCGCGAAGTGTCAATCTTATCTTCTCAAGTTTAAGAAAATAGAGTATATCTCTGAGCCACTGTATAAATGATGGAGGCTGTGGGGACTTCCATTTCAATAAAATTACCCTCCTTGCAAGAAGGGTCATATAAGCAAGGGAGTTCCTCTGGGAGTTGGAAAGAGAGAGTGGCCCTACAAAAATCCCAAATAAGGCACTCAAAGGATTTGGGTGAATTTTCTTATCAATAACACTTGAGATTATTGAAAAAATTTTGGTCCAATAACCATAGAGTCGTGGACATAGCCAGAATGTATGAATAAGGTTTCCCGTTGATTGTTGGCACCGGTCACATATTGGAGAAATATTGGGGTATATTTTGGATAGGCGTGATTTTGTATAATAAACTCGGTGAACAAGTTTACACTGTATAAGACTGTGCCTAGCACAAATGGAAGACTTATGTACTCGTGTTAAAATTCGTGACCACGTCTCATCAGACAGTCTCACCCAGATCTCCCTCCCAAAGGGCCCTCACTGAGTCAAGAGAATTTGAGCGAATAGCTGATATCTGATTGTAGACTAACGAATGGACCCTTTCAAGGGAAAAGTGGGTAAAAGCAAAGAATCAATAGCAGAATCTTCGGGTAAGTTGGGAAATGAAGGGAAATTGCTATTAACAAAACTGCGAACCTGCAGGTATCTGAAAAACTGTTGTTTTGGGAGAGAGAATTTTACAGATAGCTGCTGAAAAGACGCAAATATCTTATCAACAAACAAATCCTTAAAAGTCTGTATTCCAAGACTTGACCAATTCAAAAAGGATTTATCAACAAGAGAAGGAGGGAAGAAATGATTAGCTGCTAAAGGGGCATTGTGTGAATAAATTTGCAAACCAAAGTAACGTCTGAATTGAGTCCAAATCTTAAGAGATATTTTAACAATATGGTTCCTTGAGTACTTTTTAGTAGGGGATTGTATGGGTGAATATAACAGTGCAGCAAGGGACACTGGTTTTACAGAGTTCTTTTCCATAACTAACCAATCTAATAGGGGAGCTGTTTCGGATTGAAGCCAATATTTAAAAAGTCTTATATTGGAGGCCCAATAGTAATACCTAAAATTTGGTAAGGCCATCCCACCCGACATTTTAGGCCTTTGTAGATACTGCTTAGATATTCGAGAAACTTTCTTATCCCAAAGAAATTCGGCCACGAGTGAATCTACCTGAGAGAAAAAAGGAGCTGGGCAGAAAAAGGGGAATGCACTGGAATAAGTACAGGAAGCGATCGCGGCAAGACATTCATTTTAACACAGTTAATACGTGCCATTAAGGACAATTTAAGTAAAGACCATCGTTCAAAATCCTCCTTAATTTTCAGCAACAGGGGAGAGAAGTTTGCTTTAAACAAGTCTTCTGGTTTGCGCGTAATCTGAATTCCAAGATATAAAAAACTATCCTGTGCCATTTTAAAAGGTAACCCTTGTGGAGCATTAAGTGGAGAGTTTAATAAAAAGAGCTCACTTTTACTTAAATTAAGTTTGTATCCGGATAACTGTCCAAAGACTGAAAGTAGACGCAAAACCACAGGTACTGACGTAGTTACATCTGAGACATATAGGCAAGGCAAGGCAAGGCAAGTTTATTTGTATAGCACAATTCGTACACAAGGTAATTCAAAGTGCTTTACAGAATAAGAAAGACATTAAAATCACACAAATCAAACATAAATAATCACAAATAATCATCATAAAATCAACATTAAAAGAGAAGAGTGCAGAATAAAAACCTGTCAGTCATATGCACAGCTAAACAGAACTGTTTTGAGTCTGGATTTAAACATTGTCAAAGTAGAGGCCTGTCTCACATCTTCAGGAAGACTGTTCCAAGTTTTAGCTGCATAAAATTTAAACGCTGATTCCCCATGTTTAGTCCTGACTCTGGGCACCAGCAGGAGGCCGATCCCTGAAGTCCTCAAATTGCGAGATGGTTCATATGGCACTAACATGTCGGAGATATACTTCGGACTTAGGCCATGGAGAGACTTATACACAAGCAGAGCTGCTTTAAAGTCTATTCTTTGAGCTACAGGAAGCCAGTGCAGAGACCTGAGCACAGGACTTATGTGCTCATACTTCCTGGTTCTAGTCAGGACCCGAGCAGCAGCATTCTGGATGTACTGCAGCTGTGTTAAGGCTCGTTTGGAGAGGCCAGTGAGCAGGCCGTTACAGTAGTCTAACCTACTGGAGACAAATGCATGGATAAGTCTCTCTAAATCTGGCTTTGACAGTATACCTTTGATTTTTGCAATGTTTTTTAGGTGGTAAAAAGCTGCAGATGTTATTGATTTGATGTGGCTGTTAAAGTTCAAGTCTGAGTCCATTATTACCCCTAGATTTCTAGCCTGATTTGAAGGTTTTAGAGAGAGAGACTGGAGGTGACTGCTGACACTTTCTCTATGTTTCTGTGGGCCAAAGATGATAACTTCAGTCTTGTCTGAGTTTAGCAGAAGAAAGTTGTTTTGCATCCACACACTGATCTGTTGGATGCAGTGGCAGAGTGAATCCACTGGTCCATATTCACCTGCTGCTAGTGAGACATAGATCTGAGTGTCATCTGCATAGTTGTGGTAAGACACATTATTGCTGCGTATTAACTGGCCTAACGGCAGCATGTAGAGATTGAACAGCAGGGGTCCCAGGATTGAACCCTGGGGCACCCCACAGGTCAGGGACATTTTATCTGATATACATTTTCCAATTTCAACAAAGTACTCCCTGTTTTCTAAATAGGACTTGAACCAGTTTAGTGCCGTACCAGAGATGCCCACCCAGTCCTCCAGTCTCTGTAAGAGGATCCCATGATCCACAGTGTCAAAAGCAGCACTCAGATCTAACAGGATCAAGACTGAGACTTTGCCTGCATCAGTGTTCAGGCGGATGTCATTTGTCACCTTGATAAGAGCAGTCTCAGTGCTGTGGTGGGGTCTAAAACCTGATTGGAAAACATCAAAGGAGTTGTTCATTTCGAGGAAGTTAATAAGCTGTTGGTAAACAACTTTTTCAAGGACTTTGCCTAAAAATGGCAGATTTGAGATTGGTCGATAATTGTTCAATATTGTGGCATCAAGACTGCTCTTCTTTAGGAGAGGCTTGATAACCGCAGTTTTCAAAGCACTTGGGAATGTTCCAGATTGAAGTGACATATTAACTATGTGAGTGAGTGGTGACAGCAAACTGTTGAGCACAGACTTTAAAAATTTAGTGGGTAGCACATCGAGGCAGCATGTAGATGAACTCAGACTGGTGACAATCTCTTGGACAGTTTTATCAGTTACAGGTGTAAAGTGAGTCAGCTCTAAGTGTCTAGGTGGGTGCTGGGTTGTTATTTGTGTTGTGGAATTTATGGCATTTTTAATGCCCTGAACCTTGTCATTAAAGAATACTGCAAACTCATTGCACTTAGATGTGGAAATTAGTTCTAACGGCAGTGGAGCTGGGGGGTTTGTTAATCTGTTTACCGTTGCAAACAGGATACGAGAGTTGTTACTACAACTTCTAATAATGTCAGAAAAATACCTTTGCCTTGTTCTACATAAACTGTGGTTGTACATGTGCATCTTTTCTCTGTAAATTTCATAATGAACCTGGAGCTTTGACTTGCGCCATTCCCGCTCGGCCCTCCGGCACTCCCTTTTCTGTGCCCTGACCGAGTCATCATTCCTCCATGGCGCTTTCTGCTTATCTTTAACCATTTTAACCTTCATCGGGGCAATGGTGTCCAGAACATTCAAAACACTCGAAGTTACAGAGTTCAACAAATCATCAACATCAGAACATGAGGCATTTTCAAAGTGTATCATTTCCATGAACAGTGCACCTGTGTTATCATTTATGTGTCTCCTTCGAACAACTGCAGGACCAGCCGCTGGTTTGGGAATAACAGACAGGTCAAAGAAGACACAGAAATGATCAGACAGAGCAACATCCACCACATTGACATTTGAAATATTTACTCCTTTTGTAATGAGCAGGTCCAAGGTGTGTCCTCTGTTGTGGGTGGGCTCGCTGACATGCTGAGTCAGGCCAAAGGTTTCAAGGACAGAACTGAGCTCTTTAGCGTTCCTGTCAAACACATTATCCACATGTACATTAAAATCACCTGTAATGACTAAACCATCAAAGTCTGTGCATATGACTGAAAGCATCTCAGTAAAATCATCAATAAAACTCAGACAGTGCTGGGGAGGTTTGTATATGACTAAGTAGAGTATGGAGGGGGATTGTTTTAGCTCCATTTTGAATGAAACATACTCAAAAGATGAAAACACTCCAAATGACAATCTGTGAGTAACTAAACTATCTCTAAAAAATGCGCACACACCTCCACCTTTTTTGTTTACTCGTGTTTCAGATTCAAATTTGAAGTTGGGTGGAGTTGATTCCACTAGAATTGCATTACCTGTGTTTTTGTCGAGCCATGTTTCAGTTAAAAACATAAAGTCAAGACTAAAAGAAGAAATAAAATCATTAATTAAAAAGGACTTGTTACATAAAGATCTGACATTGAGCACAGCAAGTTTCAGATTAGTTTCAGTAGGACTGGATGTTATCTTCTTACAGGGAATGTGAACTAAATGTCTCTGATTGGACAGTCTAACTGTCCTTCTGTTAATCAGTCTACGCGGTGTAACTGTAGATATAGCTCCATCACAGGGCCTCAGCATGATATTATCTTTATCATGACTGTATGTCCTGAGACAGCAGAGGCCCTGTGTGTCCTAGCTCTTGTTGATAACAGCTCTGGGGGAAGGCAGGGAAGGGCGAGGAGGGGGGAGTTTGGGTGAGGGACCAGGTGAATGAGCAGGGGGGAGTTTGGGTGAGGGACCAGGTGAGGGCCGAGGAGGCGGAGCAGGGGGGAGTTTGCGTGAAAGACGAGGGGGGATAGGTGGGTACGGGGAAGAGTTCAGCATAGTTGATGCCAGAACTCTTGATCGCTCTATATTAGGTGTGAGAGGAGCCATCTTAATTCCTGATCTGATGAGACTTTCTAGATGGTCAGGAAGGGCCATAGGTGAAGGTGGGGAGGAAAAGGAGAGTGAGGAGTCCCTAGAGGGAGTGGATGTAGCAAAGGGGACCCAGGGTTGGTCTGTGGGCAGGGGTGATTTGTTCTCTTGGGGAGGTGGTTGTGCAGCTGAATCCTTCGCTGGGGGAGATGGTTGTGCTGCTGGTGGTGACTCCTTCGCTGGGGGAGGTGGTGGTTGTAGTTGTGGTGCTGCTGGTGGTGCTGACACATTGGCTTGGTCTGTGGTTGGTGCAGCAGGAATGCTTCTCTCATTCCTCTTTTCTCTCACTGGCCCAGGACCCTGTCCAGGCCGGTTTCTCAGAGCGTGGAGGAGGTTATCCGTCAACACTCTTACTCCACCTCTGCTCAGGTGTGGGCCATTTCCCTTGAACAGGTCCTCTCGTTTCCAGAAAAGATCAAAGTTCTCAATGTAGTGCAGTCCTCTGGCTGCACATTCGTTGAACAGCCATGTGTTCAGCTGAAGCAGCCGGGTAAATTTGTTCATCTTCCTTCTGTCTATGGTAGGAAGAGGTCCACTGATGAAAGTCTTAACCTCCACTTTATCAAGCTCCTCAAATAATTCAATGAAATGCTTTTTCAAGATTTCAGTTTCATTCATTCTGGTGTCAACTGCACCCACGTGCACAATCAGCTGTTTAGCTCCTTGGTGTGTTGACAAAACTTTTGGGAGGAGTTTTGTAATCTCAGAGACAGTGTGACTGGGGTACGAGCAAGTTTGGATTCCTCTGTGAGTCACATCTCTGATAGCACCGTCTCCTAGCAGCAGCGTATCTCTGACCTTGACGTTTGGCACAGACCGCCTGTCTGCCGCCGCTCTTTTGCCAACTTCATTGCTCTTGTTTTGCGACAAAAATCCATTTTCTGTTTGTATATTAACATCAACATCAGTCTGTGACAGTGGTAAAAATCTGTTTGTAAGTTGTATTTTGGGTGATGTAACTATATTAGCATTGTCTCTTATCACTTGTCGCGTTGGCTTGAAATTCTTGTCTTTACAAAGTTTTGGGAAAGACACCGTATCACTCAGGTTTAAGTTGAAAGTAGCAGATTTTTCACTCTCTTCTCTGAAAGTAACTGTGGGTTGCTTACCACTGGAGGTCACAGGAAGCGTTTGGTGAAGTCCTTTTTCAGATTCTAAAAGAAATATCCGTGCTTGTAGCTCAATAATTTGTTGTTGATAGTTCCGACAGCGTTCGCAGAAAGAATTCCTTTTGTTTCTTCCCGCGGACATGTTGCTGGCTCGTCAAAAATTTTGTTTAAAAAAAAAAAAAAAAAAAAAAGTGAAAATGGTTTAAAAATCTTGGTCTACTTAAGAGAAAATCATAACTAAACAAATCTCCCAGCAATGGAAGAGGTAAAATTATTTAAAAAGCAAAGTAAGGAGGAAGCAGCAGGAGCAAGCAAGGTTTGCGTCTGCACTCTTCAGAAGCAGGAAGTAGTGTAATATAAAAGAAGATCATCTGCATATAGTGAAACCTTCACCTCCAGACCATACCTATGTATGCCTCTGACTTCTGAGTTGGTACAAATAGCGATAGCCAAGGGCTCAATAGCCAAAGCAAAGAGCAGTGGACTAAGAGGACACCCCTGTCTAGTGGAGCGGTGCAGTGAAAAGTATGCAGAACGTGAATGATTGGTCTTAACGGAAGCTATGGGGTTAGAGTAAAGAAGCTTAATCCAGGTTAAAAAATTATGACCCAGACCAAATCTTTTAACCGTGTGAAACAAGTACGACCACTCCACCCGGTCAAAGGCCTTTTCGGCATCCAGGGAAATTAAGGCTTCCTGTGATTTACTCTGGGAAGGGTTGTAAATTATATTGAAAAGTCTCCTTTCCTGCTTCTGAAGAGTGCAGACGCAAACCTTGCTTGCTCCTGCTGCTTCCTCCTTACTTTGCTTTTTAAATAATTTTACCTCTTCCATTGCTGGGAGATTTGTTTAGTTATGATTTTCTCTTAAGTAGACAAAGATTTTTAAACCATTTTCACTTTTTTTTTTTAAACAAAATTTTTGACGAGCCAGCAACATGTCCGCGGGAAGAAACAAAAGGAATTCTTTCTGCGAACGCTGTCGGAACTATCAACAACAAATTATTGAGCTACAAGCACGGATATTTGTTTTAGAATCTGAAAAAGGACTTCACCAAACGCTTCCTGTGACCTCCAGTGGTAAGCAACCCACAGTTACTTTCAGAGAAGAGAGTGAAAAATCTGCTACTTTCAACTTAAACCTGAGTGATACGGTGTCTTTTCCAAAACTTTGTAAAGACAAGAATTTCAAGCCAACGCGACAAGTGATAAGAGACAATGCTAATATAGTTACATCACCCAAAATACAACTTACAAACAGATTTTTACCACTGTCACAGACTGATGTTGATGTTAATATACAAACAGAAAATGGATTTTTGTCGCAAAACAAGAGCAATGAAGTTGGCAAAAGAGCGGCGGCAGACAGGCGGTCTGTGCCAAACGTCAAGGTCAGAGATACGCTGCTGCTAGGAGACGGTGCTATCAGAGATGTGACTCACAGAGGAATCCAAACTTGCTCGTACCCCAGTCACACTGTCTCTGAGATTACAAAACTCCTCCCAAAAGTTTTGTCAACACACCAAGGAGCTAAACAGCTGATTGTGCACGTGGGTGCAGTTGACACCAGAATGAATGAAACTGAAATCTTGAAAAAGCATTTCATTGAATTATTTGAGGAGCTTGATAAAGTGGAGGTTAAGACTTTCATCAGTGGACCTCTTCCTACCATAGACAGAAGGAAGATGAACAAATTTACCCGGCTGCTTCAGCTGAACACATGGCTGTTCAACGAATGTGCAGCCAGAGGACTGCACTACATTGAGAACTTTGATCTTTTCTGGAAACGAGAGGACCTGTTCAAGGGAAATGGCCCGCACCTGAGCAGAGGTGGAGTAAGAGTGTTGACGGATAACCTCCTCCACGCTCTGAGAAACCGGCCTGGACAGGGTCCTGGGCCAGTGAGAGAAAAGAGGAATGAGAGAAGCATTCCTGCTGCACCAACCACAGACCAAGCCAATGTGTCAGCACCACCAGCAGCACCACAACTACAACCACCACCTCCCCCAGCGAAGGAGTCACCACCAGCAGCACAACCATTTCCCCCAGCGAAGGATTCAGCTGCACCACCACCTCCCCAAGAGAACAAGTCACCCCTGCCCACAGACCAACCCTGGGTCCCCTTTGCTACATCCACTCCCTCTAGGGACTCCTCACTCTCCTTTTCCTCCCCACCTTCACCTATGGCCCTTCCCGACCATCTAGAAAGTCTCATCAGATCAGGAATTAAGATGGCTCCTCTCACACCTAATATAGAGCGATCAAGAGTTCTGGCATCAACTATGCTGAACTCTTCCCCGTACCCACCTATCCCCCCTCGTCTTTCACGCAAACTCCCCCCTGCTCCGCCTCCTCGGCCCTCACCTGGTCCCTCACCCAAACTCCCCCCTGCTCATTCACCTGGTCCCTCACCCAAACTCCCCCCTCCTCGCCCTTCCCCCAGAGCTGTTATCAACAAGAGCTAGGACACACAGGGCCTCTGCTGTCTCAGGACATACAGTCATGATAAAGATAATATCATGCTGAGGCCCTGTGATGGAGCTGTATCTACAGTTACACCGCGTAGACTGATTAACAGAAGGACAGTTAGACTGTCCAATCAGAGACATTTAGTTCACATTCCCTGTAAGAAGATAACATCCAGTCCTACTGAAACTAATCTGAAACTTGCTGTGCTCAATGTCAGATCTTTATGTAACAAGTCCTTTTTAATTAATGATTTTATTTCTTCTTTTAGTCTTGACTTTATGTTTTTAACTGAAACATGGCTCGACAAAAACACAGGTAATGCAATTCTAGTGGAATCAACTCCACCCAACTTCAAATTTGAATCTGAAACACGAGTAAACAAAAAAGGTGGAGGTGTGTGCGCATTTTTTAGAGATAGTTTAGTTACTCACAGATTGTCATTTGGAGTGTTTTCATCTTTTGAGTATGTTTCATTCAAAATGGAGCTAAAACAATCCCCCTCCATACTCTACTTAGTCATATACAAACCTCCCCAGCACTGTCTGAGTTTTATTGATGATTTTACTGAGATGCTTTCAGTCATATGCACAGACTTTGATGGTTTAGTCATTACAGGTGATTTTAATGTACATGTGGATAATGTGTTTGACAGGAACGCTAAAGAGCTCAGTTCTGTCCTTGAAACCTTTGGCCTGACTCAGCATGTCAGCGAGCCCACCCACAACAGAGGACACACCTTGGACCTGCTCATTACAAAAGGAGTAAATATTTCAAATGTCAATGTGGTGGATGTTGCTCTGTCTGATCATTTCTGTGTCTTCTTTGACCTGTCTGTTATTCCCAAACCAGCGGCTGGTCCTGCAGTTGTTCGAAGGAGACACATAAATGATAAAACAGGTGCACTGTTCATGGAAATGATACACTTTGAAAATGCCTCATGTTCTGATGTTGATGATTTGTTGAACTCTGTAACTTCGAGTGTTTTGAATGTTCTGGACACCATTGCCCCGATGAAGGTTAAAATGGTTAAAGATAAGCAGAAAGCGCCATGGAGGAATGATGACTCGGTCAGGGCACAGAAAAGGGAGTGCCGGAGGGCCGAGCGGGAATGGCGCAAGTCAAAGCTCCAGGTTCATTATGAAATTTACAGAGAAAAGATGCACATGTACAACCACAGTTTATGTAGAACAAGGCAAAGGTATTTTTCTGACATTATTGGAAGTTGTAGTAACAACTCTCGTATCCTGTTTGCAACGGTAAACAGATTAACAAACCCCCCAGCTCCACTGCCGTTAGAACTAATTTCCACATCTAAGTGCAATGAGTTTGCAGTATTCTTTAATGACAAGGTTCAGGGTATTAAAAATGCCATAAATTCCACAACACAAATAACAACCCAGCACCCACCTAGACACTTAGAGCTGACTCACTTTACACCTGTAACTGATAAAACTGTCCAAGAGATTGTCACCAGTCTGAGTTCATCTACATGCTGCCTCGATGTGCTACCCACTAAATTTTTAAAGTCTGTGCTCAACAGTTTGCTGTCACCACTCACTCACATAGTTAATATGTCACTTCAATCTGGAACATTCCCAAGTGCTTTGAAAACTGCGGTTATCAAGCCTCTCCTAAAGAAGAGCAGTCTTGATGCCACAATATTGAACAATTATCGACCAATCTCAAATCTGCCATTTTTAGGCAAAGTCCTTGAAAAAGTTGTTTACCAACAGCTTATTAACTTCCTTGAAATGAACAACTCCTTTGATGTTTTCCAATCAGGTTTTAGACCCCACCACAGCACTGAGACTGCTCTTATCAAGGTGACAAATGACATCCGCCTGAACACTGATGCAGGCAAAGTCTCAGTCTTGATCCTGTTAGATCTGAGTGCTGCTTTTGACACTGTTGATCATGGGATCCTCTTACAGAGACTGGAGGACTGGGTGGGCATCTCTGGTACGGCACTAAACTGGTTCAAGTCCTATTTAGAAAACAGGGAGTACTTTGTTGAAATTGGAAAATGTATATCAGATAAAATGTCCCTGACCTGTGGGGTGCCCCAGGGTTCAATCCTGGGACCCCTGCTGTTCAATCTCTACATGCTGCCATTAGGCCAGTTAATACGCAGCAATAATGTGTCTTACCACAACTATGCAGATGACACTCAGATCTATGTCTCACTAGCAGCAGGTGAATATGGACCAGTGGATTCACTCTGCCACTGCATCCAACAGATCAGTGTGTGGATGCAAAACAACTTTCTCCAGCTAAACTCAGACAAGACTGAAGTTATCATCTTTGGCCCACAGAAACATAGAGAAAGTGTCAGCAGTCACCTCCAGTCTCTCTCTCTAAAACCTTCAAATCAGGCTAGAAATCTAGGGGTAATAATGGACTCAGACTTGAACTTTAACAGCCACATCAAATCAATAACATCTGCAGCTTTTTACCACCTAAAAAACATTGCAAAAATCAAAGGTATACTGTCAAAGCCAGACTTAGAGAGACTTATCCATGCATTTGTCTCCAGTAGGTTAGACTACTGTAACGGCCTGCTCACTGGCCTCTCCAAACGAGCCTTAACACAGCTGCAGTACATCCAGAATGCTGCTGCTCGGGTCCTGACTAGAACCAGGAAGTATGAGCACATAAGTCCTGTGCTCAGGTCTCTGCACTGGCTTCCTGTAGCTCAAAGAATAGACTTTAAAGCAGCTCTGCTTGTGTATAAGTCTCTCCATGGCCTAAGTCCAAAGTATATCTCCGACATGTTAGTGCCATATGAACCATCTCGCAATTTGAGGACTTCAGGGATCGGCCTCCTGCTAGTGCCCAGAGTCAGGACTAAACATGGGGAATCAACGTTTAAATTTTATGCAGCTAAAACTTGGAACAGTCTTCCTGAAGATGTGAGACAGGCCTCTACTTTGACAATGTTTAAATCCAGACTCAAAACAGTTCTGTTTAGCTGTGCATATGACTGACAGGTTTTTATTCTGCACTCTTCTCTTTTAATGTTGATTTTATGATGATTATTTGTGATTATTTATGTTTGATTTGTGTGATTTTAATGTCTTTCTTATTCTGTAAAGCACTTTGAATTACCTTGTGTACGAATTGTGCTATACAAATAAACTTGCCTTGCCTTGCCTTGCCTTAAATTGGAGAAAGAGTGTCTATTTTGAATAAAACCAGTTTGATCAGGATTAATAATATCAGACAAGGATGTTTCAAGACGCCTAGCTAGAATTTTGGACAAAAGTTTAAAGTCTACATTTAGCAAACTTATAGGGCGATAAGAGGAGCAACAGAGAGGGTCTTTTCCCTTCTTTAGGAGAAGCGAAATGGTGGCTTGATTTAGTGTATGAGGTAACACACCTTGTGCAAAGGACTCATTATACACGTCCAGTAACAATGGGACAAGTTTGTCTTTAAACTTTTTATAAAACTCAGATGGGTACCCATCAGGGCCTGGGCACTTCCCACCTTGAAGGGACTGTATCGCTGAGCCAAGCTCCAGTAAGGTAATGGACTTTCCTAATTTATTAGCAGTGTCCTGATTAACAGTAGGGATATTTAATGGTAAAAAAAAATGGTCAAAGTCTTCATCTGTAGGCGTAGTTTCAGATGCATATAGTGACATATAATATGCTTTGAAAGCTTGGTTGATCTGTGAGGGATCGGCTGTAGTTACACCCTGAGTAGTCCGAATTTTGGAAATTTGGCGAGAAGAAGTCACCTGTCGTATCTGATGTGCCAATAATTTACCGGCCTTATCACCATGTTCAAAAAACTGGGCATTAGATTGAAGCAGGAGTTCAGTAGCTCGATGAGTCATGAGAGAATCAAACTCCGCTTGGAGTAGAAGGCGTTCTTTGTAGATATTTGGGCTAGATGAAATTGCAAATAGCGTATCTAATTGCTTGATTTGTTGTCTCAAGTTATTCAACTTTTCACGTCTCAATTTACTCTCATAATGTATGTAAGAAATAATCTCCCCTCTAATAAAAGCCTTTAGGGATTCCCAGAGAAGGGAAGCAGACACCCCTGGAGTTCTGTTGGTGCTCAAAAAAAAGTCAATCTGCCCAGAGATAAAATTAACAAAGTTGTCATTGGACAATAAACGTACATTAAGCCTCCAAAGTGGCCGTTCAGATAGTGAGGTGCTAAATTTAATGTCCATCAGAAGAGGAGCATGATCAGAAAGAACGAAGGCATCATATCTACACATAGATATAAATGAAAGTAACCGATTATCAACTAAAAATAAATCGATACGCGTAAAGATGATCTGAGCCCCCAGCTGCTGTAGGTGGTGCAGCACTTTACTACGTTTAATGGGATTATTGAGCCCTTTACAGTTAAAACTGGTAAATCGAAGGTCCTTTCCTACTGAAGACAGCATGATATTAAATCAATTAAGTATATAAACATGGGTTATCATAAAGACTTATCCAGACATTTTGTAGACGGAGTGATGTAAAAGAAAGCTGGTTGGAGATGTGGCTATAAAACACACAGAACAACTTAAAAAAACATGAACAAATCGCAGAAGCATTCCCCCAAACGGAGTGCGCGATGCCCAATCCCCCCACATGTCCCATAACCTGTCCCTCAAAGGGCACCGGAGGTAGCTTAAACTGACTCCTCCATCTAGAATGTGACAAGAAATATTACACAAAAAGAAAAAAAAAATGCACCTTGTTCAACATTTAACATAAGCACCATAAAATTAAATAAGTAAAACAAAACAATAAAGTAATTATAAAGAAAAATAAGATTAAATAAAATAATAATAATAATAATAATAAATAAATAAAATAAATAATAAAAATAAAATAGAATAAAATAAAATGATATTCTATAAATATGACCATGTGGTTACCAGTACCAAAGTCAGTAAAAATAAGATCTAATATAGCTGTAACTATACAATAGAAGAGCAAAAAAGGACAAATAATTTCTCATGCTACCAACAATAACAATTTAAAAGTATACTAAAACTACTTTAATAAAAATAATATATAAAACAATAATTAAATAAATAGAATAAACCAATAAATAAATTTTAAAAAATTAAAAATATATATATAATAATAGCAACCAATAATAATAAGGGAAAGATAGAAAAGAAACTTAAAATATAATTAAACCACCACAAAAAACTAAATTATTAATGTGTATATTCACAATAAACCCAATTTGTAAACCAAGAGTAATTAGGTATATGAAAACACAGAAAGGATCTTTTCAAACCCATAGTGCTGCACCTGTCACCCCTTGCAGAAAGAATCAAACCAGACTTTAGATGGTGTCCGGGGCCACCACAGACTTAACTTGACTTTCAACAAAGTCCATAGCAAGTAATGGGTCCTCGAATCGATGAGTTCGTCCACCAGGGAGGGTAACACAGAGCACAGCCGGAAAAAAAGTCCAAACTTAACACCTGGACATGAGTGGAGCTCTTTCTTCACTTTAGCAAAGGCGGACCTTTTCTTTGAGACAGTAGCAGTAAAATCCGGAAAGACGGAGACCCTCTTTCCCTGGTAGAGTAGGGGGGCAGACGCTCCAGCCTTACGTAGAATTTCATTGCGTTGCTGAAACAGGTTGATTCGCGCAATGAAGGGGCGAGGCGGCTCTCCATCCTTCGGCTTAGAGCGACTCGTGCGGTGTGCCCGATCCAAAACGGGTTTGTTATCCAGCCCGAGCAGATCACTTAATAATGTGGCGACAAAATCTGTTGGACGGGTCCCTTCCGCTCCCTCAGGGACCCCCACAATACGTATATTATTCAGTCTCGAGCGTCCCTCTAAATCTTCACACTTCTGCGATAGAAAGTCAACTCGCTCCGCAAGCGATGTCACTGTAGCTTGTAAGCTAGTTAGCTGACTGTCATGATCATTAGCAGATTGCTCAAGGCTTCCAATGATGTCACTCTGCGCACTTATCTTTGATTCCAAAGCCTCAAGAGCAGCCGTAATCTCTTTCTTAACTACCCCAGAAACAACCTGTTCAAACTCTTTGACAATATCCGCACGCATATTCTTCATCATTACCTCCATGCGCGATAGCAGACGCTCGTTAGCGTCACGCTCAGAGTCGGCTTCTGGCTCAGGTGAGAGTGGGGGCTTGGCGCGGCCTGTTCTCGTAGTTTCGGTTTTTCCCCGGGTTTCCATAATTCTGCAAAAAACCTTCAGCTGACTGAACACGGGTTGATTGTGGATGGTAATTGCAAATAACGGTGGTTATTAGAAGATAATAAGGTGCAAAATATAATCGAAATGTCACATTCCCGCGGAGCTACTGCGGACATGTCCTACATGGTCGGCGCTCGCTCCACTCCTCCTCGGAAATGCAGACTTTCCAGAATTTTAGTCTTGATCTCCTTCTAAATCCATAAATAAAATTATGGTTATTTCATAAACTATTTTATCTACTGGAACTGTAAGCATATGCCTTTCAAATACTATAACTGTGCACCCCTTTTTCACAGGTTCTGGAGGGTAAACCTATCTATGCAGAGTGCTTCGGCAACCTTGTCCCTCTCACCAAAAGTGGCCAGCATCATCTTTTCAGCTTTTTTGCCTTTAAGGAGAACCGACTAGCTCTTTTTATCAAAGTAAGTCAAATATAAATCATGTGTTTGTACTTTATATTTTATTTTTCCTAACTCCAATATTTTCAGATCCGAGACAATACTCAGGAGCCATGTGGACGCCTTTCCTTTTTGAAAGAACCCAGGAATTATAGATCGCTCACCCAAAATGCCATATGTAACCTTAATATCACCCTCCCATCATACTCCAAGGTCAGTGCTCTTATCCTATAGTAACATTTAAGAATTCACGTGTTTGTTACAGTTAACTAAGCATTGTCTAACTGTCTTTGAATCTAATTATAGTTTTTAGTCCATAGACTTGGCTTACTTGGTTTTGATTTGTAAAATGAACATGTGATAGTATGGTTTTATGTTAAATAATATGCTCAAAACCAGGGTATTAAGTCAATGTCTGCTCTCACTTTTAGGGTATTCCATGAGGCAAGCCTAGCTAAAAAATTGTCGCCTTAGATGACATCAAAATACAATTCTTTCAATTACAATTTACTTAAATGATGTATTGCATCCAACAAGAAATAGAGTGGTATCTATTATCCAATAAACACTCAAAAAATAAAATGTTGACCTTATGTAAATGTCATGTTTTTCATTTAACTATTTTATGTTGATACAAATCAAATAATTTAGATTTTAAGATTATTCAATGTATTGGTTAATTTAACATAAAAATGTAAATTGAAAAAAGTAACATAATAGATTAAAATAGGGTCAACATTTAAATAACCCTAGCTTAAACCCTAGTTTTGTTACTGTTCCATGGAATGCCCTCTTGCTATCACTGCTTTTCTTAATCACCTAATATTGCTTGTTATTTTATCTGTGCATTTTTGCTTCTTGCGTCAAAAGGATTCTGACTCTGACCAAGACGAAGAGGTAAACTTTGCCCCCGCTTCCCATCACAAATGCTAAAATAAGTGCTTTAGCCATAACATTAGATACAAACATAAGAATTGCCTTTGCTTTCAATCATCTGTGTTCATTGTATAGCAATTAAACCTATAGATGGTGATATAATGCTTGTTGTATTGAATAATAATCACCTAATGTATTGTTTTCTTTTTTGTTTTGTTTTTTACAGAATGGCAGAACGCAGGAGAAATGTAAGACACCAAATCTTCTACAATTTTCATATTATAATTATCTCACTCTGTACTAATATTTAATGCATGTAATTGCTAAATCTAGATAACAATAAAATAACAGTAATAGTAGTAGTAATAATCTATTAATATTGTGAAATAGTAAGTCCAGTGTATACACACATTCATCTCTCCAAAGCCTATTAAGTTTCCTAGTTTGTCTTTGTCACAGATGGCATAGACCTGCTTCTTCCCCACTCCACTTTATTTTATCATTTGAATTTTTGTTCTTTTTGCTCTGCATTTTGCTCTCCAAATACTCAACATTCTACTGTTCACAAATTGAGATGGGAAATTTGGAGAAAGAGTTAAACGCTCCCATCTACGTATGTACTATTAACATAACACAAATCATTCATATTATGGTGATTATAAAATACTGTGTTTTCCATAGAAAGCTAGCAAATACATTAAAGTCTGTGAACATACCTTTCTTATTATAAACAGAAGAAGACAAAATCCCCAAGCCTTTTTTCCTGTAGTTACGTAACAAGTATTATTAGTATCTTGTATAATGGTAAAGCAAAAATGCAGCTAGCTAATCACCTTGCATTTTGTTTTGTTACACTACTTCCTTTGGTATTTACACTTAATCACTCATATTTCCCTGACCTCTCCATCTCCGCCTTCCTTTGCTTTGCATGGAAATAACTTGCCTAACCGATGGATGTGTGCTTGATTGTCTCATTGTGTGAAAAATAGAATTAACAAGTAGTTTTGGGTTTTTGTTTTTTTTTTTACATTATGTTTGTCTTTTTCAATATTTTGTCCCTCGCTGGCTTTCTTTGCATAGTGTTTTTGTAATTATTTAGACATTTGTCATTTGTTTGAGCAATCTTGAGATTTTGTTGTCTCATTTCATTATTTTATGTGGTGTTATTTGGTTTATTTAGTTTGGTTTGTAGAGTAGGTGTGATTGTGTTGTGTAAAAGCAAGTTATTTCCGTCATCCTTTCCCATTGATTTGATTTAAATATTGCTTTTGCTTTACCACAGACACAATAAAGTACATGAGACCTTGATGCCTGGATGTTAGGATCCTTGTGACTGTTGTCCTATGAATCCCTTGTGCTCCGATCTTATCCTGACCCACTTCTCCTTTGTCTGTCCTTTCATTTGAATTTTTGATTTTCTTTACTCCTTACTTGTCCGTCTTCCTTATGAAAGATGAAGAGACAGTGCTGAAATCAGAGCTGATGCGAGAGCCAGACCTTCTATCCGACGTGTCAGAGATGAAACAAGATTTGATCAAAATGACTGCCATCTTGACAGCAGATTCCACTGGAAAGTCCCCTTCCCTAAGGCCATGTGGTCTAGAAAAAGGCGCTGAGGAGGTTTCTGGAGAGCCCTTAGACATTATGGAGAAAGACCTGGAGAGGGTCAAGGAGGACCTTGAGAAAGTCAGTGAAATCCTTAGGAGTGGAACATATGAAGGCGATGCAACTGAGGCAGGGGCAGGCAAAGTCACTCGAACAAGCGAGGAGTGGGTTCTTCTGTCTGACAGTGAGATAGCAGAGGCTAAAAAGATGGCAGCTCTAGACATACAGGAACCAGTTTTACGTGAGAGTAGAGCCAACAGAGGAGCTCTAAGGCCCAAAGCCATAAAGGACTGTGGTGACCTTAAGGAATACCTTCTTGACGCACCAGTCAGCTCCAAAGTGAAAGCTAAACGAGAATCAGCTTCACAGGAAAAATTCACTGATGTTGTGTTACACAAAAGTACACCAACGAAAGTGCAAGACGCCAATAAGTCTGCTGATATAAAAAAGCCACTGCGAAAGAAGGGCAAAGAGGATGGCACAGATCAATTAAGTGTGCCTATAGCCCCCAGTCAAACATCTCCTGTCTCTCCTGTGGTGGAAGAAACACCCATTGGCTCAATCAAAGACAAAGTGAAAGCCTTACAGCAAAAGGTTGAGGCAGAACAAAAAAGCAAAAAGACTGCTGGGGTCAAGACTCAACTACCTGTCAGCAAACCCTCACCAAAAGCCAAAGAAAGCCCTAAAACTAAGCGGGGCCCACCTAAATCTCCTAAAGCTGAAGATGAAAAAGTAGAGGAGACCATGTCGGTGAAGGAGCTAATGCAAGCATTCCAGACGGGCCAGGACCCTTCCAAGAGAAAGTCTGGGCTTTTTGAGGTCAAAACCAATTCATCATCAAAATTAGAGAAAACCGCAAAATCCGAAATTACACAGTCCAAAACCACAACCAAAACAATAACCTCACATACCACTCAAGAAAAAGAACTGTCTTTGGATTCAAAACCTCCTAAGAAAGAGACTGTACAGGCTGATAAAGAGAGGCAAAGTGCCCATTCAGAGCAGGTAGGAACTGTAGACTTTGGAAGTGGTGACAGCTCTGACAGCCTCAAACATGAGGGTGCTGCTGAATCACTTACAAGTGCCAGTTCTGCAGACGGGACTCCTCACCTCAGTTCAGAGGAGAGCTGCAAACACGAGGGTCTGGCCTCTCCAGGCACCAGTCCTGAGAGTATCTGTACCACCTCTGTATCTACAACAAAGAAAAACGAACCTAAAGACACAGAGAAATCTGGAGACTCTGGTCTAGGAACCACTGCTGACCAGTTGTCTGCTGAGCTGACCCTACCTGTGTCGTCAAGCGAGGCTGCAGATGATCACACAACAAGTGAGTCCATATCTGTTATGAAGAGCCAATCAAAGCCAAGTAAACCTCACAAGCTCACAAAACGAATATCAGAGACGGTAGAATCATTTCTTAGTGATGACGAGAGTCCAGATCGCCAGCTAGACATGCCATTTGGTTATACAGTGCCTAGATCCTCCTCTCAGCGCCATGACAGTTTAGAGCTGCCTTTAAAAACCGACTCAGATGTTCTCAGCCCATTAGGCGATGACTCCTATACAATAAGCCACAAAGACTCTCTAGAAGGTAGCCCCCTCATGGAAGAGGCCTCCTCCCATAAGTCCCCTGACTCAATAGAACCTAGTCCCACCAAGGAGTCCCCACCTCATGACTCCTTAGAGAGCAGCCCTGTAGAAAATAAAATTCTCCCACCCTTTTCTCAAACACTAGATCCACCTAGTGCCATTTTTAGACTGCCAGAGCCTTCTAAACCTAAAGAATCCCTCCAAGATGCCTTACCGTGTAGACTGCAAAAGGATCCTAGTGCTGATGATGACAGTTGTGAGCAGACATCCCAGAGGACCAGTTCTGGTAAGAATCTTATCACCCCTGAAATCCCTAGTTATGAAGAGGTAAGTTATGAGGTCACCCCCAACCCCCCCGAGCACACATTACTATCAGCTCAAATCAAAGCTGCTGTCATCCCCGAAGACGGAGAAGAGGACGGCAGCTCAGAAGCTAAGAGAAAGTTCACCCCAGAGGAAGAAATGTTTAAAATGGCAGCCAAAATAAAAACATTTGAGGAAATGGAACAAGAAGCAAAGAACAAAAAGAATGCTAGAAAAGATTTGTATACCACAGCAGAATCTAAAACAGGGGATGGCAGCCATGAAATGTTAGAAACCAAAAGTGAGGAGCTACCACAAAGTGCCTATGGTCTCAACAGACCAACAGACGATGCAGAGTTAGCACTATTTGTTGATCCTACTATTAAAATACAACCTCCCTCTCCTTTCTCAGCAGGTTTGCATGATGGATCCAAGAGCAAAGAAGTCACAAACACAACATCCACCAAATCAGAGGGACCTCAGTCTGTCTCAGATGTCAGTAGAGCAACTACTGACAGCAAAGCCCAGGACAAGAAAGACTGTGAAAGAACATCAATTGAAATCAAAGACATCACTAGATTAGAACTAAACACATCTACTAAGCCGTCAAGCAATTTAGTTACATCTGATGATAAGAATCAAAGGTGTACAGCTGAGGCACCTAGAACTGAGTCAAAGGGTGTTACTGCTAAAGCTGAACCTAACTCATGGACTTCTGTGTGTGAGGATGATGATGCTTTTGTTGCCCGTGTTCAAGAAGAAGAACAGAAGATATTGAACCTGGTTGTAGATCGTCAATCTGTCCAAGCCACACCTGATAGAACACCTACAGAAGAGAGCACGCCAACCAGTGAGCCTAACCCTTTCCTCTTCCAAGAGGGAAAGCTCTTTGAGATGACTCGCAGTGGGGCAATTGATATGACTAAAAGGAGCTACGAGGAGGAAGGGGGTGGTTTTGCCTTTTTTCAAATTGGTGAGCAACCTTTAGAGGAAGAAGGGCAAAGGTTGGCAGCTGCAGAGGATGATGTTGGCCTCAATCTAACACTAGAGGTTAAGACTGAGGAAGGTGCAAAGACTAAAAAAAGTAGTGATCTTATTTCATCGCTGCCTGAAGGGGACGAAACCACCAGTAAAAATGATATCTCAAAATCTAAAATACCTAAAATGGGGGTATCCGTTTCATCCAAGTCAAAGAAAGATCAAATATCTGATTTAGAGACCAAAACAGACAAGCATTTAAGTGAAACATCTTTAGAATTAGATAATAGCTCATCTGGTCAAATGATAGCAAATGTACAGACCGCTGAAACTACTGTTACTAGATCTGTTTACTCAGAGCAGGGACAAGAATCCTCAGATTCCTCTCCAGAAGAGCAGCAGGCTGCAGTAGAAAGTACCAAAACCTCAGCCAAATCAAAAGAAGGAAACACTTTAAGTGTTAAAAAGACTCCTGTAAAATCACAGGTTAAGTCTGCCTCACAAATTCGGGCTAAAACCACTACCCCATCCTCCTCAGCTGGTAAAAAAGAAGCCCTATCATCAGAGTCCAAATCTAGAATTCCTATCAAAGCAAATAGTCAAAAGGCGGACCCCCCTGCAAAACGCACAGAAACTGGGCAGGACAAAAAGCTCAAGGTTCCTGTAAAGAAGGATTCAAGAAGGAAATCTGAGACAGATGCCGGTCCCTCTGTAGAGCTGAAAACAAAGACCTCTCCGAAAGCCAAGAGCTTCTGTGAAGGAGACTCTACCAAGCCATGTCCTAAAAAAGAACAGGGTCGTCCTGTAAGTGTTGAGTCAGCCAAGTCCAAAGGTTTCCAATCTAAACTGCCGGTCAGAGGCAGAAGTGGCCAGTCATCACATTCTACGACACCAAGTACAGACAAACATACGGCTGGCAAACAATCTCTTGAATTCTTTGAAGAAATAAGTGATGAAGCCGCAAAAGTTGTGGAGAGGTTGGCACAGGCTCAAACAGAAAAGGAACTAGAGGCAGCTGCACCCAACTCAGATGATGAGAGTAGTCTCATCGAAGCATCTGTCCTAGAGAGGGAAGCCTTCACTGAGATGCAGTTCCCTCCCTCAGGAGCCGTCTTTCCTATTAGACCTCTTTGGGATGACCCTGTTGAGACACAGATGCAGCGAATCCCAGATGATAAAGTCTCAAGTCAAGGTATCCCCCCTGTTTAAGGGGCTATTCTCTCTCTTGTGCCATTAGATTACTTTAGCTGTAAAGGTGCTGCCTCTCTGTCTCTTGTAGTTGATTCCCATTGTAGTTGAAGAATCCTTGTGGCTGTCCATTCAGCTGTGTTTGTATTTATGTCTTTTTCCTTGTGTGCTAAAATCTCAAGATTGACTTAAAGGCTTATAGTAATTGGGTTTATCTGTTTAATATATACTATATACTGTAGTATAACATTGCCAGTAGTCTTAGACATTTCTTCACTACTTAAACAATGCACTCAGTTGTTTAACCTTTGGGGCATCTCAGAAATGTGCTTACACTTAAAACTTTGGATCCCATTTGGCAATCCAATAAAACATGAAAAATTCTACTAATGTGTTATAGTATACTCATACTGCTACCAATATATGTATCTGAAAAGTTTGCTTTCTTAAAATCTGGAGCTGGTTGAAAGAATTCAAAAAGAATTTTAATTCAAGAATTTAAAAAATAAATTTTAAAAGTCTATCTTTTCAAAAGGTTAATTTTAGTGGTTTGAGTATTATTTCTTGGAATTTGGATTCCAAAGTAGAAAAAGGCCTACACTGCTTCCTAAAGAAGGAGTTCTAGTACCTTTTCCTAGTTTAGCTCAATCTCATATGAATAGAATTGCACAAAGTACACATTTAGGCCCCACGATGCTCTAAGGGTTAAGAAAGCCAGTGAAGATCATGTTTCTCTGTGTTAGCTGTAAGAGAGACTGGCATTGATGGCTTATCTGGTGGAATTTGCAGTAGATCCACAGGATGAAGCTGAGAGACAAGAGCAGCGGCTGGCCCTAATCGCTGATCATTTGGGCTTTAGTTGGACAGGTGGGAAATATTGTGACACTTATTTAAATTACTATATGTTTTATATATTTTAACATCATGTTTGTACAGAGTTGGCACGTGAACTCAACTTCAGTGAAGATAGGATAAACCTAATCAGGGCGGAATACCCAAACTCACTTCAAGATCAAAGCCATGCCCTTTTGAGGTTCTGGGCAGAGCAGGAAGGAAGCCAAACACCAGGTAAACCTAAGTAGAGGAGACCATGTCGGTGAAGGATTTTTAAGCATTGGAGATTTACTAAGAGTTGTTGATAAGCTTTTAATGAAATCTTATTTAATACAGAAACTACATTAATCAAAAGACTTACTTCAATTAACCGTATGGACATAGTACATCTCATCGAAACCAAAATCATGAAATCCACTCGGGATGAGACATCACACACCTACGCAGAAATAGAACAAACCATAGCCCTAGATCACAGTGAAGGTAAATCATACTTTAAAAATATAAATCATTTAACACAAACCACTTTCATAACTATCCTTTTGCCCACCCAATTTATGATTCTTAGGTTTCTCTGCTCTTCATGAAGATATTGATAGTCCAAGGCCAGGTCGCCGTACAGATACAACTTGTAAAAGTCCACAGACGGGACAGGCTGTACCTGTGGTGTCCTCAGAGGACCTGTCCTCCAGCTGGTCATCACTACCAGAGACACCGGGGCGATCAGAAACAAACCTTATTAGAAATGTGCAGAAAGGACGAATACAAAAGGAGATGGAAATGTGAGCACTTTTGCATAAATACCCATATGCTTGATTTTGATGTATGTTTAGAAGACTGTAAATAGACTGTAAACCATAGAATTTAGCTTTTTATTACTTACTATTTATTTTTATTACTACAGATCACCACAAGGAATATATGAGGAAGTGGCAAACCCATCTCTACACACAGGGAGTTTGAAACAAGTAAGTCCTTTCTTCACAGTTTACCGAACATCCCCCTACAACCTCCGATCCCTTGTCATTGACCCTGTGTATAAAGGCGGGCCCAAGCTTTGTGCCCAGGTTGCTTCATCTCCAGACATCACCACTGATTCAAGTGAAATTGAAGGGGCTGAGGGATATGAAGGAGTGGAGGGGGAAGAAGATTGGAGTCTTGAATGTTTGCGAACCAGCAGCACAGAAAAGAATCCGCAGAATTTGTCAATAACTTGGAGAGAGTCTGCCAACATCTCACGCACTGGTGTTTGTGAAAGTCGACCACTGTCACTAACTGACTTTGGAGATACTTTGACTGAATGTGAAGAAGTGGAACAAGACTTCAGAAAACTGTCTATGGAGCTCACTGAAAGTTGCGAGGCTACAAAAAGTACATCCAGTAAAGAAACTGGATGTAGTGAGATCGCCTCCAGTCCTTTAACTACCATGGATCACCCAAATAAGGCAAGGCACATGGAGGAAGTCTCACAACGTCTCTACAAAGTACTGTATGGATTTGATGTGGATCCAAGTGATTCCACCAACACGGCTCTAACTGCTGAACAAACTATTCAGTCTGAGCCAGACACTTTTGTAGAAGACAATGTGGTTAAACTGATGCCTGGGGAAGAAGACATTTGTGGTACTCCTTCTGAAATATGTTCACCTGATACTAAGCAAACTACCTTAAATTTGTTGCCTCTACACCCAGGAGACATCTACTCTGAAATATTACATGAGTCAGTCTTTCAAAACATAGATTATTTTGATGAGGAAGTTGCAACTCAACTGGTAGAGGGGAATACTCCTGAAAGTGACCATAGAAGGACGTGCACTTATAGTCTCACAGTCGAAACATATATGTCTGGAGCTTGTGGCGGTTCTGTGGATGAAGACACAAATCAAATGACTGATATTTTAGATGTTAGCTATAGCAGATCATCTTCTTTATGCGATGCACCATTAAGACTGCATAGTCCACTTGTTTTTGATGCAGAGGAGGTAATTTTAGTTGAGAGTGGGGCCTCTTCACCCGAGTCAGTTTCTTCAGTAAATGAATTAGCTCTGCTCTCACCTGACTCTCCTATTCCCCCTATTAGACCTCTTTCTCCCTTACCGCCCCCAGTGTTGCCATGGGAATCTGGTGAGACATGGTCATCCAGTCAGGCACAGTCTCTTCTCTGTACTCGTGCCATAAAGGTAGAAGCTGAGGAAAGGCCATTGACGCCTATGATCTCAAATAAGACCCCATTTGGAAGGCCAGTTTCATCAAGCAGTGTTTGTAGTGGTGAGGTTGAATCAGCACAATCATCAGCACAGTCATACACAGATATAGAAGACAGAGCATCGTCTCCTGAATCTACAATTTTAGAGACATGTCCTTGTGAGGAATCAACCTTTTTAACTTATCATGAGTCAAGGTCATTCTCTCCTGAATCCACTTATCTTACCTGTACACACGGTCAACTTCCTCCAGACTCTCCTATCCCAGAGTTTTCCCGATTTATTTCTGAGACTGTTTCGTACGCCGCATGCAGGTCTTCATCACCTGAGTCCCTCTTATCAGATTTAGAATTTGAGCTTGAACTGACATCACCTTCCCCTTGTCAGGATAGACCATCCTCCCCAGAATCTGGATCATCGGTCAATAAGCATAGACCACTGTCTCCAGATTCACCTATTCCTGAATTTGGACAAGATTGGCCCGATTCTGTTTTAGCACTCGCTGGCGAGAGACCAACCTCACACGAGTCAGTATGTTCAGAGGTAGAATTCAGCACAAACTCTCCTTTATTGCAGGATTCTGACAGACCATTATCACCTTCTTCGGTTGATTCTGGAGATGAATCCATGACACCACAATTTATAACTTGTCATGAAATGTCATTCACTGAGCACATTGTCTCAAGTGATACTCAAATAACAGAATCTTTATCGGCACATGAGAATTCTGCAGAGTTGCTTCCAAGCCACACAAGCATTGTAAATGTTTCTGATAGTAATTTAACATCTGAATCAAATACAGATTTCATCATGGACATGGACCATGCATTTACTGATGATGCACAACAGTCAGACACAATGCCAAGTGAACATCTTAGAAAGGAAGATGAATCAAAGAACTTGGAAGAATCTTCAGTAGTACTTACACACTCAGATCCATGTGCTAGTTTGTCAGCAGGTGAAACTACAACATTAAAAGAAATCGCAGAGAAACTGTCTCATGAAGAGGGTTTATCTGAAGAAAAGCTGGAATCACAGAAAAAACATGGAGTGCATCTAAATGCGTGTGAATTCCAAATGGATGGTAAACCAGTGGCAGAAACAGACTGGCCTTTTAGTCAAATGCATGACCAATCTTTAGCAGGAGAGCAAGTTAGTTTTGTAGAATCACATACAGAAAGGCCATTATCGCCTGAATCTGACACAGAATTCAGAGCCTTTTCACCGGAAACACTAAAGTCTATGAGCCTATTGAGATCTGATTCACAGGGCTCTGTAGATTCTTTTGACAATTACAATCCTTTGTCCCCAGATTCCCCTATCCCATGTTTTGACAACACTATACATGATTTCTACCCTCTTTCCCTATCTAGATCACCATCTCCTCATTCTGTGTCCGAACCTGAGTTATTTGATTACAGTATTTCTGCAGCTAAGTCAAGGACATCATCTCCAGATTCCGTTAGATCTGAAAGAAATCGGCCACTCTCTGCAGACTCTCCTGTTCCTGACTTTAGTAATGACAATTTATTTACTGATGACTTTTGTAGGTCCTCTTCGCCGGAGTCAAATTCTAGTGATAACAAAGATTTGGCAGAATTTTCAGTAGCTGATTTTAATTATGATGAGAGGTTGTCATCACCCGAGTTAGTAGAATTTGAGACAAGACATATTTCACTTGACAATAGTAGAGTTGAAGAATCACAAGAAAAGACTGACTCAAGGCAAGAGGATAATGATGTGCCCACTTTAGAATATCAGCAAGTATCGATTTTGGAACAAGAAACACAATCTAGTCTGCCAGAAATGTCTGAACACCCAGTTTTTGAATCTCAGGTCAGTTCAACAGACAATTCAGTGTTATCATATGATGTAGACCTTTGGAAGCTTATTTCTCACGTACATGACCCCCAGTACGCAGGGGAATCATACAAAATAGGAGTACCTCAATTCGCTGAGGCAGAGTTAAGTACTAATAAAACACATGCTATTTTACAAACAGAGATGAATCAAAGACCTCTTTCACCAGACTCAGAAAGTGAATTTACTCAACTGTCATTACTTGAAGAAGCCAGACAATACAGATCTGATTCTCCCCAGTCATCAAAGTCTATAGACAGTCACACAGCATTATCAGCAGACTCCCCTATTTGTCAATTCTCAGTGCCAGAGTCTGCCTCTTTTCAACATCCCATTTCAGTATCTCCAGAATTGCTAGCATCAGATCTGGAGGACTCTAGTGAACTTAATAATATGGTGGTTTTCAATGAGAGAGCTCTATCACCATCTTCAATGTCTTCGGCTATTCTGTCAGCAGACTCACCACTGCCTGACTTCCAGCAAAGCTTAACAGAATCTTATGTCATGTGTGGAGTTGATAGGTCCTCATCTCTTGATTCATTGAACTCTGAAGTAGAGCAAGACCAGATCTCTGTATTATCTCTTGAAAATAGACCATTATCCCCAGATTCTATAGATGAAAACCAATCACACCCACATGATTCACCCATTCCCCAATTTCAAAATGTTTTACATGAATATGGAATTTTAACATCTCAAGAAAGAACCTCCTCACCAGTTTCAGTAGGTTCAGATTTGGAATTTTCATCTGCTTCTTCACTACACTTTAGAGAATCAAGACCTAGCTCTCCTGGATCTGTTGATTCTGGAGATAGGCATAGAGTTGATTCGCCATTACCTGACTTTCAGCCAGTGCCCCAACCGACAGAATTTATTTCACCTATCGCAGACAGAACCCCATCTCCTCAATCCATATCTGATGACGGATATGACCAAACCATTGTTGATTTAGATTTTCAGAGACCAGATTCACCTGAGTCACACACTTCAGAACACATGGAACAAAACTATGATCAAAACAAAACATTAAGAGCTATCAGAGTGCCAGTGTTTAGATTAATTTATGATGCTGAACTTTGGAGGCTTATTTCACATATACGTGACCCTCAATATGTTGGGGAAATGTATAGCAGCAAGACTGGGGTATTTGAGTATGCTGGAACAAGAATTGAATATGTTATGGAAGATGCAGATGTGATGACGGAACAGTTAGATAAAACTGGGTTAGGGGATGTTTCTGATTTGTCTCTAGAGAGCCAACAGGAACAATGTCTTGAGCCATGGGCAGAAAGACCATTGTCACCTGATTCAGAAACAGAATACAGACATTTTTCACCACAAATCTTACAGTCCACAATTCTGTTAAGAACTGATTCTCAAGGAACAGCAGAGTCTATAAATGAGTACAAAGCTTTGCCTCTGGAATCCCCAATACCCCAGTTTGAACTCTCCATACCTGACATGTGTCCACTGAAACCATGTAGATCACCATCCCCAAATTCTGAGACAGATTCTGAACCACAGTTACATGATGTTACTATCATGCCAAGGTCATCACCACCTGAATCTGTAGAATCAGTAAGTGAATCTAGACCACTAGCGGACTCTCCAGTACCAGATTTTAGACAGGATATTCAGAGACCACTTGGCGTATTTGGAGAACATATATCCTCATGTGCGTCAATTTCCTCTCAAGATAATCTACTGTCAGAATATTTTTTGGAGGAATTTAATTGCAATGAAAGGTCAGAATCACCTGAATTAGCAAGCCCAGAAAGTGAAACCAAAACTAGGCCTTTTTCACCTGACTCACTGTCAGAGTATAGACCTATGTCACCTCAGTCACTCTTAACACCAAAAAGAACAGTGTCTCCAGATTCAGTAACATCACTGACAGAATTTAAGCCCTTATCACCCGATTCTCCTATACCTCAGTATGAAGAGAACGTTATTGTAAATCTAATGTTCCAAGGAAGCAGGTCATCCTCAATTATCTCTGTAACACCAAATATTGATGTAGAATGCCCATTTTTTGATGAGTCACGAGTTCTCACGCCTAACTCAGATTATGAATTTGATTCCATTCCGCCTGATTCACCCATACCTGTATTTGAACCATTTGTTGGTGAAGAAACAATTTTTTCCATGCTGTGCAGATCCAGCTCTCCTGATTCTGCTTCCTATTCAGATTTAGAATATGGGGAAGACTTGCCTGAGGACTTAGATCTTCAGAGAGCAGCCTCTCCTGATTCAGTATATTCAAGAAATGAAGAGCAAGCCTTGTCACCAGACTCACCCATTCCCCAATTTGAAAGTAAATTAGTAGAGCGGTTTCCTTCATTTTTTGGTTTTAAGACAGAACGCCAAAAACCTTATCAAACATATGACAGTGCAGCCTTAATAAGTCACGTTCCTACAGCCCCCCTAAAACTGAAATGTAGATCATCATCGCCTGAATTGAGAAGGTCCACACCATTGTCTCCACATACAGTGCAGTTGACTATTCCAGAGTTTAGACACACTCCTTCACCAGAAATTATGTCATCAGATTCTGAAGTGGAAATTGAGTTTGATTCATGTGATTGGTTGGAGGACAGAGCATCATCTCCTGAGTCAGCGCCATTATTTAATAGCTCCACCAGGCTTTCTCCTGACTCTCCCATTCCTAACTTCGTACCACTCCTCACATCTCCAGAGCTGAGCTTTGTCAGGTCTGTCTCTCCCGAGTCAATGTCCCCTGATTTGACAGACGCCGAAGAAGACTTTGATTCTTCTTTGGGGACATATTGGATACTAGAAGATAGGGCATCATCTCCAGGTTCGCCTGCATCTGAAGAAAAATACCAACCACCGGACTCACCTATTCCTCAATTTTTACAAATATTTAAAGAGATGCCCATAGTTGATTTTAGATCCAGTTCTCCTGAGTCTGTTTTATCAGATTTCCTTGTAGACATGAATTTCCAGTGCCAAACAGACTTAGAAAACAGAGCCTTGTCTCCTGAATCTCAAGCATCTAGTAGGCTTAGCACTGATTCTTCCATACCACAGTTCTGTCAGTTTGAGTGTAATTTGTCTGATGTAGTATTTGGCAATAGATCAGTGTCTTCATTGTCATCAGAATGTTCAGAGGTGGAATACATTGTTATAAGCCCTCACTTACACTTGTATGATGTTAGACCATCTTCACCAGCATCAGGAGGCACAGACAATGAATTCAGAGGTTTGTCTCCAGATTCACCCATCCCTGATTTTACACCTGAAGCTACTGAACGTGTTATCATCAATTCTAGCTATAGATCATCCTCTTCTGAATCAATTGTATCAGATGTTGAATATTATATTGAAGATCTCATACTGTATGATGGCAGTGATAATCGAACAAATTCACCTGACTCTATAGAGTTACAGGAGCAAAAAGTAGAGCAATCACTTAAGGCAATTATATCTGATCAATATACACAATCTCCAGTGGTGGATGTAATACAAGCATTTGAAGAAAGTGAAATATTTCCTTCAGAAGCTGGTTTGGGTTTACTAGCTATAGAAGCCATTTATCCACATCATAAAAGAACATATCCTGAGTCTGATGGTGTAACTTCATCAAAAAACACAGATGATAAAACTGTACAAATTTCTAGCACAGAGAAAGAATCTGTTGAAGCTAATGAAGTGGCTGAGTATAACCTAATTTATGATGTTGAGCTATGGAAGCTCATTTCTCAAGTACATGATCCCCAGTACAGAGGAGAGACCTTTCAAAGTAAAACAGGGTTTATGCAATATATCGGTTCCAGTATAGAATATTTAGGCAAAGATCAGCAGGCATCTTCAGAGGAATTTAGTTCCACAGAAGAAACTACAGCCTTTGTAAATGATCAGGACCAAGCACCTAAATACCCATTAGCAATAAGTGAACAAGAGGACTTGCAGGACAATTCTTATAAAGAAACAAAATTCTTATTTGAAGATACTGTTCTTACTTCTATGAGTCCTCATGAAAGCATAGAAGTAAGATGTGAGGCAGACAATGTTTGCTATTCCCCTGAATTTTTAGATGACAGAGCTATGACGGCTGACTCAGCCATTTTACATGAAAGGACATCATTACCAGAATCTGTCAAATCAGTGAATGAACTGAGATCCCTTTCACCAGAATTTCCTGTGCCTGAATTTAGAGCAACTCTACCGCAGTGTGAGGCATTTATGAAGTCAGCATCAGTATCACAAGAACCTGTAGGCTCTGATATAGAAGAGTTGCTTCTAGATAATGAATCCTGCCCATTAGAATGTAGAGGATTATCTCCAGATTCCATGCATTCAGAGGATGTAGATGAAAAAGATCGATCATTGTCACCCGAGTCTGTGTCAGAATATATACCCATGTCATTAACATCAGCAATGTACATGGTAGACCAAAGAACATCTTCCCCAGACTCTCTGCCTGAACACAGTGAGCACAGAAACCTGTCGCCAGACTCCCCAATTCCACAATTTACAGTGAACTCCATAGAAGATTATACCTGTCACTTTAGGTTATCCTCACCTGAATCTGAAGCTTCTCACTCAGATTATGAATTTACAGTGACATCAGGAAGGGTTAGTTATGAGAGAGCTTCCTCCCTTGACTCCATTGCATCAGAAAGAGGGTTCAGAACGTTATCTCCTGATTCACCTGTACCTGAATTTAGGACAGTTTTCCCACAAACTGTTTTGAGATCAGTGTCAGTTTCATCTGAACCTCAAGAATCTGATGAGGACTATATGCTGTCAGATAATGAGTCCTTAATAGAATGTAGAGGCTCATCTCCAGATTCCATACAATCAGAGGATTTTGATCTAGACCGACCACTGTCACCTGAGTCTCTATCAGAATACACACCTATGTCATTAGATTCAGCAATGCTTATGGTAGAACAAAGAACATCATCTCTAGACTCCCTGCCTGAAAACAGCGAGCACAGACCCCTGGCTCCAGACTCCCCTGTGCCACAGTTTACAGTGAACTCCCTGGAAGAGTATATCTTTCACTGTAGGCCATCTTCTCCCGAATCTGAGGCTTCTCACTCAGACTATGAACTAACAGTTACATCAGGAAGGGGTAGCTATAACAGAAACTCCTCCCCTGACTCCACTGCATCTAACAGAGGATTCAGAACCTTATCTCCTGATTCACCTGTACCTGAATTTAGGACAGTTCTCCAACCAACAGTTTTGAAATCAGTGTCTGTTTCATCTGAACCTCAAGAATCTGATGAGGACTACATGCTGTCAGATAATGAGTTCTTAGTAGAATGTAGAGGCTCATCTCCAGATTCCATACAATCAGAGGATGTTGATCTAGACCGACCACTGTCACCTGAGTCTCTATCAGAATACACAGCTATGTCATTAGATTTAGCAATGTGCATGGTAGAACAAAGAACATCGTCTCCAGATTCTCTGCCTGAACACAGTGAGCACAGACCCCTGACTCCAGATTCCCCTATCCCCCAATTTACAGTTAACTCCCTGGAAGAGTATATCCCTCACTGTAGGACATCTTCTCCCGAATCTGAGGCTTCTCACTCAGACTATGAACTAACAGTTACATCAGGAAGAGTTAGTTATGAGAGAACCTCCTCCCCTGACTCTACTGCATCTAACGGGGTGTTGCCAGATTCTCCTTTGCCTGAATTTAAGACGTTAAACTCAGAATTCATGACGATTTTAAGGTCAATATCAGTTTCACCTGTATCAATAGGCTCTGATGTAGAGTACTTTCAGCCCGATAGTGAGTCCCAAGTAGATTGTCGAGGGTCATCCCCTGATTCCATACAATCAGAAGATGAAAAAGACCGACCATTATCTCCAGAGTCTATTTCGGAATTCAGCCCTATGTCATTAGAATCAGCAATGAACATGGCTGGCAGAACATCTTCCCCAGAATCCCTGCCTGAAAACAGTGACCAGAGACCCCTAAGCCCAGACTCCCCTATCCCACAGTTTACAGTAGACCAAATAGAACAATATACCCTGTACTATAGGCCATTGTCTCCTGTGTCCGAGGCCTCATATTCAGACTTTGATGAAACAGGCCCTTCAGATATCGCTGATTATGAGAGGCCTTCCTCCCTAGAATCTACAGACTCTGTCAGTACATACAGACACCTTATGGTAGATTCACCTGTGCCAGAATTCATGAGAATACTGTCTTCCTATTTTATGGAAAGGGGTGCTTTAAATAGATCATCTTCCCCTGTTTCATTCTCCTCTGACTCAGAATTTATAGCTTTACCTGTTCATTATTGGACAGATCACAGGCCAAGACTAACTAGCCCACAATCTACTTATTCAGATGAGGAACTAGACATAAATAATCGCAGTGCATATATGTTTGCCTCTGACTTATTGTCTGAATATCAAGAATCCCATGAATCCGCCATGTTAGTAGAAAGAGCCTATTCGCCAGAATCAGTTACATCAGTGAATGAGCTGAGACCTCTGTCCCCAGATTCCCCTGTACCAGATCTTAGAACAGCTATTCCACAGTGTGACACATTTATGAGATCTGAATCAGTTTCACCAGAACCCTTAGGATCTGATATTGAATACATGCTTCAAGATGATTCACCTCACCATATAGAATGCAGAACCTCATCTCCAGAATCTACACATTCAGAGAATTTAGATGAAAAAGACCGGCCTTTGTCTCCTGAGTCACTCACAGAAGATACCACAATGTCCATGGAATCAGCAATGCACCTTGATGACAATAGAGCATCTTCCCCAGATTCACTGATAGAAATAAGTAAATACAGGCATCTATCCCCAGACTCCCCAGTTCCTCAATTCACATTGGAGTTGACGGAGGAATATTCCCCTTTTGCCAAATCTTTTCGGTCATCATCACCAGAGTCTGAGGCGTCGTACTCAGATCTTGAGCTAACAGCACATTTGAGCATGTCAGATTGCGACAGGCATTCCTCTCCAGAGTCTAGTGAACACAGAAGCCTAATGACTGATTCACCTGTACCTGAATTTATGAGAATACTGTCATCCTATTTCATGGAGGGTAGTCCTTTACTCAGGTCAGTCTCACCTGTGTCCGCGACTTCCGACTCTGAATTTGTAGCTTTACCTGTTGAGTATTGGATTGACGACAGCCCAAGGCCAATGAGTCCACAATCTCTTTACTCTGATGAGGAGTTGGACAGTTGCAATATAACTGGACATTTGACTGAAGATCTACCCTTTGAGCCAGAAAGCCAGGTTCTGTTGGAAAGATTTGATGGTAAAACAGAAGTGACAACAAGTTTTCAGTCAGAAAAAAGGATGCCAGATGAGGAGGCTGCCAATCAAGAGCAAGTCATTAAAGGAGATGACACCTCTCAATGGGTAAGAGAAAGAGCATGACTGTGGCTCTATTCTTGGACAATTAACCACACGAGTTTGGTGGGCTTGGAGTTTTATTTTGATCAACTAACCAGACAAACATGCATCTTTTCTCCAAGAAAGGTACTACATGCTGTGTCATAGACATCAAGCACCTCTAATAGCATGGGAATATTATGTGTTATGTTCAGTTTAAACAATGTGTTGTTTTTTTTAATGAGTGTGCATCAGGGGTGGGCAATATTTACGAAAAATGAATATCTCAATATTTTTGGGTCTTTAGGCAAAGCAACACAACGCAAGTTTGTTTGTATAGCACAATTTGTACACAAAGCAATTCAAAGTGCTTTACAGAATAAGGACATTAAGGATTTTAAGACATTAAAATCACACAAATCAAAACATGAATATTCACAATTAATCATCAAAAAATTAACATTAAAACAGAAGACTGCACAATATTCCAGGTTTTAGTTGCATAAAATTGAAACGCTGATTCTCCATGTTTAGTTCTGACACCAGGGCACCAGCAGGAGGCCACTCCCTGAAGTCTTCAGAGTGTGAGATGGTTCATATGGCACTAACATGTCAGAGATGCTACACCATGGAGAGACTTGTACACAAGCAGAGCTGCTTTAAAGTCTGTTCTCTGAGACACAGGACTTATGTGATCATAATTCCTGGTTCTAGTCAGGACCCAAGCAGCAGTGTTCTGGATGTACTGCAGCTGTCTTAACTCTTGTTTGGAGAGGCCAGTGAGCAGGCCTTTACAGTAGTCTAACCTACTGGAGACAAATGCATGGACAAAGCGCTCTTAAGTCTGGCTTTAACAGTATACCTTTGATTTTTACAATGTTTTTAAGGTGGTAAAGCTGCAGATGTTATTGATTTGATGTGGCTGTTAAAGTTCAAGTCTGAGTCCCTAGATTTCTTGCCTGATGTGAAGTTTTTAAAGCGACTGGAGGTGACAGCTAACACTTTCTCTATGTTTCTATGGGCCAAAGATGATGACTTCAGTCTTGTTTGAGTTTAGCTGGAGAAAGTTGTTTTGAATCCACACACTGATCTGTTGGATGCAGTGGCAGAGTGAATCCACTGGTCCATATTCACCTGCTGCTAGTGAGACATAGATCTGTGTATAATCTGCATAGTTGTGGTAGGACACATTATTGCTGCGTATTAACTGACCTAAAGGCAGCATGTAGAGATTGAACAACAGGGGTCCCAGGATTGACCCCTGAGGCACCCCACAGGTCAGGGACATTTTATCTGAGACACATTTTCCAATTTCAACAAAGAACTCCCTGTTCTCTAAATAGGACTTGAACCAGTTTAGTGCCGTAATAGAGATGTCCACCCAGTCCTCTAGTCTCTGTAAGAGGATCCCATGATCCACAGTGTCAAAGGCAGCACTCAGATCTAACAGTATCAAGAGACTTTGCTTTTAAATGTACTATTTGAGGTGTAAGTATCAGACAAATATAAAAAGACAGAAATATTACATCACATGCTTTTCTATGTTTGAAGTGTTTTTTTTCAATAAACTTTATACGTGATATTAAGACTTTGCATGTCTTCAAAATAACATTGATGCTTTTGTTTATATTTCAATAAATGTATATTGCCCACCTCTAGTGTGAGTTAAGCTATAGGTATGATATTAGCTGCATGTGTAATTGCTTGCTAGGTGACAACAAGCAATTTGAGTGTTGGATGCAGTTAAATTCTATGTGCCTACCTATACATTACTACCCTGCTGACCTACAGTGTATTCATCTCCAGGCTTCTAAAGCACAAGATGAGATGCAGGGTTTACAAATGTCTGCTAAGGTACTACAAGTTGGTGGCACCTCAACGGTCCCTCAAAATAAAAGCCCACAAATTCCACTGCAGCTCCCGGAGCAGGCGACATACTCCACACATCGGGCTGTCACTCCTGTGTTGCCTCCAACTGAGACCTCCATCTCCTCTGAGCTCTTCTCACCCATGTCCAGCCACTTCCTGGTACCCCCAGATTACGAAGCCATATTTTCAGGACAGCAAAGCCTTAAGGTGTCAGAGTCTTCGTCAAGTGGTCAAACAGTGCTCAGTCAATCGACAAGCAGCATGGTTAAATCTCCTGAAGAGTTGGAATTTTCCCCTGATTTCAACAAAGTTCTTGCAGAATTTGACAAAACCGCATATGAATTTGAATCATCAAAAACAATACCACGAATGGACTCAGATTCAGATTCTGAGTTCTTTGACTGCAAGCAAGCCCTCTCTGACTTGTCTGAGCCTGAAGACACTAAAGCGGAACCACCAGTTGCCTATCATGTTTCAGAACCACCATCCCCAATGCCTGGAAGCAGTCTGGATACAAGTTTTCATCACAAAGGCCATGAGTTCGCCACACATCACTTCCTACGGCCGGAAGACTTCAAGCACTTCTCCTCTGGAAGTGAAAGTCTGGGTGAATATGCATATGATTCGGGGGGTTCACAGACTGCGCTTCCCGGGTGTGAGGAGCTGCCCCCTAGAGGCCAGGCAGGGTACTATGATGATGACGATGACTTAGAAAGGGTAAGGTCTGAGCATGAGCATAGTGCACTGGTTTGTGGCTTTGGGGCTGAAATTTTTATACAAGTTTGATTATGGAATACTCAAAGGTGTGGCTAATAATGGCTTCTTTGTGCATGTGAGATTTGGACTGTGAAACATGAAGATTTTCACAAGGCATTTTCACAACTAAGTTTTCCAGTTCAAGTTGTAAAACAACTAATTCACTTACAGTAACTGGCATTGCAAATTGAATTAGCCAATGAAGCTTACAGAAATCGTGTGCTGTGACAGTTATGTTGTTTAAGGTGATGAAGTGGACTGGAATTCTATGGGGTTTGAGCTGAGGCTGTCAACAATGAAAAAGACTTAACTGTTTGAATGTTCTTACAAATAAAAAATGGAGAGCTTTTTAATGATGCATGATTGGTCTAAGTCAAAAAGTATAACATTTTGCTGAAATTATTCCCAAGTTGGTGTGCCATTTAAGTTGAATCCTTCCCGAAAGGTATAAGACAAAATGCGTTTTGAGCGCTCTGCTTGGTGATCCACAATGCATGTGCTCTAACATACAACTCCATTCTCTTCATCTCACTACAGTTATTCATGTTCACCTTTGTCATTGCCTTATTTTATATGCTGTCACTGTGAGGTTAAGAGAAAGGGAGTTCTTGCTCTGTCCTGTAGAATGTCATTGACATCTCATTGTCTCCAGGAGATAGCAGAGGAGCTAGGGGCTCTGTCTGATAGTTCAGAAGAAGAGGTACTGACCACCAGAGTGGTCCGAAGAAGAGTTATCATTCAGGTAAACAAACAGGAATGAGCCGTTTGTCCAGCAATACAACACTGCTGTGGAATTTTGGCTTTTAATAGTTTTTCTTTTTGATTTTTGTGGATCTTATGTTAAGATTTTGTTGTTTATTTGTTATTGGTGTACTGCATGAGTTACATATTTAAAAAGTAACTTGTTTTGCCTTCTAATTTGTAAAAGTAAGATTTTCCTTTCCTGGTAGCTTTTGGGCATTTATGGCTAGGAAGCTACTTATAGGTTTTCAAATAGTTCCACATTTTGCAGCTGATTTTAGGTTGGTTATTGTAACATCATGGTGACTATGTGAAACTGTTGGAGAATGTTTTGTGTTGAACTAGAAAATATACAGAAAAGTATGCTAAGAAAGAAAATACAGGCCTTTCCATTGTACTTTCAAACTGATTGTCTTTGTGTTTGTTTTGACAGGCTGACACATTACCAGTTATCCCACCACAGACTGTTACTGAGGAGAAGTACACGGACGAGCATGGAAACATGGTGGTCAAGAAGGTAGTTAATTTCATATTATAGACAGCAGTGATTACATATTACATAATTTAGACAAAAAAAATACAAATTTACCGATTGGATTTCATCACATCAGATAACACGGAAGGTGATTCGGAAGTACGTGTCTCCAGATGGCCTGGAGACTCAGGAAGTGACAATGGAGGGGTCTCAGCAGGACATGGTACGGATAGAAGAAGGAGACGCAGTCTCCCGGGTGGTCAAGAGGACAGTCCTGCACAGTGAAGGGGAGCAGAGAGAGGTCAGTGGGCATTTGCTTACACACATTATATGAACTCCTAACTAGTTGTCTTAAAAAGTGATCCCAGGAGACAAACTTCAGACGCTAGGGGTACTATGCAACTTTTCAGGGGGACATTCTCCCACTTGCTTGTCTTCATGGAGATGTTATTGCTTTGTCTGGAATGTTCCACAGTATGGTAGTAAACTTATCCACCATAGTATAATTTTTTTAGCTATATAAACATCTGTACTTGAAGAAACGCAAGTTAGTAACATTTTGTATCATGCTTAACTTTCGAACATTCTAAGGAAAGCGGATATAAGCAGATGAGCGGACCCTCCATTAGAATGTTACACAGTGCACCTTTTAACAGTAGTTCCATTGTGTCCACAGTTCAGTTTCTCCGAGCCTCTACCTCTGGGCGCTGCCACAGCCTCAGAGTTTGAGGCAGAGCCAGTGCAGGGTCGAAAGGTCAGTAAGGTGGTGAAGACGACGGTGGTGCGGGGAGAGCGACTGGAGAAGCAGACAGGAGAGTCTTCCCTGGCTTCAGATCTGCCCTCAGCCAGAGAGGACTTTGAGAAGGTCAGCCATACCACATGCAGTGTTTTAAGACAGCACGATTTGGGAAAAATACGTATCTAATTGAGATCTTTGAAGTATTGCAATTGCGATTAGAATTGCAATTTATGTTTTACTAATAGGAATCTGCTCAAAGTTCACATTTTAAACTTGTCCAGTAGAAAGGAAAAAAATGACTGAAATTTGACTACAAACTAATACAATAATCACAGTATATATTTATACAGATCTAAGCAGTTTTTTGAAGAATAAGGAAATTTGTTGTTTATTGAGAAAATGATCCAACTTCAAAAACAACAGTCTTTGCACCTGATTTGATTGTGATTAATCTTGCAGCCCGCCCAAGTGTATTCTGATGAAATACACTTTTTTTTTTAAGTTTCAAGGCATTTGTAATAAAGCCTCTTGAATCTCTGACTAGTGTAGTTTTTATGACATGTTCCTGATTTGTCCCCAGGCGTTGGTCTATGCAGGGGGCTTTGGGAAAGTGCAGCTCCCTCATGTAAGAGAGAGGGAGATTGTACAAGAGGACGGTTCTGTGGTCAAAAGGTCTGAGCATGGAAGTGACTAACAGAGCTCAAAGCATGTCCGAATCCCTACAAATGAATTACCTATATATGTCTACAATTAGCCTGCTGTGTTTAGGGCTTCACTAACTGTTGTAGTCACTAAAATATGTTTCTCTCACTTAAGAACTTCTAGAACAAACATTAAAGAGGGGTATTACACTTCTATAGGGTATTAACTGCTAACATATATCTTATTTAGATCACCATGCTACCCTTTTTATTGTTTTGAAAGTGCTATATTTCTCGAAACCAATCTATATTAACATGTTTAATAAGTTACACTTTGACACTCTGAATCTCCCCCTCATTCTGAGTCTGCCCTCCCTTCAATCATTCCCCCTTCAGAACGCTATCACATTACAATAGACTTGCATTTAGCTAATGAAACTAATGCACATAACGCCAGGTTTGTGAAGTTGTAGTGTATTGTTTTGTATCATGCTTTGTATATTTACGGAAAATTGACATGTAGGAGCATGTGGGGATTTAGGCTTGTGGGCTGAGCATTGGATAGGACAGTTCTACCGCTAACTGTAAGGAGGGTTTGATTTCAAACATCCGTGAATGATATATGAAACCTCTTCAGGCATGTTTTTGGATGAGAGAATAATGTAACAGTATGGCACTCCAAACTGTTGATTTTCCATAATACCTTATCTTTAACAAATTACCGGTAATACATTTTGGACTGACTTGTAAAATGGGGCATTGTTACTAGAGTGAGCAATCTGATCTAGTCCATTAAGAAAGACAATAGTGGATCAGTACTTCTATTTATATATTTCTGTTAGCATTGTAAATAAACATTTTGAATTCTGTTGTATTGTATTCATATCAAGTTGTTGCTATTCAGTGACTATTTTGAGGATTGTATTGTGCAACTAGTCCCATTTGATCAAATACTTCCTTGTGTGAAATTAAGTTCACTGTATACATCATTCAAATAATCTGTCATTGTGTGATTTGACCTGTTCATGCTAACATTCCTGCTATACTAGTTAGGGCTGGGCAATACGACAAATTATTATTATTTTTCATATTGATTGAACACAATCTTTGATGAAATTATGTTCTGTTTTATTAAAATCAAATAAAAACAGCTTTCAATATTGATTCCCCAAAAAACACTATATTTTAATAATTGCAATTACTACAAAAAATTGTCAAATTTCTTGTTCCAAAGCCTGAACTCTGGTCCAAACCATATACTTTTACTGATAGAGAATAGGCTGTGGACCTCTCCATTAAAAAGACCCAAGTTGATCACTGATTATTAGCAATGAGCTTGATTAAAATTGTATTAATTGCACAGCCCTAATGCAATACTATACTTTGATGTACCTAAACCAACTCTGTTATGTCCATTCCCACAGAAGCCAAATGCATAAGGCGCGCACCCAGAAGAGGACCGTGGTGAGGGATGAGCGAGGCAAGCAGGTGCACCTAGAGAGAGAAGACGACACCCCCCACGCCCTGCAACCAGACGTATTACAACAGCACCTCCATAGGCTGCTGCTGCAATACTGCCAGGACCAGGAACAAAGGGGACGGGGGCACACGGACCAGAGCCAATCAGAGAGAGAGGAAGAGGAAGAGGAGGAGAGCTCTGAGTGAACTACAAGCCTCTCTAAAGCATCATAGTGAAAGGAGCATAATTCCTGAATGTCATTATTGTCCATTTTGTGACCAAAGATAGTTTTTTGTGAGTGGATGATGTTTTCAGTTCCAGTTTGATTGACAGCAGGGTGTTGGGGACAGTAGACTTCACTGGATGAACTTTGCCTCACATGGACCTCTTCTGGATGACAAAAAAGTAAAAACTTTTGTAAAGATTTGTACATAGAGGGAATTGCGCTTGAAAAAAGGAGAGAAGCATTTACTACATTTGCCCCATAGAGCTGCTGTACTGTTACGGATCAGAGCTGGAGACCGGGCCGGACACCTTCAGTCTTCCCATAATGCATCAGCCCTTCTCGTATGTGTGTGTGTCCTCGTGTTGTGCGCTCACATCGACTGGGTCATATGGAGCAGTCATTTGTATGTGTACATGATCAAAAGTAATGAATGTTGTGTTGAGATTCAAAGCAGGATAAGCACTTAACCTCCATGTTCAGATCTCAAGCCTTTAATGGATGAAGCCGGCTGAGTTTAGCTGCTAGCAAAGGCCAAGGTCTGTCCACTAGTTTCAGTACTGTATCTGAAATATGTTAACTAGTTGTTTTACCTAATGGCAAAAACATTCAGGCTGTGTCCTTTAGTTATTTAATCGGTCAGTGGAGTCTTAGTAATTACATATATTATTTGACTAATTATTTTCTTAATATCATAAGGATTTGTATTGGCAACGGCAAAAAGGAGATGCAGTTTGGGGAGTGACTGAACAATAGAATCTGCCTTCATTTTGCTTTTCACATGCTGTCTGCTGGTATTTCTCTGTATATTACATAGTAGTTGTTGTTTTTTTTCGCATGAGATCCTAATAATTTTGAAAACATTTGCCAGCACCATCCCTTGCTAACACTTTCTTTAGTCAACTACAGCCCTATTTAACACAAGCTCCAATTATTCAGTTATTTTTTAGTCATTTAGATATGTAAATAAGCAGAATACTTTGACCAAGGAGAACATCTCTAACACATGACATCTTGACTGGATAGCACTTGTAGCATCCCACAATTATGAGAAAAACATTTTAGCTGCATTTCGATATTTAGATCGTAGTCAGAACAATTTTGCAATAATCCTCAAAGATTAGAACTGGTGTAGGACATTGTTGGCCTTTGCTCCAGTTGTACGCTCAGCTAGCCCAGTCCTTGTCCAAAGCACTCCAGATGTAGAGACACTTCGCTTTAAGCCCCTCCCCCCCAGAGCCCTCAGATCACCTCTACACTTATCTTATTTATTTTGCTGTCCACGTGATGGCTGTGACAATGTTTGCGTGTGTGCTTGAATGTGTTTCAAAGTATAGACAATGGAACATTTTTATCACTGTAGAAAAAACATGAATTATGCTCAAATGTCATAAGTATGTTTGGTGTGAATCTCCAGGGTCAGGCTAAAAAGGAACCAAACGATCCTCATGTTGCCATTTACTGGATGTGAACAAAGAGAATAAAATACTAATTGGTTTATTAAAAAGCATCTTGTTTCCACTATATCATAATACCAGTGCAAATACCTATGCGGGCATGTACAACTTTATCAAATGACTACTAAAAACGCTAACCTTAGCAGCTACAGTGTGTACATGGCAGACAAATAAAACTGTACATGTGTCAAACTCCAGACTCTGAGTCTTCCTTTAAAATAAATTAGTCAAATGTATTATTATAGCAGTGCAAAAAATGGGAAATAGAAACATAACAAGCTATGACCAGAAATACAACCCTGATATTTGTCCAGAAATCAAGCACATTTTGTGAGTTTCATATATATATATATATATATATATATATATATATATATATATATATATATATATATATATATATATTGCAGATTGCATTAGGCAGTTTCCAGCTACCAAGGACACTTCTTTGTCCAATTAGACACTTATTTGAAAGAGTTAGAAACAACTGTGACTATCACAGATGAAATAAAACAAGCTCTTCACTTTTTCCTATGTCCTCTTATAATGTCTTATAAAGTGATATTTTGGTATCAGTGTGCGACTGAATCAGGTCAGTCAAATATTAATAGGGTTTGTTTTTTTTTGTTTTTTTGTTTGGTTGTTTTTTTGCCACACTAAAAATAACACATTAAAGACAAGATATCAGCTAAATACTGCATCTAAAAGCTATTGGTGTCCATAAATAGAAAGGATTCTTTGCTGCCGCGTCATGTTCTGAAAATGTGTTTATTTTTACATTTTTGCGAGTAGAAAGAAGTGGATGTCACGCTGCAAAGTGGCCACTAGAGGTCAGAGTGCACATGATCCGTCATTCCATTATCGTGAAACACTCAATTAAGTTTGAATAATTTATTGGCTTTTTATTTTGCTAATGCCTTAATCACATGTATTTTAAATATGTTAAATGACAATAGGCCTATGCATTTACACTATAAATACAATAAATACAACAGAACTTTTATGAATTTTATGTCCAGATGCAAGAATGGAAATCACCATACAAATTACTAAGGCTGCAACTTTTAATGGGAATAATCAACCGCTAGACTAGACGACTATTAAAATAATTATAATCATATTTTGATTTTTCTTAATTGTTGTTATCTGGACTATACTATACGGTCTAAAACACTTGCCAAAATATGTTTTTGTATCACAAAATATGATCAATATAAATCATTCTTCTAGAAGTCTTCAGTCAATATCTTTCAAACTATATTTGGTTTAAAAATCTTAATGTGCAATAGAACTAGTCGTATCAAAAACATAATTGCTGACAAGTCGACCACTAAAATAATTGTTTGCAACGCCACAAATTATAACTAATGTATGAAATAGAAAACCTGTTTTCTAGAGATGGCATTTGAGGCATGTAATGGTGGAAGTGGTGCCACTGTTGTTGACGCCCTGGAGTAATAAATGTCAAGCGCAGACATGCCGAACTGAAAACACACATAGAGCTGCAAGTAACTCAAGAGGCCACATAAATGTCTTTGGGAATAATCAGTTATGAGGAAGAACTCTAGGTGGGTGGGTTGCTACCCAAAGGTGCACTTTTCTAGTGAAGGGTCCAACACCTGCTTGTCTCCATGGAGATGTTATTGCTCTGGCTGGATTGCAGGGCAGTATGGCATTAAATGTGTTTATCTCCATGGAGAATATCAGGTATCATTACAAGACCGAGTGACAAGTTAGATCTGTGGAGAGACCCCGCTCACAGTAAGAATGGTTGTTTTAAAGGTGTTTTTAGCAATAAAAACTAGTAATTAATAAATGAACAATAGATAAGCTTGATGCCATTATGTAGAACATTACAGCAATAGAATCTCAAACAAAAACAAAACACAACTTCAGATATGTTTTTGATGAGGAAACAACATTATCACATAGATCAGAAAATAATGTAATATGGGCTCTTTAAGTCATTAGTAATTAAATTGTTTAATGCAGCTCTTTCCAAGAATATAGTCCATTTTTACATTACTAGTGGATGGTAACCGGCACTATAACTTAAGGGACCAAAAATACGTTCATTTCCAAGTAAAAGCATGATTACAGGGCTTGCCGGAAAGCGTGATTTTGCATGTCATTTGTGTAAATGTCAACACAGGAAACTACAACTTGGCTAGTCAAAAGAAAATTGAGATGGTAACATAGATAAATAAATCATTAGCAATGTGACTCTTATCTGTGTTCATCAATAATAAATACTGTATACTGGACATTTGCTGCATCTGTTAAAAAAGATAGCAAACATGGTTAACATTAAGGTAATCTACATGTGACAGGTTTTCTAATCCTTACTTGGTTTGGTGGGATAGTATGTGGTTAATGTTTATTGTAATTTCACATCGGTCAAGTGGCAGTTTGTGGGAAAAAATGTTGGGAAGAAAAGTACAAAAATGCAGGAAATAACCTAGTATTGAATTCTAAAACTAAGTTCCTCTATCTACATTATCAACACCAAAAATTCCATCCAAAATGCAGAGTCAATTTACACATTTAAGCTTTCACTTAACAAAATAAAGGTGTTGTCATTTAGTCTAATCTTAACTATTTTGCACTTGTGACAGGATTTAACAGGATCTCATAAATTATTATGCTAGCAGATACATTTATGGAGTAATGTGACCCCAGCAAGCCACTTCCACATGTTATCTGATCTGCTATCAAGCTGAATCAATAGAACACATTGAGTTAGCACTAGTGTTTTGTGGAAAGATCCTCTCTCCAAGGCTCAAGTTACAGCTGTGGTTTGTTCTGCTCCAGGTCAGGGTAAAACTAGACAGTGGGATTGCAAAAGTCATGTGGGAGGAAGAGAAGGAGAGAAAGATAGAAAGATAGTGCAGGAAGAGAAGAAGGGTGGAGGGGGAGAGGAGGATTATGACATATATAAAAAGTGCACGACCCTGCCAAAGCCTGTATATCTCAAACAGCAGCTGTACAGAAGCAACTTAAGATGGCCAATTTGAATTATTCACAACTAAAAGTACATTATTCTGTGCCTCAGAATTTAAAGGAAGTGATTAACTAATACAAATGCATTGGCTCTAGTTTTCCAGCATAATTGCCTAAGTCTTTTTTCTATGTTTTCTGATTGGTGGAGGAGGGAGCCAATGACACCTGATGCAGCAGGTTATGGAGAGTAGAATGAGAGCAAACTCAGGACTGAAAATATATTTAGTTACAGAATACCCAATAACTGCAATGAAGTGTATTCTGTAATGTATTCCTTATATAGCCCAACCAGAGTACTTATAACACATTCATGTTGAGTAGCAATATATTGTAGCGTAAAAAAAAGAAAACGTGACATGGGATTAAACTAGCTTGTTATACATTTGTATATCACTAATTTAAAAAAGGAAAAATGACACTCGCACTCACCATAAGAGCTGTGTTTTCAATTTTTCTCTCTAGGTCTAAATTATCTAATCAAGTACTGCAATGTATGCCTCTGATTTAAGCAAAAGTAATAGTATTTGGAATTTTGAGGCACTAATACTTAAGACATTGTTAACAATATTGCAGTGCCTTTAATTATTAACATGGTTTTATGCTATGCTTTATTGCAATTAGTCTACAATTTGTAATATTGTAGAGTGGATGGTGCAGTTCATATCATTTGTCGTAGAAAACATACAAATGAAAATAAATAAATGCAGATGCCAGCGCTTAAAGTTTCTTAAATAATTTATTGAAATCATCACCAGTGCTATTTTAATGACAAACTCAAATAATCTAATACACATTGTAACTATTCTGCATTGTTTAAAAGCAAATCATCCACCACTCCTCCGTCACCCCTGAGTTCTTACAGGTAGGTACAGTGGTCTCACATTCACTATTTCACTATGTATCCATCCAAACATCCTATAAGACTGACTATGTTTCAGTAGAAGTGATTCATTCATGGTAAAAGTAGCTTAACCTGAAGAGAGTCCGAACTACACAGTACTAGAGAACTGACCGTGTAAGAAAAACCGAGTTAAAGTGCACTATAATTCAAACTTCTATAAGGTCCTTTAATACTGTGCAAGTGAATGCATTTAAATTAACAAACAAGTAGCATCCATAATATCTGCCTTCATCTTAGCTGTTGTGAAAATACTGGATCACCATCTCATTCTAAGGTCCACAGCCAACACTAAAACACATCAAGACACAACATGTAGTACTGGCCCAATATCATATCTGAGCAGATTGAACCATAAAATATATCAGTTAGAAAAAAAACTTTTCCTCTTCATTTTACAAAACATTGAAGGTGCATTATGTAACTTTTTCTGGTAGGGGTCTGAAACCTGCTGTTTTCCGTGAAGATGTTATTGCTTTGCCTGGAATGTTCCATGTTGTGGCATTTAATATAGATATTCATTACAGGTGTTTTATTGCTCAAAAATACCTTGGAAAATACATTTTAATCTGACACCTGTAAATTGACCTAATGTTGCCTCCTGTTTAGCACTAGGGTGATAGATACATTTAATCGTATATTGTGGGACATTCCAGACAAGCAATAACATCTTCCTGGCGACAAAAATGCGCAGTAGCCTCCACTACAAAAGTTACATAATGCACCTTTAAGATAGATAAACATTTACCTCGATAACCCTGGGTCTTTAGGGAAAATCCATAATCCATCACACTCTTTTGCAAATTTCTGGGACAGTTTAAAAGCTCCTTTCAAGATGGATGGGAAAATAACCCCATCTTACGTATAAACTATGGCTTTAAATGGGATGCCCTGTCAATCACACAAGTTTGCATCTGCTGTATAGTCTTTCAGTTCTTTCACCAACGCTGCCGTTCAAATCACACTAGTCTATTACATATTTAAGTAAAAATGTATGGTGTATTTACAAGGAAAAAACTTCTTTCCCCAAGTGTAAAAATATGCTATGTAACTTTTCTGGTACCACCTGCTTGTCTCCATATTACTTTGCCTGGAGTGTTTCACAGTATGGCATTAAACAATCATCTCGCATTAAAATTTTACAAGTGTTCTTATTGCTTAAAAATACCTTGAAAAACGCACATTCTTTCTGTGAGCAGTGTCGCCTCTCCGTTGATCTGACTTGTAACTTAGTCTGGTAGTGTCCTCTGCGTGTCTCTGTGGAGATAGATACGTTTAATCCTGTACTGTGGAACACTCCAGGCAAGTCAATGATATCTCCATGGAGATGTCAGGTGTCAAACCCCCCCACCTAAAAAGTTATATCATGCACCTTTAAATGGCAAAAAGAAGAACCAGTGAGAATCTAAGAGCATCAGGCCCGGAGCTTTTTGTGATCTGCCTATGTCTCCGTAGAAAACAGCTGACTATGTAGTTCAAATACAGTACTAGGCAATGATAATAGAGCACTTATAATAACTGCAGCATGGATACATTGATAATCTTTAGTCTATGGATAGCAAAGACATCATTTTAGTCTACAAAAACAAACTTTGAGAGCAAGATGGCTTCTAAACAGCAGGGGAGGTCCAGTGGGCTCCTAAAACTGCTTCACATTTACTGATAGAGCTCCACACGGCCACCGCAAGCCGCCACACTTCCTGTGCACCACTTAACAAAACAAAACAAGGGTTACAAGTTTGTGTGTCAAAGGCTAATGTAGGTTAAACAGACAAGATAAAGAATTACTATGAACAAGGTCGCAGAAAGTGGAAGTGAAAGAAGAAGTATGGTGTGAAAGCATGCTAGCAGATCAGAGTGGTTTTGCTAACATTTGTGAGATTACCAAAATTCTTAGAAAAGGAACATTCCCTTTCCAACATCTCAGACATTGAAGGTAGCCATTATCTCCCTGTTCCAACATGCATCAGCAGTGTAGGGAACAGTATTTCTATGGTATTCCAATTATCTGATCTATCTAGATCTTTTTATCTATCACAAGGGTCCACAATTTCCTCTTTGACATTACAATTTGCTCTCTAGCGTCAGAAAGGAAGGACGTTCTGTGGCATAGCTTGCTTATATAGGCTACTTAATATTTTTAATGAATTACCTTGAATAAAGATTTTAGTTCAAAATATATGCAAATTATAGTTTTGAATTGAATCATGCTAGAAATTTGCTTCTAAGTAAATTCTTGATTATTACTGCTTACTTGTGTTTTTTCAATTAGTATGCTGCTCTTAGAATCTAGAAGTTGGTCTTGGGTAGCTCTTAAAGAAATGCATGTTTCACTTTGAATATTAGCCCTATTTATTGGTGGGCAAAAAATGTATAGAATGATTTCGATTTTGATTCTATCACAATTCATGTTCATGTTTTTATTGCTCCAAGACCTAACTTTAATCATCTTCTGCTCTTGAGTTGTCACTGTTCTGATTAATTAAACCCACATATTGAGCCTATAAGCAGTATTAAATCAAGAATTTATTAATTAGAATATGACGATATAGCTTATAGTCAAAATCACGATTTGATTTTTATCGCAAAGTACTTTTGCCAATCAGTGACATTTTGCATGTTTCTTCATATGTTCCTTTTCTAATTGGTCTTTCTGAGGTCCATAGATGCAGTTGGCCTTCCATGAGAACCACACAATAATGGAGACTATGGTTGTCTGGAGCAGGAGCATCACGCCATAGGTCGAGACTATGGTGGGACCAGGGAGTCGTGGAGGGATGCCAGGGGGAAGGAGCAGAGATGGACTGAGGATGATGGCCTTCACCTCTGCCTTGATCATGTGGAGTTCATCCAAAATAGACAGAAAGGTAAAGCAGTGAAACCATTGATGACTGTGCCCCCAAATATCAAACCGACCAGGGGCCAGGCGTTCTGGTATTTTACTGATGTTGACAACGGCTGATAGCAGTAACCAGAAGCAATGTCGGTAAAAGTAGATCGCCATGGTGCTCGATGATGCAAATGAGGATGACTTCACCGAATATGGCGATTTGGTGAGAAGTCGGTAGAATACTGGTGTTGAGGAGATGAAGAAAGGCAGAAGAAAAACCAAGGTTCGAATAACATAGCGGTATTGTCTCCATCTTTGACGAGTATTGCAACAGGACATGACGCAAAAAATGGCAACCACACACGCACTCGGAATGTAGAAGGTATCAAAGAAAATACTCAAATCTGACGTTGCATAGGAAGACTTCAAATTTTCTTGTTTTATATCCATCAGGGAGCCATTTTGTTCTCGCATTTCACCCAACCCAGCTTGGGGATGGATATAGTAATAGTAAGCAAGAGATGATCCAACAGTGTACGCACTTATTGTCCCATAGTCCACAAAGAAACACACTTCTCTAACCACTATAGACATTGAATTTAGGAGATGGGCCAAACTGCTAGCCATGAGTAGACAGAACACCCCAATGAAGTAGTTCCATAGTGGGTAGAAAAAGGGATCGTCACCATTGGGTGTGCTCTCCCAACCGAACACCTCAACGAAGTGGTAGAAAAAGACAAAAACTGGGAGGAAGTGCGTCCAGAAGTTGCCAGTTTCGTTGGTGGGTCTAAAAGCAGACAAGAGGCAGTCTTTTAGGCTATAGTTAGGAAAACGGTAGCCGGTCAGGATGAAGTTCTCGATGACCCGAGGTGGAACATCTGTGTGTCTCAGAAGGGGAAGGGGCTGGCCACAATTGAGAAGCATGATGATTAACTAAAGCTAGAGTGCGACAGGCATTGGTGAATTTAAATTGTATTATTTGCTTGTTGGCTTTATTGCTGACCACTGCACATCCATTCACGAATAAGGCATTTAGGCTCAGAAAAAGAAAAAAATCAGACTTCTTATATCTGGCTTTTAGCACATGTTTTTTGTGCTGCACAGGCTATAATCCAAAGAGCTTAGCTGGTCTATAATCCAGTGGAGGAGATCACAGAATGGCTATTATGCGTTACATAAAATAAAAACTCAAATAAAATTGGCTAAATTGTTTCATTTGGTTTCTTCTTTTACCCTGAAGAGTCCGTAAAGGTCAGCTGCCTTCAGGTTTCAATTCTTGTCTTTGCATAGGACATAGAGAGCATAAATGAATGGTTGAGTCCTCAGCGCATTCTCACGGCTCGCTGTGCATAGTCCTGCACCACGAACTCCGATTGAAGGTCAGTTGTTCCCGTTACGAGCTTTGACAGCGCGGTAGTTGACAGGAACGTATCCATGTCCCGAAGACGTGTCCACGAGGCGCCGCGTGAAGTAGGTCATGCTGCTCTTGTGCCCATTTTGTCCACGCTGCAGCCGGTGTCTTTCGCGGGTGCCGTTGTCCCGGGTCCATATCAAGGGTCTACTTAAATTCTACCGGCTTCCATTCCGCTGTGCCGCAGGACGGAGCTCTCAAGCACGAGAACACCGTGCGCTCACAGTGATGTCCTCTCACGCCGTGCCGTCTTTACCAGAAGACAGCAAAGAGCAGACGCATTTTGCTTTAGAGTTTGGTGTCCGCTATGAGCTGCGTGAGCTGCGGCTCAAGCACTGACGAGCAGCGGAGTGTTTGACAGGTACCACAGAAAAGCTACATGTGCAGACGCAGCCATTTCCGGCCAAGGGCTACAAAACAAAGCCAGAGCACTGTGACGTAACACTGGCCCTCTATTCTCACGCTTATTTGGCTTTATAATAAGATGAGCGTCATTTTGTGTTTTTAGAATAAAAAGAAACCAGTGGAGTCACTTACTCTTCAGACTTAAAGTGCAATATAATCGTATCTATCTTCATGTGGCTCTCTACACGTGGGTTTAAAAATACCTTGTAAAACGTACATTTTTATGGTCACCGCTCTACAGATTTGCCCTGTAATGTGGACAGGTCAAAAGCTAGAATGCATAGATATAGGCCTATAGATAAATGTCATATATGGAACATTCCAGGCAATGTAATAACACCACATATAGGGCCTAGGCCTATCCCTTATAAGAGATGCCCATCTTGTTGATTAAAACATTTTCATCAACTGTCCTCTCTTTTGCAGCATAGTATAGTATAGTATAGTATAGTATAGTATAGTATAGTATAGTATAGTATAGTATATATATATATATATATATATATATATATATATATATATATATATATATATATATATATATATATATATATATATATATATATATATATATAAACATTAATATTGTATATAGAATTGGAATAAACAGTAGAATAAACCATAAGCCAATGCAAACATAAACTCCATATATACATACATAAATATATATATACACACACGTCTATGGGTGCACATAATAATTAAGCATGCAGTGTCATATTATTAAGGTTATATAACGAACTGAAGACGTATTGCGTAATAATGGCACATAAATCTTTTTCTACAAATTTACTTTTATTTTGAAGTGGTTTGAATGCACTTCCGTTGTGGCTGCCGATAACTGCGTGGCTCGCGCGCTTTAAGCCGCGGACTCTGTTCTCGTTCAAGAATGACCCTCCGGTAAGAAGTGCACTTTGTCCTGGCTGGCAGTGCTCGGTCCTGGCACATCACCAGTCAGAGCCGCAGACCTACGTAACTCTCACGTGAACAGTTTAAGATGCGCGTACGCACCGGGCTTTCTGGCCGTGTCATTGGTCAGAACTGCAGTCCGTGTTCTCGCTCCTCAGTGCTATACTCCACACAGCCGTGGACCAATTGTGCTACGTTTGAATTGTAAGGCCTTGAATAACAGCCTCTACTTGAGCTTTGCGTGCACAGACTGTAGTAATGCTCAGTCATTTTCTACTTTCAGTTTAGCCACTAATATCTTACCAGAGCAGAGGTATGAAAATGAGGAACTTAAAGTAGACCTACGTCAAAAATAAGTACATGCAAAATAAATCACAAGCCTGGTTTGTTGACTTGCTGAATCAGAATGAAACAGGACTGGGTCAGGGTTACCAGGGTTGCTTCTGGGTTATAGGGTACTGTGGGTTATATTTAATAGCCTCAAGCAATCTATACATATATTGCTGGTACTAATAGTCATCCAGAAATGCAATGAGAGTTCTGTTCTAAGATAGGGGACGTGAACTACTTACCAACAAGCCAGCTGCTCATTTGTGGGTTTTTCATATTGTGCATGAGACCAGAGCAGGCCTGGGCAAGAGGTGACCCAGCCCTTGTATTGCAAGCATTTAGCTTCCAGGATGGCTCTTGTGGCCAGATGTCAGGAAGTCTTTGAAGGCCGGGTTCCTCTTGGCAGGATAGGGCTGGTGGCGGTGGGGCACTTCCCATGTCTCCCTGAGGAATAACAAGCAGGCAGTAATGCTCGATGCAGGAGAGCGGCAACAGGCCTTTTTCATTAGTGGCAGACAAGCACTGGAGATTTAATAGATGTGAGCAGTCAAGCACGCTGCTGTTACAGTGACATAATGGACAGTGGTTAGATGTGCAAACAGGATGGGAAATCATCTATAATTGGGTTAATCTACTATGATTTTAGGTAACACTTTATAACACACTTTAATTAGCCTTAATAAAGCATGGACAAAGGCTTAAGTCATAATGAACAAATTATTTACTGAAAATGATAACGCTTATAACTAACCTAACCCCTTAATTATGTAGTTATTGAATATTTTTACATAAACCTTAAGTTTATTATGAGTTTCTCTTGTACTTCTTCTTACTCATGTTTTATGAAGGCTAATTAAGGTGTAGTAATTAAAAGTGGTGCAGAATTTGGTCACTATAACTACCTCTATCTACAGGTGGTAGTGTTTGATTGGTATGTTAACAGGTTTTTAAAGCATTACGGACAATTGCAAGATAGGGTCAATCTACAGTACAAAGACACCACCCAACATAAAAGGTACACTATGTGACTTTTATAATGGAAGGCCCTGCACCTGCTTGTCTCCATAGAAGTGTTGCTTGGTCTGAACTGTATGTATGACATTAAACTTATTTAATATGCATTTATTAAATTATAGATGTTCCTTATGGCTAATAACGTGCATTAGGTCAGTGGCTCTGGTCCTCACTTGCCATTTTGAATTCTCTCACATAACCATACACGCTTTGACGAAGTGGAACCATTTTAATCTTTTATTTTTTCTTTTCACATCCTTTCTCTCCCAACAATACAGGAAATACTTTCTCTTGATTTGGCGTAAAGATGAGATGGAAGATAAAGGCATTGTTGTACCTAAAAGAAAAACAAGTACTATGAATATATATTTAGTATATAAATAAACAGAAAGTACACACACATCCACACACAATGTGCAGCAACTAATAAGAAAATAAAGGAGTTAACCAGTTGTATTAGATACATTTCGTACTTCCTTCGGAAATTTTAATATGATTAACTGAGATTCGGGAGCAGGACCATGCCTCAATCCCCCTCTCCTCCTCTTCAGCGAACCACAGCTCACCTCAGTCACACCTCTAATTAACCAGAAGCCTATTTTTACTGGCCTATCCCATCAACACAGTTTAAGATACAGTCTCCATCCTGAGTATGTTCCAGCCACCTCCATTTCATCGTATCATCATATCACAAATGTAACCCTTTATTATTAGTCTGTCTACATCTCCAAAACTCAAAATGCTCTGTTCCACCTTGTGATCTTATGAAGCAGCAGTTTTCAAGTTAAAAGTTACCTTTTACAATTTTGTTTAGTAGAGTTCGGAAATTCCAAGACTGAAATTAACCAAATGATTCTAGTGAATGTGTATGGAGTTTAAAAACACAGTGGTAATACACTTCTTGTATGTCTTGTACTTGACATTGCACGTGCTTTCTGACAGAGAGAGGAACTCAGCCTAAATATGCAGGATTTGAGTATTAAACATGTGTGAATAAAACAAAACACAACTCCAGGTATAGTTTTGATGAGGAAACATTATAATATAGATCAGAAAATAGCGTAATATTGGCCCTTTAAATAAACTGCAAATTCTACTCTAAGTAACAAAAATATTTACATCTTGCCATCCCGATACAGTGCAAAACCATATTCCCAGATTTGGTGAGATGTTGTGGCAGTCACTCACTTTGGCAGTTTGTTGTCCCCTCCTGTGATGCGCAGAGGGCAGTGGAATGGGTTGAGGGTTGGTTTAGACACAGTTCCTCTGATGGCAGTGCTTACCACCCCCTCACTGTTGGTACACCTGTACTCACTGATGTCACAGAAGTATGTCGGCACACCCACAGACTGGACACAACATAACAAGGATAAAGGATTCGGGACAGATGTAAGCAGAGAAGACAGCTTGAAGTTATTTGTATTGTTTTAAAATACACTCTAAATATTAACAAAACTTGGAAAAATACATTCTACATTACACAAATAAATTGTGATTTGTATAAAAGGCCTCAGATGTCACCATATATTGCTGCGTTTCAGATGACTTCACAACATTTTTTAGGCCAATAATATTTAATACAAATGGGCGCAGCTAAAATTCATATTGTTAAAATGCAGATTTCTGTGGATGTACCCTTTGAATATTTCATATCAAACTGCAATGTAATCAACTGCAAAAATGCAGCCATCCATATCTGGGAGTACAACATCATCAAATGTCTGAGAACAACCAATATGAGCCACCTTATTGTAACTAACTGCCAAAATACACATTTGTGGCACTTTACACTTCACAGACTACCCAAGTGTTTTGATATGTACAGACTGTGAACATCTTATCTGTAGTAAATAAGAATACAGGCACTATGTTATAATTAGTTTGAAATGTTGCCTCAGTTTCTCACAACCACTAAAATGTTGTAAATGGGAAAATCACAACAGTGTAAATTTAAGAGGCTAACAATCCTCAATAATAAAACATTCTAATAGATGAGGAGAGAGGAGCTAATTTTAAGGAATTTTAAAAACTTTTCTAAAAATAAATCCTGAATGTGACCTTTAGCTGTACCTGGAGTTTGGGTAGAATGCTGCTCCATGTTGAAGCATTTCTCACAAAACTTGGCCTGAATCCTGTGAATGAACACATACACAATGAGGAAATGATTAAAGGTAAGGTCTCACAATATACCGTTTGCTGGAAAGAGGAAATCCTGCTTCCTCTCAGTGTTTTTAGCATTAGCACGCACCAATGAGGAGGTCAGGCTCGTGGTCCTGCAGAGACTCGTACTCCCCACAGTGAACTTTGACCCCAATCGTCTTCATGCCACTGTTCTCTGGCTGCTTTGCTGCTATGGTGACACTGCCTTGTTCATCCTAAAACAGCAAACTGTTGTCAGCCTCACACAAAAAACAGACTAGTGAATGTAAAAAAAGTAGAAAGAAAAGTATACATCATTTCCAGATTTAAAATAAAAATACAAAACTGAAAAGTGCAGCGTGCAAATGTATTCCACCCCCTAAGTCAGTACTTTGCAGAACCGCCTTTTGGTGCAATTACAGCTGCAAGTCTTTTGGGGTATGTCTTCACCAGCTTTGTACACCTACAGACTGAATTTTTTGCCCATTCTTCCTGGCAACACAGTTCAAGCTCTGTCAGATTTGATGGAGACCGTTTGTGACCTGCAGTTTTCAGATCTTGCCACAGATTCTCAAATGGATTTAGGTACAGACACTGACTGGGCCATTCTAACACATGAATATGTTTTGCTTTAAATCATTCCATTATCGCTCTGCCTTTATGTTTAGGATCGTTGTCCTGCTGGAGTCTTTTGTGGACTCCAACAGGTTTTCTTCCAAGATTGCCCTGTATTTAGCTCCATCCATCTTCCCATCAACTCTGACCAGCTTCCCTGTTCCAGCTGAAGAAAAGCCCCCCTCAGCATGATGCTGCCACCACCGTGTTTGACTGTGGGGATAGTGTGTTCAGAGTGATGTGCAGCGTTAGTTTTCCTCCACACGTAGCGTTTTGCTTTTAAGCCAAAAAGTTCAATTTTGGTCTCATCAGATCAGAGCACCTTCTACCACATGTTTGCTGTGTCTGTAAACAACACTTCTTATGGATGGTTTTCACCAATGGCTTTCTTCTTGCCACTCTTCCAGAGAACCAGATTTGTGTACTGCACAACTAATAGTTGTCCTGTGAACAGATTCCCCCACCTGAGCTGTGGATCTCTGCAACATTCAATCTTTCCAAAATCATCAGGCTGCACTTTTAAGTTTTTTTATTAAAAAAAAAAAAAATGGAAATCTTGTAAAATATTTCCTTCTGCTTCACACTTGTGTGCCATTTTGTGTTGCTCATTCACATAAAGTGCTAAGAAAATGTATTTAAATTTGTGATTGTGATATGACAATATATGAAAAAGTTCCAGGGGGATGAATACTTTTGCAGGCCACTGTTTATTAGAAATTGCATTAAAACATATTGCAACCTATACTACAGATACTGATCAATACCAAAACTAGTATTGAAACTAAATACTCATTTGTACTAAAATACTAATATACTAAAAAAGTCATGATACAAGGTTTAACAGTGGTGTGCATCAGGTGTGCTAATCAGTTCAACAGGCATGTCAACAAGAGGCGCACATACAAAGACAAAGGCAACCAAGATGAACTCTGACCAACAAGTGGACAAATTACCACCCTGGCGTTGATGGCGCTATACAGATATCCAGTGAGCAGTGCATAAAGGCAGGTTTATGGTCCAGTGTCAAACCTACGTGGATGTGCTGCACAGCTGCCTGACGCACATAATAGCCAGAAAAGTTGCAGTGTTTGCTGTGTCGTGTACGTGATTTGTACGTGTACATTCGTGTATATTTAGCCTGTTTAAGGGGTGATTGAAAGTTGTGACCAGTGTCCTAATTTATTTCTTACTGCACTGCTATGCGAGACAAAAAAGACCTAATATTTTGATCATTTCAATTTCATTTATTTAACAGACCTACCATGAAACTAGTTCACAGACCATTGTTAAATCACTCTGCTCAGTGAAGGCATGAGTGCTGCCGAGTCCAGGACAGACTATGAACTACTTGAAGCAGAATTAGAAGAATTCAAGGTGGAATAACAGGATACGAACTAAGACACAATGCGTGCATGGATGGTACACTGGAAGCAGCACTGCACAGGAGCCTGCTGTGAAATGCAAGTAAAGTGTGTTTTTACTACCAGTGCTAGAAGGCTACAATCTTTTTATGCAGGAGCCTGCATGTTCAGCGTGTGACAACATCGTATTATCTCCTGCTGTCTTTTGATGCACCATTCACTGCGTAACTTTATGGTTCAGTTTACGTGGTAACTGGCGCATCAAAAGCCTCAGCTCAATAACAACCTCATCCATACAAATCTTTTTAACTTTAAGCAAAAGAATGCCCCAAGGCTCAATTTTGGGTCCACTACTTTTTACTATATTTATTAATTCGATTGACTGCAATTTAAGAGAAAGCCAAGTCATATATTTTTATACAGATAATGCTGTTTTGTATGCAAGTGCTCCCTCCCTGCTGATCAGATGATTTTAAAACTGCAACAAGATTTTAATGAAATTTTAAATTCCCTCAAAAATCTTAAATTATTTCTGCAATCACTGAATGCAAATAAAACTAAGTATATGATTTGTTTTAAAAATATCTTGGGTTTTCCATTGACAAAAATGTATCCTTTAAAACAGATATCTTGGAATTATGTAACTGTTTCCCATTGAATCACAGAAAAGAAACTGTTCGAGCAATCTTTCTTTCTGTACTGGATTAAAACTGGTCTAAAAATTGGCCACACCAGCCTGAAATGGGGAGAAAAAAGCTTTTGGTTATTTTGCCTCCCAAAAAAATTAATATATTTCAAGGACAAGCAAAACTGGATACATTGGTGCCACAAATGCAATTTAATAATGTGGTGATAAACATTTATACTCACACCTGCACCTGTTTTTATGTTTCATATGGACTTATGTAGTTATTTTGTTTTGTTTGGTTATTTTGATGTTTTCGTTGCTATGGCAGTGTGTGTGAATTAAATTGTCGGGCTAGAATTCTCTGCACTGTCCAGTGGTGACATGTGAAAATGGCTTTACATACATAGAGTATATGTCCATAGACCACTATGGAAACTACCTGGATGACTGAGGGATTATACGGATTTAACACCATATGGTAATGTAAAAGAAAGTACTACAATTTAATGGTGAAAATGACATTCTACTGTCTAAATAAAGAGTGTTTTTTTATTATCAGTGTGGCATCGGAATCAGTATTGAGTATCAAGTCTATTCCTAATGGATAGAATGAGAGACTTAGTATGACAAATGTGCATTTCAATAGCAAGCAACTTTGGTTGATCAGGATTGATGTGGTTGTTCAGGAGTAATTTGCATAAAAACAGTAAAATGAAAGTCCCACATATTTAAGAAATAATGCATTTCCAGTGATGCATCTTATTTACCATTTTGTGCATGTAGAGTTTCATGTTGTGAAACCATGACGGAAGATATGCACCCACAAACACCAAGTCAAAGGTTATATGTGGCAGGAGCACAGTCAGTTCCTGTCGGAAAAACACAGGACACAAAGGTTAAGGATCAAACAGTAGCTTTGTTACCTACTAGCCTATAAAAAACATGAATAATTAACATACCCAGAGAGTGGCTATGGTGTGCAATTCCCTGTATGACTCAATGAGGTGTATCTTCAAGAACTGCTTAGTCAAAATATTACAATCTGGAACTAAGATAGGTCAATTAAACTACATATAATACATATATTTATAGCAGGTTATGAATAAAGTTCTTACAATGTTTTGGCACCAGTGAAGTGATAATGTAGTAGATTGAGAGGGCAGAGCTGAGCAGAGGAGCAACCACAGATGACAGACTGAGTCTTCTCCATTCGAAGTATTTACACCATGACACTGTAAAACAAATTAATGTTTATATCTATATTATATATTTTTGTGTAGGAAAAGTATAAATACTTCACCTAGAGGTTCCTTGAGGCTGTTTGAATTGGTAATTGACATTAAAATGGCTTCTTCATTTTTTAGTGGTCCGTATGCTTCACTATGACCTTTACAAGGTATAAAAATGAGATAGACAGCCAATACAGATAGTTTTAGCAAGACATTTTTGTATTCTTATCCTCTGTATTCTATTCAATTTCATTTGATTTCAATACTTCTGGTGAAGGGTCTGTCACCTGCTTTCTCTATGAAGTCTATTGATTAGATCTGTGATTTTTGTTTTAATGATAGAATACTGTTCAAAGTTCACATTTTAAACATGTCCAGAAGAATTGATCAAATTAAATACGAACTGACAAAACTAATACAAGAATTACATTTCAGAAAATGTTTGTACGGATCTAAACCACAGGGTTAGTCATTTTTATGCAGAATAAGACAGGAGATTTTATGGTTTGTGGAAGAGATTATGGTACTTCAAAAATTGCAGCTTTTGCGATCTGATATTGAGAATTTCATTCAATTGTGATTAATATTGCAGCCCCAGTTCTCCACAGTAGGGCATTAAACTTCTATCTTTAAAGAAAGCAATTTAGAGGACCCTTGACAAGAAAAGTTACATAGTGCAGGTTTAAGACTTTGATCCTATGCTACTACTTTGCATCCACTTTAGTTCTTGTCCGATCTCCTCCTCCTCTGCTGTTATGACCTGAGGCTGGAGGCGTAAGAGCATGCTCCAGTGAAGCCAGTAGCCTCTGTCCAGTCTATGAGCTGACAAGAAATCCTCCAAACTGAAGTTTCTGGATGTCACCTCTGCACAAAGATGAGAACAATAGATTAAAAGACATGATTTGTCTTTATTTTGAATTATCACTATAAAGGTTTACAAGTACCATAGACTCTTTACTATTAACTTGTTTCATGACATTTATGATTTTTTGGAGATTTTCTGGCCCTGATGCTTTATTGGAAAGGGCAGATGTAGAATGAAATCGGGAGAGAGGGTAGAGACATTTAGCAAACGGTTGTGCTGGGGAGACAAACCCACAATGCCGAAGTGGTATACCGCCAGTGAGCACATTACTGACGCTTTTTTAATGTTAGTCAAAACAGGTATGAGCAATGCAACGTTTCCTCTTTCAAGTACAATTTTCTACCCTCCTAATGTTCAGCAAATTAATCTAGTCAAAACTATTCAATGAATGTTCAAAATTCAGAACCGTGAATTCAAGTCAATGTAAAAGTTTATATTCTTGTGCACTTTTGGATGCAGTTAATTTTGTAACTTTAATTTTGTGCATTATTTTCTTGAGTAGTTCTGCAGACCCATGTGTGTAATTACAACAATCCACTTCAATGACACTAGGGACTGCTAATAGTCACATGGCTCTCCTGAATAACCCATGCGCTCTCAGCAGGGGGTGGAGGTGTGTGAGTGTGTGTGTGTGTGTGTGTGTGTGTACCTGGGGTGTAGCTGAATGGCATGTCTGCCAGCTGGGCCTCTCTCCTCATGTACAGGCCCAGTCTATGACACCAGGCTTTATGCTCTTCCTTCGGAGCGCACCCCTCTTCACAGAAGTACACTGCAGTGCACTGAGGGCTAGGAGGGCATACAGAACAGCCAGGGAGTCATATGAGTCTACTCTGAGCCATTAGGAGGCACAGAAAGGAGAACAAAACACTGGCAAACAATATGAGGAAATGGCTGACATTTCATAAGCAAGATAAAGCTTCTGTATCTGGGCTTTTGCAATTGACTTTTTTGTGAGGGAGAATGGAGAACTTTTGACCTGATAGTACTTCTATATGACAGCATTAAGTCAGTTAGGTATAATTGTTTTTTAATTTAAATTATACTTTTTACAGAGAAATAATTACAAAGTGTTGTTTTTATTTTTTTTGTAAAGGTGCATGTTACACTGAAAAATAATTTCTATAGTGGTTAGTAAGTTAATAAGTTATTAGTTAGGTGTATATTATTTGTTTTGCTTTTATATGCTCTAAAAAAGATGTAAGCTTTGACAATAGTTGAGAAAATTCTTGACTGTTTTTGGTGACAAATGATCCCACCATGCAACATACAGTTTGAAAACTATATGCTGACTTGAATGTCAAATTCTTTTTAAGGGTATCATAGAGCTTTATCTGAAATTATTTATGAACTAAAGACGAGTAAAAATTAACACAAAAATGTAACCATATGTTGATATCATAGGATTTTTATACACAAATGTTACCTACAAACACTAGCATTGCCAAATCCTAAGTAATATTGTCAAAACTAAAACATTAACCTGCAGTGAACTATCGTAATCACTGAGAGGATAAAGGATGAGAGCCCTGGGTTCATACCATCCCTTGAGTTGTGTGGGAAAGGACTTAGTTTTACAGGCGTTGCAGTAGTAAACAGGAGGCCAGTGCAGACCTAAGCCTCGGGCCCACTTCTGGTTCAGCTTTGGGTTGAGTTGATCAAAGGCAGGGGTGGGCAAAGACCTCTGAAGGTCCTTACAATTGTCACTGAAGATTGAAAACAGTCTACAAATGAATGGGAAAGCGAAAGTTAATGGTTTGCTAATGAGTTTATTCTAATTATATTAATATGTGTGTCTCACCTGTGAATTAACCTGTCAGTAGTCTTTAGTCTGTTAGGTCTGCGGGGCGGACCACCATACATGGGGGCTTCAGTGCATCTCTGTAGCACTTTGAGAATAGTACAGATGATTTGGGTGGACTTCTTGGACTCCTTGCTCGCCTTGTACCAGTACCAGTGCCAGTCCCGAGGCAATACTCCAAACCCAAGAGGCAGTCCTGATGCGTCTGTTACCATGACTATACTTTTTCCTATGTGTTCATCTGGTCAGGAAAGGAAAAAAAAACAAGATTCTTATAATGTGATGGACAGTCATGTATGATCACATTTAAAAGTAGGTCATTTTGGTTTAGAGAAACTGCACTACAAATTACACAAACTAGCTTAGAGGAAAAAAGAGACCTAGACCTACACCAGTTGCAGTAGACTATTTCATGGACTGTTTAATAGCCTGGATGAATAAAATCCTGAAACTATAAGTCAATTAATTCTAAAAAAAAATATCCAAAATATCACATTAAAAATATCTCACAACATAACACATGACAACTTTTCGCAGAGCCTTTTCATTTAATTTATAGGCCTATGTAGCACATTTTATAACAAATGACTTTTTTGCAAGAGACATTTGTCTAATGTTGATGTTCAACCATATTAATATGAATAAATAATTTGATCTCTTTTGTTTTGCAAATACAGTTGGCTTAAAGTTAGCTGGTACGTTCACAGCGTTTACAAACAAGAAATGTTGACTTTCGTAAGCGTTTCCCGCATCTTAAATGTTACTTCGTGGATAGAAATAGATTGTAAAAGTGTGACCCTGCTCTCCTTCGCCCTCACCTGTTTTTAAGGGCCTGATGTTCGCTCTTTGCAGTCTTCTCGCTCCAGGCAGATGCTCGGTGCTGTCCAGTACATGTATGATCCAGTAGGGGGAGCTGTCCAGCGGGGTCTGGCTCTCCGGTCTCTCCGCGCTGGGGCCGTTGGGTCCCTTGGGAGCAGTCCGTGCGCTATGATAACTGAGATACCACTGAAACATGGTGTCTGAAAACTCCACCAGGGGGTCACGGTTACCCGAGATAACTTCTCTCTCATCCATGTGTAAAAGTAGGTGATAGCCTAGTAACTACAAGCAGAATATTATAAATGCCATTATAATGAACCTAAATGATGGTTAAAAAAGTTATCAATTGAACCTTACCTTAATTATCTTTTTTCTTTAACCGCAACACCACTGCAGGATGATTAACAGCAGGCCAAATAAATTTAAAATTATTATTAGTTATTTTTCAAAATTATCCATGGCAACAATAGTAATCTCAAAGAAAACTAGAGAAATAATCGTCATGGTAACAGAGTCCCTCCTGACTGTCCGGGACATTCATGTTCAGACTTTATTGTTGAGGTGAGAGCGATCCGTGATGGGCAAACTGATCATTTTGGATGCTGTATGCGTGACCTTTGGGGAGTTTATTGACTGGGTTGAATAATGATGGTGTACAACAGTAACAGAAGGTGTGGGGTGACAGAGAGGCCACGGAGCTTGCAGAGGATGTAAAACATGCAGAGGATGTAAAACACCATACCTTTGAACAATATGTCACTGATATCTGTTAGATATCAGTGAGATGTTGGTCGAAGGTATGGTCTAGTATGAGCAGGGCCGGCCCTAGCTTTCACGGGGCTCTAAGCAGAAGTTGTCTCTGGGCCCCTTGGCAGTGACTGTACCTGGGCTTAGCTATTGGTGACTCACATTTGACAACATTATGATCAGGCTCTCATCACCTTGTCCATGTGTGTTTCTATTTATATGACTATGTATAAAGACTGAAATGTTTTAATGTAATTGGAAAAACCATTCAAAAGTATCTCAGCGACTTCAGCGCACCTTGGGGGTGTAAACACTTATGCCTGGCTCAAAAACAAATGTAGGCAGCAAATATGTTGCTACTATATATATACTATATATATATATATATATATATATATATATATATATATATATATATATACACATATATACTCATACTCAGCAGCCCTGAGTATGAGGCTGAGATATTTGAAGTGATTGATAAGCTCTACTGATTATGGTCAATATTAAGTATTATGCATAATAAGTTCAACATAATAAAATGTAAATACATCTTGACAGAGACATCTGCAGAACCTACATTATTAGGACCAAAAATATAACATAAATCAGTTTTACTTAATAGATTAATTTCCTGTAATTCACATTTTGGTCTAGATAAGGCATTATACACAATCTCTCTGGTTTAATCATACCTAATTGCAAAATAATACAAAATGACTGCTTTGTGGAGTTTTTATTTTAATACATAGAATAAAACTAGAGCTAATCTGAATTCAACTAATGTAGCTTAATAGTACTTTACTTTTTATGTTCATAAATAAACCATACTAAATATTCAAGCACTCTCCCATACTGTAAAAACTGAAAACATTTGTTCATGCAGTATATCAGATGACAGAATTTGATTTCTTGATGTGTTTCTTTGACAGTTCCTCCTTCCTCCTCTTGCTGCTATAGCTCACTCGGTGAAGTCGATACGTTTTTCTGGCCTGAATTCTCTCCTTCTCCATTACCTCTGTGTCATCCAAGATCTCCAACCCTGGAATTTGACTGATGACATATAACCTGTGGAACATTCAAATACAAGATTAAAGTAGTAGCACATGTGTGTGTAAGAGCACATTGCCTCTTGATATCTTGCCTGAGAAATTGGAGATGGGAAAGACCTGTAGAACATGCTTTGTACGCAGCATAACTGACCATAATTAGTTTTCCACAAAGCAATTGGAAAGCATTTCATTAGCTGAACAAATAATACTCAATAACACAATGGAAAGGGATATTATGACAAATGTACACAGTTGCACCTGTTGTGGCTTTGTTTAATTAGGGTTTGAAAAGCAGAGAGAACTAATGAGCTCTGATACCTCTGCCAAGCCACTATAATAATGTCTCCAAACTGGAAAATGCAATGTTTAATCAAGACTAACATTAAAGGGCCCATAGAACGCTATTTTCTAATCTATGTCATAATGTTTTTTCCTCATCAGAAACATATCTTGAGTGATGTTTTGTTTCATTCACACATGTTTAACACACAAACCCTGCATATTGAGGCTGAGTTTTTCTTTCATTACGGAAAACACTGTTCTTGTGATGTCGTGTGGTAATACAGGAAGTGCTCCACTGTTTAAACTCTATACACCTTCACTGGAGTCTTTTGGATATTTTTATCTCTGAAATAGCCAACCTCTGCCAAACTTAAGATAAAAGATAGCTGTTAACTTGAAAACTACTGCTTCATGACATCACAAGGTGGAACTGAGCATTTTGAGCTTTGAAGATGTAGACAGACTAATAATAAAGGATAAGTCAAACATGTGTGGATGCAACAAAACAGAACTCCAGGTATGTTTTTGATGAGGTAACAACATTCAAACATGGCTTAAAGCTCACAGGAATCTGTTTTGTGTGATATAGGACCTTTAATGTTCTTGAATGAGCAAGTATATTTAACCACTTAACCACTAGAGTTAAGAGGTTAAATATACTTGAAAAAATACACCAGACATGTTTCCAGATAGACATGCCTGTTGTTTCCCTCCTGGGCGAAAACAATGTGAAAAATCTATAAATAAATGTATCTTAATAATGGTAAAAGAAAAAGCTATTTAATCGCATAGGATGAATACTCATATGTGCATAGTTTAGTTGAAATAAAAAAAAAAGGCACTATTTTTTGTAATATAATAGATACAGTTAGTCTGTACTGTATTTTCTTTGCTATCTTCTTGTGGATTTTCCAAGTGTGTCCAAGTGTCCCGCCTGTATTACAGCCCACATACAGTACATATCCTAAATATTTGCTTTTCTGAAAGATGTTGTAATACTGTGTTTACCCACATGAAGGCGACATAACACAAACAGTACTCGCTCACATAAACAGCACTCTTCCTCACCTGTAGTCTTTGTACTGTGTCAGACTTCCCCCGTTGAAATAACTTGGGGCAGCCTCATTGTTCATCATACTCAGAATTCTACATTTATAAAAACACATACAATAAAAATAAAATAATAAAATATTGTATACTTAATATATTAGATATATTTTTGTAGATTTTGTGTCCTGTAACATTTGTAGATATTTTCCTTTTTTTTTAAATACATTTCTACAATTATTAATACAATTAAGAGTTGTTATTTATACATTTTAATGCCATTTCTGAGTTACTATCAACAACAATTGATTCTTACTTAATGTTTGGGAACTTCTTCCTGACCTCCTCCACAAACACAGGCAAGTTGTTGATCTTGTTCTTGTTGATGCACAGGGTGGTGAGTGTGTCCATGTAGGGGAACTTGACGTGGGACGTGTAGTTGTTACAATCCAGGATCAAAGTACTGAGCTTCTCCAGATGACCCAGGAGAGCCGGGTTCCAATAGGGACTCGGTGAAGGACAACTTTTTCATATAGTTTCTCACATTGAATTTGAGCTCTGTCTTCAGAGTTAGTGGTGCATTATGTAATTTTTCTCCATGGAGATGTTATTGCTTTGCCTAGAATGCTCCACAGTATTAATATGCCATTTCATACCATCTGTGTAGAACATTCCAGGCAAAGCAATAACATGGAAGCAAACAGGTAGGGAACGCCCCACAGGAAAAGTTAAATAATTCACTTTAAGTTCACAAAATAAATATTATATAATATATTTGGAAATATAAATTAGTAAATGTTCTCATTTGACAGTTTTGTTTGAATGGCTCCTTGCAAAATTCAACCTGTTTGATACAGCAGGATAACATTTTCAAAAATATTATCATTGCTTTATCATACTTTTGGCTTGTAATACAGTAGCACACTAACTACAATATGTAACAGATTAATACAGTAACATGAAAGTAGAAAGCAATTACGCAAATATGTTTATAATGTCGATATTTGAAAGAGATATAAATGTCAGCACTGTACTTAAATGTAGTAGTAATGAGTAGTAATTTCAAAGGATACTCCTGGAGCAAGTTGTAGCTTAAGTCCAGGACCTCTAGCGTCTCAGTCTGCATTAGGATGGAGTCATAGGGGATCTCTGTGAGGCTTTGGTAGGCAAAAGAAAGCCACTGATAATTGGGCTGAGCCTGTGGCCCTGAGTTGTTCTGGTCCATGTCTGACATCCAGTCACTTCTCCTGCCCACCTCCCAGTCAGATGATTATGGCATGATCCAACTCTGTAAAAAATATAACGAAAGTTTTATAAAACCTGAGAAACCGGAGAAAAGCATTTTACGCCACCAACCCACTTTATAGGTCATATCTCTGGAAAGGTGAGTCCGCTCACTGTAAGAATTAGTTTTTAAGCAATAATATCAAAGCAATCATATCTCCATGTCGACAAGCAGGTGGTGGATCTCCACCAGACAAGTTACATACTACATAGTAGTACAGCATGACGTAAAACTAGCAGTTGCAGCAGCAAGCATTGGTGCAGTCTAAGTATAGGGCATAGCTTATATTGTAGCACAAATAGTAGCTATAAAGGTTGCATATTTGAAAAAAAGTAAAAGATTTAATGCATACTAAATATTTAAATACTTTAATACTGATACTAAAGTAGTATTAAATCTAAAAAGATTTAATACTAAAATGTTGTAATATTGTCTGTGAAATTATATTTAAAACATAAAACATAAACATAAACAATTTTAACATAAAAAACAAGAAACAAAACAACCTGTCAAGTAACATATTTAATGGAAGAAAATCATAAACTGTACAAAATATTGAAAGCAGCTTGACACAAAGGGCAACAGAAGTACCAAAAAAACCAAAATTCTAAATTCAATATCTATTTTTTATATAATACTGAATCTAATTTGCTTTAATAAAACCTAATTTTATGTAATAATTTAGATAAAACTACTAAACCCAAATATTACATTTTGTTCAGTTGAGGTTGTTAATCCAAATTTTAGCATGACTTACCGAGCTGAAGAGAAGTTGCATGTCTCCCTGCAAACCACAACGACTGCGTACAGACTAAATAAAAAGCCCTCTTTCATACTTGCTGTAGATCACATGATGGGGATAATCGCATTGCTACGTAACCCTGTGGATCTCCTGGCCCACATTTGAACAACAGCTCTGCCCTGAAGAAGGCTAGCTAAAAGAGGCAACAGGAAATACATTTTAACTCCAATTTGTGGGAGAAATAAACATGATAATAAGCTTATGGAAAATATTACAGAGGGACAGTAGTCTGGCCCAGTTACAGCTCCCTCCCACTGATGCCTGGCAGACATTTTGGTTAAGTCTACAGACAAGTTTTTACATACAACTAACTGATTTTAATTTGACTAAGAAGTGCAGATTTGTAATTGTTGGTAGCCTGTTGATAGTTGTCCAGTGTTTTATTACCCATTGTATGTTCTAGCTGTCTTCCAAAAGGAAACTGAAACCTATGAAAAGCCTGCATTCTTTAAAAACAAAGCAGCAAGATAATATCAACAGAGCAGTGCAGTGGTTCTCAAACTTTTCACACCAAGTACCACCTAAGAAAAAAATGGCTTTCAGAACCCACAATATATAAACCAGGTCTATAATAGGAGTATTCCAGATCTAAATGGTGTAAAATCGTTACATCATCAATTATTTTAACTAAGCAACTACCCACAAAGAACAAAAAAATAGATAAAACGGAGCAAATATTACTTAAAGACATCATTATATGACCATTATTACACAAACATTGAAAAAAAATTATATTATTATATTTACAGGAGTAGTAATTCATTCATTCTTGCAAAATCGCCAAGTCCAACATGCATATCAAACTCATTCAAACTCCCCCACAATCCTTAGGGTCCTTCTCTTCTGTAACTTTTGCTCTGCCATTATTGTAGATATTATGTTGATGTCTTTATAGAGCATATATAGCGGTGGTTTCTGCTTGTCTTGCAGTCCCTGATCTGCCACTTTGCTCGTTTCCACACAAGAACACACTTTTTGTCACTCTTCATCTTGGATCTCGGAGGCGTCTTCCTCCAGTTGGTGTAGGTCACAGGCTCCCCACCGCTCCACTCCCAACGGCCCCTCCCCTCCCTGTCATTCAGACCTGTTGCACAATCACATAAGACTCATTAAACTACATACCTACATTATAAGATTGCACAATATCATATAAAGATAATATTTGATAGCTATGAACAATTTAATTTACTTTTTGATACAAATCTATTTAATTTACTGGACAAACAACAAAGCAAAAACTTAACAGAGACTTATTCAAGACTAAACAGGGCTAAAGTAGGACAATTTCTGTCATAAGAAGAACTTTGTGTTGTTGTATTGTGATATATTTATTTAAATTTTACAAAATCCAGTTGACTTGATATTGTTTTGAGTGTTATCTTTATTGCAATATTGATTAGTGTGCTAAAAATATATACATAACAAAAAAAATATATTTTTGTAATATATTGTACATCCCTAACAATATTCACATAATATAATATCAACAGAAAAAGTAATATCCTACCGATCCAAAATGGCTTGCGTCCACTGAAATCCCACAACCAGTACATGTCTACTTTGGAGAGCACACTTGCTAGCGTTCCTTTATGTCTAAAATTATAATTGTAAATGGTTAAATGACAGAAATTCAATGTTATGCTGCAAAAAGAATAGACAAGAATAGACACCTCTCCTTGCAGGCCCTGTTGGCTGTGAACCATGTAGCTCTTTGCTCCAAGTTCAGGTAACAGTATCCACCATGAAATGTCCAACCTCGAGCGCACTTTTGAGCACTCACCGTCTGAAACAAGCAAACGAGATAATTTGTTTATTTAATTGTCACCCTACCTTTTATGTTAAATTTGCAAGTTTTACATAATATGTAAGTTTTCTAGTGGAGGGCCTGCCACCTGTTTTTCTCCATGTAGATGTTATGGCTTTGTCTGAAATGTTCCAAGGTATGGCATTAAACATATCTGTCTCCAATCCAGATCAGATCCATGGAGAGGCGAGCAATATTACAGTAAGCAAGTTAGCCTTAGCAATAAAAAACACCTGTAACTGAAGAAATACAAGATAGGTATGTATAAGGCCATACAGTGGGACATTCTCGACAGAGTACTAACACCTCCATGGAAATAAGCACGTGGAAAGTTACATAGTTTTAGTACATCTAAAATTTGTTACACCATATGGAAAGTTACAGTAAATACCGCTTCAGAAGGAGCCCAGAGTTTCCATGACACCCCATTGCAGTGATACAGCTTGCCTGTGCTCTGGTTAAAATGCAGGAGTCCCATCAGTTCAGGCACACACACTTTAGGAACGGAGATTTCAGTTTCATTCTGGAGGCAAAAAAATATTAAAACTACATGTAGCAATTCATGGGAAAATATAATAATAAGATAAGATTTGAAAAAAAATATAATAATAATAATAAGATTTGAAAAATGTCCAAATGAAAAAATGTTTGAATGAAATTTGAATGACTGTGAAGTTACAGCACAAAACAAACAGTATAACATATTTTGTACTCACTTGATTATTGACTGGTTTGACTACACTGCTGCTCTTCCTAACACTGTTCTTAGATTTCTTGGTCAGAGCCTGTAGGTGTGCTCCTTGGTTGATCACCTGGATACTCGCTTTCCTGCCTTTTCTGGATGGGGTTGAATCATCTTCCACTTGCATTGTCATTATGCCATGATACTGAAGAACATTGAGATTGTAATATTTTGGTGGTTTATTATGATTTGATTATGATATATGTGACTGTCTACTTACAGTGTAGATTGTATCTGTCCCATTGTGAAAAACTGAAGATGGTGCAATCTGAAAGTCAAAGAAAAAAACTCAAAACCAGGAATTTATGACATTATATTAGAAAAGATGCACTATGTAACTTGTGCCATCTGCTAGTCTCTATGGAGATGTTCCTATTTTGTCTGATATGTTCCACAGCATGACATTAAACTAAACATTTATTCATTAAAAACATGCATTTTTATTGTGAACTGACTCTCTCCACAAATCTGCAATGTGATGACAGAGATGTTTAATACCATACTGCGAAACACTCCAGACAAGGCATGGAGACAAACAGGTGATGGACCCTTAACCAGAAAAGTTACATAGTGCACCTTTAATGTTTAATGCAAATTGTTTCCTTACAGATTTGGGATTCCCCGTCACTCTAATTTTCTTCTTGTGTTGAATAGACTGAGGTTTCCTGAGGCTGTCACCGCGAGTCCAGACCACAGACTCGGGATCGAGAGGCAGCTTCTCCACCGTGATGGTCCCATGTTCAGGGTACGGCTTGGGCCCCACCTCTCTACCTCCTAAAGCAGGGGTTTCATGGGGCTGTTTTCCAGTACATCCTATCAAAACACAATCACATGTAAAATATATAATTGGGGCGTTATGATTTTATGTTTTTTTCATTTTTCATTCTTGCCTCTTCCTGAATCTCTGATGGTGACCTGGGCTTTGTTGACTCTGCCGATGACGCAGCTCTCTGGGGCCACGAGATGCACCTCAAACACCTCCTCAGCCTCTTCAAGATGATCCTGGACTACCTTTATCTGCCAAGTCCTCTTTGAAACTCCTGCAAATAAAACCCTTTTATTTACTCAGTCATTTCAACATTACACACCTGTTTTTGTCCTCTTCTTATTTAATCTGGTGGCCTTAATAGAATTTATCCAATTTGGCATTGTATCTCATCAGCCTTATTGTTCAAGGGGACATGTTATGTAAAATCTTTTAATCAAAATCCTGCATTGTCCTGCATTTGAGGTTTGAGTGCTCAGATGGTTCAGAAATGTTAAGCCATTCTTCAAAAACAAAATCCCATAATTGAAAATATGCTGCCTGCAGCATTGAAATCCCATTTTGGCTTCTCAGCCCACTTTGGCTTTTCGGTCAAAGTCATTGGTCTCATTTCTATTATTAAGACCATTTTCATCACCATGAATGAATCTACTTTGCAAATTAAGTACCAGAAAAAAGCATCATATTTTTTAAGTCTGATTGATATATACCTGGATCAAACTGAATTAGGGATGAAGGGCTTATAATGAAATCTTTCCCAGTGGTGGTTGTCACATCCTTCACCTTTAATAAAGAAAGGTATAATGAAAACTACATACATAATTCCACTGTATTTATATTGTTTCAAAGAGAAGCCATAACAGTTTCTCACTTTGATTGTGACATATGAAGACTCTGCTAGGTTCCCCTTTCGTATGATGTCCAGAGAGACTGCCCCCTGCTGCTCACAGACAGAAAAACGCTCCTCAGAGAGCTCTAGCCGGGCCCAGCTCAATTGAAGTCTGTAACAAAAAGTAGATCCTATAGTGACACACATTATTAGAATATTATCAGAGGCAGGTCAGGCTTTAGTCCTTACGTGTGAGAGGGCCCAGTGTTCCCCAGAGGATCAGACACGCTGAAGTCCAGGCTGTCTGATAGAGACTCCATGTCTGGGTTTATAATGTACACAATGTTCCTCTTGTTCAGCTCCGTCTGGGCAAAACGTGGAGGTAAAAAGCCCCCTGACAAGGCATAAAACCGAAATACAAGTTAATGTTGAATTTAACTCAAATAAAAGATCCTTAAAAGGAATATATTATGTGAAATTGACATTTATGATATTTTAGCTATTTCATAATGCTGTTCCCTACACATGAACTTACTCACAGTTGTATTTTGATTGATTCATACATGTTTGAGAAATCCTGTATTCTCCTGCCTATACTTGAGTGCTAAGAAAATTTAGTTTTCACCTAACCCATATCTCCGCTCACTGCTTTGTACTTTGTTGCAATTATTACAAAAATGGCATACACAGTGTTAAAAAAATGTTGCATCCTTTTTTTTTTTAAAATATAAAAATGTAAATAAAAATCTGCTGCTTACTACGTTCCCCTCTGAAGTTCTGCAGTTTTAAATAGGAAGTCAATGTACCTATATATATTCTTAAGCCATTTTAGATCAATATTGCAGTTTATAATGTACAACATTCAAAATATAATATAATCTACATACCTATGTTATAGTTTAACAGTAAGTAGCAGAAAAAACATATTCTGTAAATTATTCTGTCACACAACAAAATGTAGTTTGAGTAAAAAGAACATTTTGGGAATCTTCTAATATCAATAGCTACTCCTAAATGTTGAAATCCTCTAATTATGATATTATTTATTTTTTATCTTTATTGTTTGAAAAGTTATTCATGTGATTTTATATTCTGATATATCTTTTCACACATTGGAATAATAACTGTATATATATTGATGCTTGCTTCAACAAATAAAGTAAAATCAAAACAAACCTGTCGTAATGTTTTCCAGGTATCCAAAGTACGGCTGTCGGACAATGGAGAACAACAGCTCCTCCTCTCTGCTGTGGTCATCCTGGGCCTTCAGCTCTCGAGAGGACAGAAAGATCCCATAGCGACCATCTACTAACACCTCCACCTTCCATAGGGGAAGCAGCTTCACTACCTCAGGAGATGACTGGTCCAACGATTGTATCTGCATATGAGGATAAAATATTTTAGGTGACACAACAAAATTGCACAGGCCTTATTATTTAATAGCAAATAGGCAACATTTTATCATTCAAAAGATATTTTGGTTTGAATTGCTAATTACTATGGCAATTGGGAAACATTTTCATCACACTGAAAGCCATGAATAGCAATATTTGTATAACAAATTATTGTGATTGTTATTATTGTTATAGCAATAATTTAAAACTAAAATTCTTAACTTAACAGAACTTTGTTTCATTTTAAGCTATTGGTGAAATGGAATACTTTAATATTTTTGTCAGCTAATATCATAATAAAAAAAAAGTGAAATAAATTGTGCAGCATTAATGAAAACATCGGAATCAAAGTTCTGTATGTCTCACCTGAATAGTGAAGAATTCCGGTTGAGTTTGTAATTTTCCATCTAATAGGAAACCTCGGTGGGTGCTGTCAGAGGCAGTGAATGCAAATCGATCGATCAGAGCAGGACCTCCATCATGTTTGTACATCAGCTCCAAGTCCTGGATGTTCCTCTGTGTGAAGTTTGATCCTGTACTGAGGGTTACACTATCCAACAGTAGGCGGCCATATTGGGGAGGTTGCAGGAGAGAAAAAGTCACATCGCTGGGTGGGGTGTCTGGGTCAGACATGGAGAGACTGTCCGGACCGAGGATCATGGAGGACCCGCGGGGGACTATCAGGCCTTTGTTATTGAACAGAGAGGGCAGAATGCGGTCTACCATCTCCACGGAGATCTCAAAGCTTCCATTTCTGCTGGTTTTACCATTGCTTACAACAAACCTGGGAACATGCAAAGGAGTAATGGCAATAATGCAGAGGCAACTTATACTCTCTACAGAGAAATAGAAATACATAAACCTAATCCTAGAACATCTGACAGGTGCACAATGTATTTTCTGGTGGAGAGTCCGCCTCCTGCATGTCTCCATGCAGATGTTATTGCTTTACCTAGAATATTCCACAGTATGGCATTAAATATTTATTCAATTGCAAGTATTTTAATTACTAAAAAAACGAAAGACCAGCATTCTTAATGTAAGTAGGGTCACTTTCCAGTAACCTGTAACTTGGCCTGGTATGATAAAATGATTGTCTCCATAGAGAAACCCATCCATCCATCCATTTTCTTCCGCTTATCCAGGGCCGGGTCGCAGGGCAGCAGTCTAAGCAGGGACTTGCAGACTTTTCCATAGAGAAACATTTAAGCTATACTGTGGAAAATTCCAGGCAAAGCAATGACATCTCTATGGAGACAAGCAGTTGGTAGACCATCCACCAGAAAAGTCACATAGTATCCTATATTTAATATTTCAATGTAATTGGTTATGTGGTAGGTCAATATATATACTATATATATACTCCTATATATTTATCTAATCAAAACTCACACACTTCATTTACAGTGTTAAATATTTGTGAAATGATGCATATTATTTCGACATAACAAGATTTAACTATCTATAAGCAAATACACACTATATAAACTGCGGACTCACTCAAACGTCTCTTTTGCCGCACTTGCCCGATTATCATGGACATAAGCTACAATATTAGCAGCTATATCCATTTGACTGAAGGTGGAGATGGACAGCCCGGGGTGCCTGATGTACTCTATGTGCCCATGGGTCGGATGGGCCATGATCACATAGAGAAGTTCCTCGGGCATGTCTGTCCCGTCTGTGGCCAAGAGTGCATCTGTAGTGAGGACCACCCGGTCCCCGCGGGTCACGTTCACTGGCTTCACAAAGATAGCTATGTTTCCTAAAAGTCAAAGGAGATGTTACAAGACAAGTAAAACATTTCTTAAAGGAGACATATTATACAAAATCAACTTTCAGTTTTCATTGGCTTACTCAAAGTTGTATTTTAATTGATTCATGCATGTTTGAGTAATCTGTATTGTTGTGCAATTGAGACATGAAGGCTAAAATAAATGTTTTCACCTACCCTCTATCCCCATGGACTTCTCTTCAGACACAGAATTCAGATTCCAGGTAAAAATGAAGCTATTTTACAATAATGTCAGTGTCAAGCCTATCAGTTCTGAGATTTTGAATTCTTATTTTTAACCTATTTTAGCTCAATATTTCAGTTTACATATGTTATAGTGTCTAAATACTAATACTAATATACTAATACTAAATATCCCATACAGCATAATATGTCCTCTTTAAGTCACGGGATAAATGTGAAAACTATATCTAATCGAGCACGCCAGGCCAAAAATACCAATACCCTTTTCGAGATCCCTGATGGAGATGTGAAAATGCTGCAATGGTGATCGATTCTTTCCGTCCAACAAGTAGAAGACAAAGTGGTCATGTAACTCCTCCTTATGCATGCCTGTGTGCACGTAGCGTAATAGGTTCATATTGATCATTTCCTGGGTGCAGTTTCTTCCAACTGTCATTGTCACCCAGTCATGTCCTTCCTGGAGAATATGGTCAAATATACTTTAAATAGGTTCAAGATAAAGAACTGCATATGCATGTGTATTAACTGTGCTATGACTAAATAAGCATTAGCAAGCTTTGATTTGCCATAACTGTGGAAAAAGAAGTTTAACACAGTGTAAAGATCAAAGTAAATCCATACATAAACTAGAAATGTGCCTTAATTTGAGATTAGTACAGTATTTTTAGTGTTTGGACAACTAAAACTTTTAAGTTTGGACAAACCTTAAATTGAAGTAATCCTTGATCCGGAGTACTTTCAAAAATGTACATGACTTCTGAAGAGGGGGTATCACTGTCCTGAGCAAACAGTACAATGCTGGATATTAGCCTGGTCTCCCCTGCCTCCACTTCAAGACCGTTGTTCCTAAAAGTAAAGGTTCATTGCATTATGTTTACCTACAAAAGATGAATATAAAGGACATACAGTTATTATAGAGTAATATTATGCGTACCTTATGACTTGAGGCATTTGATCATTGACTGGCAGCACTTTAACCATCACTTGTCTCTGTAGCTTGTGCTTCCCATCTGTCAACTGTATGGTGAAACTGTCCTCCATGTTTTCGGAGTCATCATGCATGTACATCAGCTCTAAGCCTGTAAATGATTAAATAAAAACAAATCTATGTAACACTGTGAGAGAATTACCCTTGTAATAAGCCTTTTAAAAGTGTAATACAGTGTTTCCAACAGAGGTACGGACGATGGTTTCAGATTTTAAAAGAAAGTGAAACTGAATGTAATAAAAAATTAATAGTAATAACTGACAATATAGTAGTACAAAGAAATTGATTGCCTAGTACGTGAGTTGGGGGATTGGGTGTGAGTGTCAGACAAAGTTTAGGAAGTGCTTAAAAGGTTGGGAACCACTGATGTAGTAAACTAGCAAACGAAAGGAATCTCATGGTCAAGATTTTTGTTGATCTTCAAAATTCCTATACCATCTAGCAGTGAAGACAGTATGTTTAAATGTAGCTATGTATATTGTTAGAAAAATTCTATTTCAGTGCTGTACTGAAGGCACACACTGTCAGCTCACCCTTGTTATGTTGGCCTACGTCATTAGAGGTTTAGTACACCCTATATCGGAAGCATAGGCAGTCTGGACTGTATTAGACTGGAATGGATAACACTATTACAATGTCTTGAAAGTGATATGGTAAATAAACTTCTCCTTTGTTAGAACTCCAGCATCATGCCACTTCTCTTGAACTCTCAAGCTACTACATTTTGTTCTACAACACATATAAATAAAGTAGTTATTTAAGTTAAGTACCATTTGTTAGCTCAGCCATGGTAAAGTCAAACACTTGAGTTTGGGGGTAAGAGTGGTAGGTGTCCCCTCTCCCATGGGCTGCTCTGTCACTGAAATGCTGCATAATGTTTCCATGCAAAGGAGGAGAGACAACACTAAACTGCAGAGAATTCTTTGGTACATCCATATCCACTGCATTTAACACAGACAAGTCCAACGGCTTCATTTCCCCTTCGGTTACCTGGAAACAGAAACATGAATCAACAAATGTAACCGTAGCAATAGATAACATAATATTTTACATTTTAATCTACCTACAGTGATATTAAAGGCCATGAACTCAGGGGCTTCATCATTTGTGGGGTTAATAATTATGTAAAAAGGCACGTGAGCGGAGGTATGTTTGCCATCAGATACACTTAGCATGAACTGGTCAGCTGTAGGCTCCATCCTTTCATGTCTTGACTGTACGTAGTTCACATGGCCCGTGATTATATCTTTGTACAAAAAAGAAGCTGGGGACACAAACTGGACATTAAAAGTGTGTTGGTTCAGTAGTCAGTCTCAAAAGTAGTATCATTTTAGATTTTAAAGCATAATTACCTATGCTGATGCCCATGTTGCTCTTCTCAAAGCCAGGGCTGGGAAGGACATTTTCTATGTATCCAAACTGAGGAGAGGAAACGAGGCTGACGACTAGCTCATCCAGAGGCGTGTCCTCATCAGATGCTTTCAAATGAGAGGCAGAAATGGATGCTGTCCCACCTTCATCCACCACAAAGATGCCCCCTGCAAACACATAACACAGGGATTTGCTTTTTTTTTTATTTCAACCTTCATTTAAGTAGAAAAAAACATCAGTTAAGATTGAAATTTCAAGAGATTGAAGAGATTGAGATTTAAATCTCAACTGGTCAAGAAGTTAGCAGGACACATCAACTGGATTTGGGATAACCATATTTGATATTGTGACATATGCTGCTTGTTGTTAATGGATCCATAAAGAACCTCCTTTCAGCTGTAAATGTAGCAACTGAAAAGACTCTACATTAAACAGTATTAATAAAGTAATCACATACACAAATTCCTTGCATAATTCTTTAGTATTTTCTTTTTCAGGAAACCTAGAACTTTGCTGGAGAGACATGATTCATTTTAATGTGTATGTTTAGTGTGTGTGTTTGTTAAACTATGCATACTTTTTCAATGTTTAGCAGACATACAGTACACATTTTGTTTTGTTAAAATGTATTTTTTGTTACAATGTGCATTGGTTTCTTTAACTAGCAACATTTTGCATCATAGATGTCTCAGTGATGGTGACACCTTTCAGATAGGTAATGGAGATTTGACTTGAGATCTTCATATTTGGTCTGTCTGTCTGTCTCATACAAAAAATGTCATTGTGCTTTTAATGAAGATAAAGGAATTTTAAACTTGCAAAAAAACCTCTCAATTGGCCAACAAGTTACAATGGTAATTTTGTTTACTGGGGCTGAGGGCCAGTGAACATTGGGCTGCATTTGATCTCTGGATCATATTTTGGACACCTCTGACCTAATCTAACATTATTTGGTATAAAAAGTGACAGTGAGAGAACACCTGTAGTCAGCGCAGGAGGCTGGTTGTCCACAGGGAACACAGTGATGTGCAGGTCATACACAGGCAGACTGTCCCGGATCAGAGAAGAACCACTTGACCTGCTCCTCCCACCACAGCACATAGAGCTCTCTGTTTCTCCATCAGAAATCACAAAGGTGATGGTGTCTTGGCGAGGTGTAAGTCCAATTTCAAGTCCTAAATCAAAAACATAAACTTGGTGATATATATATTTTTTCAATCTGTACATTTTTCTAACTAACCGGTATGCTTGTATGTAATAATGCCAGCAGTGATATCTGCCTGAGTGAACCGGTCCACCACCACCCCACTCCGCAGCACTACCCCGTGATAGGGTTGCCGTGCAATGAGAAAGGCCAGGCTGCTGTTGTCACTGTCTATGTCTGTGGCATAGATGTACTCTGCAGTGATCACAGCCTCCTCTCCCTCTGCACAGCTCAGCAGAGGCTTCAAACCTGCAGCCAGCACTGGGACCTCGTCATTAATAGGGGTCACCTGGAGGGAACAGACGAGAAACAGGATTTTTTTCACTTTAATTAAAGCATATAGGGTCTATAGGGTCTTATATTTTACTAACCTTAACAGGCAGAACAAAACTGACTGGATTTGTGCCATCTGTGGCAATCAGTTCAATGCTGTCCTCTAAAGTTTCTGAGCCATCATGAATGTACCTTAAACAACAAACACATTTTTAATGCTAAACTGCTTTAATTGACAAGTAATAGGCCAGTAGCAAAACACAATGAATATCGATGTATTGTAATAACAAATTTGGTGTTAAATATTGATATTGTGGGCTGCTGTATCACTACAATGTCATGACTATTTTTAGTATAAATTAAACACTTATTTTGTGATGGCACTACAATCATGCCCAATATATCGATCAGAAGCATCGTGAAATGATTGTATTGCGAGCCACGTATTGTATCAAACTGTGAAGGACCCTGTATATTACTTGTCATAAAAAGCCAGTCTATGATATGTGGGAAAAGTAATCCAAGAAATAATTTCCTTGGATAACAAAGTGCATGTCCAACCTGATTTTGATGTTTTTCAGGTCCTGCAAAGAGAAGCTTTGGCCTGGTTTGAGGGGGGTGCCAGAGAGCTGCAAAAACCCATGCTGTGGATCCTTCTGGAGCTTCAGTGTTAAAGCCTCTATCTTTGAGTCAATGTCTGACAGCATCACATGTTCAGGGCCCAGCCAGCTCTCCCCTCCCTCATCCACAGACAGGGTCGCTGTGACAACCTGCAATAGAGACATGTCTAAAGTCACACTAGAGTCAATGTGCTGATGTCATGTTACGCATACTTTTGTTCACCTGTGGCGGCTGGTTGTCCAGTGGTAAAATTGTGACATTAAAGCAGATTCCAGTCACTGTTTTTCCCAAATGGTTGGTTACAGACAGAATGAACTGGATATATTGAGGGTATGGACCAATGTCCACAATTGGAGGCATGTAGGCCACTTTCATGAAGTTGACCGCATGCTGGAAATGAAAGAAAAATGGCTTTACCCTTGAGAAGTACAAATTTATATTTACAATCAATACTATACACTTTTTACGGATTTATCTATGTTTTTTTAGGTAAAGATTTATGTTTACTGAAAGTGTTCAACGTCACCTGTGTGAAAAGCCTGAGCACTGGTGCATTGGCATCTTTGGTAAACTTGGGAATGCTGTCCACTAGAAACAAGCGTCCAGCATCCACACTACTTCATATCACAACACAAATCAGATCAGTGGAAATCTTTTATGTGAGCACACTGTCTGAAAAGGCTGCCACTTACTTGTGTGGGCCAGTGTAGAAGGGAGGGGTGGTGACAGTAAATGTCAGCTCACTGTCAGAGGAGTCCTGGTCGATAAAATGGAGCTGTTGTCGCGTGATATGGACGACGTCTGTCTCCTTGACGACCAGACAGCGGCTGGTGCCAGGAACCTCTTTAGGGGGCTGGTTGGGCACACGCTCAACGTGGACCATCACAACCTGTAAAACCATAGCATTCTTCAAAAAACTAAAGATAAAATTAGACAAAACAAATCTGAAATCATAATTAACAAAACATGCAAAAGAAAGCAGTTTTTAAAGTTTCCTTACAGATAATGTACATATAATAAGCAATTTAATGTTACCTACTTGAGGCTCTGACAGGTTTGGGGGGTCATGAAAATCAGACAGCACCACCTCAAATGAGTCATCAAACACTTCGTGTCCCCGGTGTCTGTAGTAAACCAGGGACTGGGACAGGTCCTTCTGCAGAAAATGGCTGACAGGATATCCTAAACTCAACAGAGAAGAACACTGGTATCACCAATATGTGTTGAACTTAAAGGAGCAATATGTAACTTTTCTGCTGGAGAGTCCACCGTATATTTGCCTCCATGCAGATATTATTGCTTAGCCTGGAATGTTTCACTGCATAGCATTAAAGTTATATTTTATGGAGACAAGATAGTGACGCCACCAGGTCAAATTACAGGTCAGATTTATGCAGAGGCAAGCCCCCTCACTGTAAGAATGCAAGGTTTTGAAACCTGAAATTCAATAAATGCAAATTGGTATATTTAATGTCATGCTGTGAAACATACCAGACAACTGAATTACTGTTTTTTCTTGACTATAAGTCACACTTTTTTCATAGTTTGGCCACGGGTACGTCTTATACTTAGATGCAACTTATATGTGAAATTATTAAAATATATAATTTCACATCTTCATTATTGTCACATTTGGCTAGTGTACCAGTATGACAGCCACACGGAAGCGGCACTTCATCTACTTCTGGAGAAGTTCAGCGACACCGAGGATAAAGAGTTCAATGGATTTAGCGATTTGGAGTGAGATCAAGAGGAAACTTGTTTTTCATAATTTAGTTATCTGATTAACTGTTAATATCTTACATTACCATACCGGATACGTATTCAGTTTGTTGTCTGTGCTTCATGTAGCTGAATAAATATAAATGTGTTACATTAGCATGATTTACTGCCATTCAGCTTCTTGTTCTTTATTTTATTGTTATTATTATAACTTGCCTTTAAAGATAAAATGTCTGTACTTGGACTCAGATTTTCTAAAATAAATTTCCCCAAAATATAGGACTTATAGTGCAGTGCAAACTTTACATACAGTATCTAAAATGTACCTGTGACCCCGGGTCCTGGTATCTTCATGAGCTCCCCTGCGTGTGGGGGTCTGGTGATGTTGAAGAGGATGTAGTCATGGCTGGAGTCCATATCTGAGGCCTGGAGGGTGGAGCCTGGGAGCAGAGCTGTCTGTCCTTCTGACACCTCCAAGAGCATGTTGGTGATGAGGAAGGGGGGGCTGTCGTCTTTGGGCAGGATCTTGATTGGGAACTTGTGGCGGGTCTGGTGTAGGCCGTCCGTGATCCGGAAAATGATGAAGTCTTTGGTGGAGTCGCTGTCGTCATGGTGATAGCAAACCACGCTGTCTTTTATATCTTGCACTGTAAACATGAAGCCCTTTCCACCTGAAAAAAGTAATCATTGTATTTATTATGTTTGGAGTGTGCATTTTAAACATGCCCAGTGAATGTTCGACAGTAAGGCAATAAACTTCTAAATCTCCATGGAAACAAGCAAGTGATGCCAGCAGGCATAGCTACAGGTCAGATGTGTGGTAAGAACTCATGTTATTCAAAGCATTTCTTCTGCAATAAAACATCTCTATTTGAATAAATGCAAAGTAAAGGCAAAGGAATAACACCGTCACCCCAAACCTACCAAAAAAAGTAACAAAATAGACCTTTAAATAACATAATTTTTGTGATTTACTCATCTTGCAGCCTACTATGTACTTGGAAATATTTAGGTAATGATTTGCAGAAAATATGTACAAAACATTCAAAATTGTACACTGTTAGTTGTTCCACTACCTCTGACAGTTAGATGTCCGTGCAGCAGGCCATCCACAGTAATAATACGGACAGCATTCAGGTTGTTGTTATCCACAATCTGTAGCTGCTCCCACGTTATTGGACGAGACTGACCCTCCAGCAAACTTAGGCCTGCAAATGCATTCACACACAAAAAAGAAATCATGCTTCAATATGTATTTACATTTTTACATTTTTTTAATCAAACATTGATTACCCATGTTCCAGGATACTCTAGGTGCGTTGGTGTCTGCATTCCTAACAGACATGTGGACTGTAATGGATGAGCTCCTCTCAAAGTAAAAATCATGAACTTCAAATTCCACCTGCAGACAACAATATTAACCTTTTAACATAGCAATAAATAAATAAGAGCAAATACCAACAAAAACACCATGCACAGTGTTCATTTTGTTGAGTAAAATATTTTTGTTATAGTTTTTGTCAATGTCAAACTTTCACTGAGTAAAACTAAATAAAAAGTTACCATGACTAAAACTATGACTAAAATTATGAAGTAGAGTTTTTCTGACTAAAAGTACTAATCTTTTCATTAAATAATTAAAACTAATACAAATGAATTACGAAGACTAGATCCAAGTTTCACTTTTTAATTCCAGATCCCCAAACCAGACCATTAATAAAGCAATGCAATACAACTGATCATAGCGCAAATAAAATATATATTTTATGGTTGACTACAAATTATTACCTTTTGCTGACTAATGTAGAATGACATTTTTGTAAACTAAAACTAGAACTAGACTACACTAATGTAATAAAATAAACACTGGCCTCGTAATTCCTACGCTGGCTGTGGGAGGAGTTTGGAGGTTGATAGCCGATTAGCATGTCATTGAGATCCAGCCAGGTGAAGGAAGAGATGGGCTGGGTGTGGTCGGACAGGTGGGTGATGAAGCCTTCAGAGGGAGGGGAGGTGATGTTGAAAACAAGGAGCTGTTTGGGGGTCTCTTCGTCCTCTGCGTCCAGGGTGCCCGTAGAGAGGGGGGTCAGGATGAACTGGTCCACCTCCAAGATGAACATGGACATAAAGGCGGCTTTGGGAGGTTGGTTTGGCATCGCTCCAAGAATCCGCACTGGAATCCAGGCGTGCTCCATCTACAACAAGTTACAATATACACGTTTTTGAAATATTATCAACAAAATATGATAAATAAAGATTTTTTACATAGACACTACATAGCTTGGAAAAAGATAAAAAGTCCATAGAAATGTACTAGCCAAAACAATATGAAAACGTAAACCATGGACAATCCCAATAAGGTCTTGAGTCACTGACGAGACATAGAATTATCACTTGCATCTTGCATCTTTAAATCTCCATTGATTTAACATTAGGCTAACTGAAAATGCTAAGGTGTGATGACATGAATGTATAGGTCTATTTGTCAATATTTTAAAACCTAAAGCCAGGTCCACAAATTATAGTAGTTGTAGTGAAGTTTACAAATTACTTTTCCTTTTGTAAAGATAAAGACAAATGTATTAATCAGGATGTAATAAAATGTGTTGCATTTTTGACAGCTGTATAAAAATACAGCTATCTATTTAGCATTGTTGCTCATTTGTTTCTATTTAACTCTCTGATGATGCCCATATATGTCTACAGACAACAGTAAAACTTACCGTAAAGACCATCAAATTACAAAAGTCATAGTAACATACTTTGTATATGCTGCCACTTCGTGTGTCCTTGAGGTCCAGTCTGATTTGGATGTAGTCTATGTCGGGGGATGGTGGATCAATGTGCTGGTACTTTAGGCCCATAACCAGGAAGTCATCACAAGGAACTTTTGAGAATTTTACCAGCTTCAGACCCCTCAGGCAGTCTTCAGATTTACAAATAGCCCGCTCTTTGTTATCTAAACACCAAACACAGCACAGCACATAATAGGTTGCATTCAGGTTCTAGAATTTGGTGATTTCTCAGATGGAGGGCCTATATAACTATATGGGACATTCACTGTTTTTGAAAGAAATATACAAACTTGTGATCCACAAATGCTGAACTTTCTCATTATTTGCGATTTGCTCAACAAACCTCTTGTGTTAAAAGTCCTTTCAATCACATCTTTGCGGCTGAAAAATGGCACCTCTTTCTGAAGCTATTGAAAAAAAAGTATTTCCCTTTTGTTTATTTATGCTAACAAAGAAGATGATGAACACATTTTTGGTTTGTATGAATAGCCTCTATAATTACAGAGATATTAACCATAAACCAGGTCAATCTGCAATTTGACAGTTAAACAGCAAATTCTAGTATAGAATTCTGACCTGTCCTGAACCTGACCTGCTCAGTTGGAAACAATAGGGTTAAGGTTATGTCATGTGAACACAACCTATCGAACAGGTGGACAACAATAGCATTACTAACTTCACACAAAGTATTATTTAAATTTGTCCTGACCTAGTTGCTGGCGGAGGTGAATGAAGCTCTCTGGCTCGTCCCCTCTCTTGGTAGCCTCTTGTGGTTCACCGGTGACCAGTTGTCCATGAGTGGGCAGTTGGTTGTCATGGTTACTCAGGTGGACAGTGCACTCCAGACTGGATTTCCTCTCATAATGGAAGGACACCACATTCCCATCTATAGTGTTAGAAAGGCTGTAGAATTCTGGGACCTCCAGAGACTTGGGGCCCAGTCGGATAATGCTGCAATCAGGTTCTATGATGTCCACGTGGAGAGTGAAGATCTCAGTGTACGTGTGCTTGTCTGTGAACCTACAACGAAATGATGAATTGGTTAAACATAAATACAACCAAAAAGACACAATAAAAAGCTATTCAGTGGTTTGCAGTTTGAATACCTGTATAGTCGCAAATTAACAGTGTCCTCTTGCAATAGTGGACAGCCGTTGTGAACATACTTCACCTCATCAGCGAGATAGTGACAATCAAACACCTAGCGGAGGAGCAATGGATACATTCACATAAAAAAACCATTAGTTAACTACAATAATCAGATAACCCAATAATTTGATCTGATTTTGGGGTGAGGGAAATGTCAAAAACACATGGTGACATGTGTTGGTTAAAATGAATTTTTAGAGGAAAGGTTGTGTGTGGAAGACATAGCGTAATTAATTTTAAATCAACATCTTTAACATTTTCTTTTCCACTTACTGTGAATGTCAAAGCCTGCACAGGTGTGAACAATCAGAAAGACATCAGATTACTCACATCAAATGTCACTTTTTACATGACATTTGAATAATCTGATAACTCTAGAACTCCAATAATGACTGAATGATTTTTGCTGTGCATATAAGCATAACCACTTGAAAAAACTGTTCTACAAAGTACACAATAAACCTGTTAAGTCTTATCCAGTGTAATTTGTAAATCAGATGTTTCCAGAACAGAAAGTGGCTTTGGTACCAGGGTACATACAAGATCAAAACGTTAATGGAGCACACACAATAGACACTCAGAAATGCCAAACTACAATGCAACTGAACATCACAACACTCTTACTATATAAAAGGTTGTTTTATTTGTCAGGGTACGTTTTTATACATGTATCACACCGAGATGTTCATTCATTCTGATTGAAGTCACAGCGGTACTTGCCTCTGTAAACACATCATGCGGATGCCCTCCCAGGTGCTCGCTCCCCGCACTAGAGGGCAGCACCCTGTTTTGACTCAGTCTGACGTTGCTACAGTTTGGAACAAATCTGGATTGGTGCAAAAGCACCTCATTCATACAAAAGTCTTTACAACTCTAAGTCTGATGGATGCCCTACCACATGGTCCCACCTCAACCCCGCATGAGAGTGCAGCCCTCCCTTCATGTGCTCCTTGTATTGGCTATACAGTGGGGCAAAAAAGTATTTAGTCAGCCACCAATTGTGCAAGTTCTCCCACTTAAAAAGATGACAGAGGCCTGTAATTTTTTTATCATAGGTTCACTTCAACTATGAGAGATGGAATGGGGGGAAAGAATCCAGGGAATCACATGGTAGGATTTTTAATTAAGTATTAATTGAGTAAATTCCTCGGTAAAATAAGTATTTGGTTACCTACAAACAAGCAAGATTTCTGGCTATCACAGACCTGTAACGTCTTCTTTAAGAGGCTCCTGTTTGATCTACACGTTACCTGTATTAATGGTATCTGTTTGAACTTATCAGTATAAAAGACATCCGTGCACAACCTCAGATAGTTAGACTTCAAACTCCACTATGGCCAAGACCAAAGAGCCATCAAAGGACACCACAAACAAAATTATAGACCTGCACCAGACTGGGAAGACAAAATCTGCAATAGGTAAGTAGCTTGGTGTGAAGAAATCAACTGTGGGAGCAATTATAAAAAAAATGGAAGACATACAAGACCACTGATTATCTCCCTCGATTTGGGGCTCCACACAAAATCTCACCCTGTGGGGTCAAAATGATCACAAGAACAAAAGCAAAATCCCAGAACCACACGGAGGTAACAAAGGCTACCATCAGTAACACACTATGCCGCCAGGGACTCAAATCCTGCAGTGCCAGACGTGTCCCCCTGCTTAAGCCAGTACATGTCCAGGCCCGTTTGAATTTTGCTAGAGAGCATTTGGATGATCCAGAAGAGAATTGGGAGAATGTCATATGGTCAGAAGTAAAACCTCAACTTGTCGTATTTGGGGGAGAAAGAATGCTGAGTTGTATCCCAAGAACACCATACGTACTGTGACGCATGTGGGTGAAAACGTCATGTTTTGGGCTGTTTTTCTGCAAAGGGACCAGGATGACTGATCCGTGTAAAGGAAAGAATGAATGGGGCCATGTATCATGAGATTTTGAGTGAAAACCTCCTTCCATCATCAAGGGCATTGAAGATGAACCGTGGCTGGGTCTTTCAGCATGACAATGATCCCAAACACACCGCCCGAGTGGCTTTGTAAGAAGCATTTCAAGGTCCTGGAGTGGACTAGCCAGTCTCCAGATCTCAACCCCATAGAAAATCTTTGGAGGGAGTGGAAAGTCCGTGTTGCCCAGCAACAGCCCCAAAACATCACTGTTCTAGAGGAGATCTGCAGGGAGGAATGGGCCAAACTACCAGCGACATTGAGTGAAAACCTTGAGACTTACAGAAAACATTTGATCTCTGTCATTGCCAACAAAGGGCATATAACAAAGTATTGAGATGAACTTTTGTTATTGAGCAAATACTTATTTTCCACAATAATTTGCAAATAAATTCTTCATCAGACAATCAGACAATGTAATTTTCTGTATCAGAGAAAAAACAGTTTCTCTGGATTCTCTTCCAGCTCAAAATAAGCCCTGGTCTTATCAACACACACATATAGGACATTGCATAGTGACTAGTACATGATTAGTGCCGATTATTGTTCAACGTTTTGTTTGGCAACTAACACCAGAGGGTACTGCAGCATAGAACATGCCAACAAACGGTAATCTACATGGTTAGTTATTTTATTATTGGAATGTTTGCCCTGCATGACATGATAAAGGAGATCTGTTTCATGTATGTTTTCTGTGGATGTAGTAAAGGCAGTATTTCCCTATTGTAAGTCTAAAACTTGTACTATATTTGTCATTACTAAATCACAACACCTATTACATTCTGATTTACTATTCACGTCATCTGGAAATTTAGCAAGAGGCAATATCTGTCAACACTAAGCCATTAGGAAGGAGACAGTGGTCTGGCAGGAAAACAAAGGGAACTCTAGATATGCACCTACGATAAGATACTACAAAAGGAGGTTGACAAAAAAGCTAGTCTCTTAACTTATTTTATCATTATTAAAATAGACCAAACTGATTTAAGTACAATGCAGAAGAGGTGATATCAACTTTTCTGGTCAATAAGCCAATTTGTTCAGTTGTTACTGAACAAATACAATTAAATCTTAATGCATTATCCAGATGTTTGCTTTGTATTCTCAAATATCTATTACAAGTAATAGAGAGCTATAACTCCTCTACCTTTATCACTAACTGGTCACCAGATTTACATTATGTTATCCAGTGGAACTTTTGGTTAACCTTAAAAACCCTATCTGTTTTAGTTAAATATTGTCTTTGTGAAATGTGCTCTCATTTTAATGTGTAACGGGAATTCACAGAATCAAAACAAAACAAAAACTAGAGCTAAAGTTCTATAGCACTAGGCTAATGACACATTGGATGCCTTGCACCACATTAATGTTTATTATGGGGTGTAATGGGGGCCTTTAAAGTCAACAGCTTGTTGTATAGCGTGAGTAAATGGTCTGAAACATGTTGTGTGTTCTGTGAGAGGAAAGTTATAGTCTGACCTGAGGCTGCAGCTTTCCCACGCGTTGAGTTATGGGCTCATTTAGCACCACCTCCACCTTGCATGTATCTCTGTGACGGGGGATGTGGAACTGCAGGTCTCCGTCCTGCAGGTAGGCTGACTGACCCCGTTTGACCTTTAGTCCCTTGTTGGTTTTGACGAGAGAGCCCAGAGCTGAGGAGGTTAGTCCAGGGAGAAGAACTGGAAGCAGAGTCCAGGCTAATATTTGTCCCAGTGAGTGCATCTTCAAAAGTTTCAAAGAGTGACACAGATCTTGTCAGTGAGAAATGGTGGAGCTCTAAGTAGTACATATGTTCTTCTGCCTTTGGTTTGTACTCTTCACATGAAACCCTATAAAAAACACAATCATTGAAATTGTTCAGAATGCAGTAAGCACTGAACCGTACAACATTACAATCAAATCATAATGGCAAACTCGTCAGACTTTCTTGGACATGTGTGAAATGGGGGCAGAGAGAGTGGGTAGAGACATTCGGCACATGGGCGAAGCAAGGAGGCAAAGCCACAAAACCAGATTTGTGCAATGCTTTACCTCACTACATCACAGACAAATGATAGCAAATTACAATCTTTGTAATACAGTATTTTGTATTAAAGTCTCTTTAGTGTGTACAGCTATATAATTGTGTTAAGTGTTTTATTGTTTGAGAACCAAGAAATATGTTTTTAGTTTGCTTGTTGTTTTTAACTTTACCGTGATGGCAAAACTCTGCTCTTAAAGTAGTGAAAAGAGATTTAAGAATTGTTTCACATTTGGATTGGACAAAAAAGAGGTTAAGTGCCAGCAAGTTCCATATCTTGTGAAGCTGTGGTTCCAAAAAGCAATTTTACAATGACTACAAAATATAAAATTAAGTAAATAAAAAAGGTGACGAGAAAAATGTGATCTGAACCTGGCAATTTATTTATTACAAATTATGTCAAAATCTCACCTTGTCATTCTTGTGAACCCAATTTCATGTCTAGTCTTGTCTTGTGGAAATTGTGTCTCGTCTCTTGTTTTGTGGAAATTATGTTTCATCCCATCCCTAGCTCTTAGAAGGTCATCACTGTAAATTAGGATGCTAGGAATGTGTTGAGAAAGTGGGCAATAACTTTGGACGGTTGGAAAACATTTAAAATAGACTAGTTTTGTTTTTACATTTTTAAGAGAGTAAAAATCAGGTAGAGCACCTTTAATAAATAATAATAATAAATTAAAGCCGCAAGCGGCATCGAACGGCCCTCACGGGCTTCACACTCGGCCGTCCCGGCACTCCCTGTGGGTGGCGCTAACGTGCCACTTGTCCCTTTTATATTGCAGCTTTGGGCTGCACTTGTCACCAAACAAGTCAAAACACATTGGAAGTGCTGATGCACAAAATGCAAAAACATGGGCTTCGTCCATGCACTCATCGTTGCGGAAGCAATAGGCCCTTGGGCTCGGGCCTAATAATAATATTTTTAGCAAAAACAATATATCCGATAACATTAGAATGACATATTATACGTTTTTTGAAAGCTCTCGACTTTCCCCACGTCACCGTGGGTCAATGACGTCGGGGTTCACCATTGACCCTCTGTATCTCCTTCTTTCTTCCTCACTTGCTCCCTCCCGCTCCCCTCTCTCTCTCTTCTTCACTCTCTCTCTTTTTCTCTCTTTCTCTCTCGGTCTCCCTGTCTCCCTCCCTCACTCTCTTTTTCTCTCTCATTCCTTCTCTCTGTCCCTCTCTCTCTCTCTCCCCCTCAGTCTCCTTTTCTTCCTCTCTCTCTCCAGTGTTATCTAATGTCACTTTCTCCTTCTCTCTCCCCTCTCTTCTTCACTCTCTCTTCCTCTCTCTCTCTTCTTCTCTCTTTTCCTCTCCCTCTCTCTCTTTCTCCAGTGTTATCTAATGTCACTTTCTCCTTCTCTCGCCTCTCTTCTTCTCTTTCTCCTTCTCTCTCTCTCTTTCTTCAGTGTTATCTAATATCACTTTCTCCTTCTCTCTCGCCTCTCTTCTTCCCTCTCTCTCTTCCTCTCTCTCTCTGTCTCTCTCTCTTTCTCCAGTGTTATCTAATGTCACTTTCTCCTTCTCTCTCTCCTTCTCCCCTCTCTCTGTCTGTCTCTTTCTGTCTCTCTCTCTCTTTCTCCTTCTCTCTGTCTCATCCCCCTCTCTTTCTTTCTCTGTCTCTCTCCTTCTCTCTCTCTTTCTGTCTCTCTCTCTGTCTTCTTCTCCTTCTCTCTCCCTGTCGCTCTCTCTCTTTCTGTCTCTTTGTCTCCTTTTCTCTATCTTTCTCCTTCTCTCTGCCTCTATCTCCCTCTCCTTTCTCTCTTTCTGTCTCTGTCATGTTGTCTCTCCCTCTCTCTTTCTGTCTCTCTGTCTCCTTTTCTCTTTCTCTCTATCTTTCTCCTTCTTTGTCTCTTTTCTCTCTCTGTCTCTTTCTCTCTATCTTCCTCATTCTCTCTGCCTCTATCTCCTTCTCCTTTCTCTCTTTCGCTCTCTGTCATGTTGTCTCTCCCTCTCTCTTTCTGTCTCTATGTCTCCTTCTCTCTTTCTCTCTATCTTTTTCCTTCTCGCTGCCTCTATCTCCCTCTCCTTTCTCTATTTCTGTCTCTATCTTGTTGTCTCTCCCTCTCTCTTTCTGTCTCTTTGTCTCCTTTCTCTCTCTGTCTCTTTCTCTCTATCTTCCTCCATCTCCCTCTCCTTTCTCTCTTTCTGTCTCTATATTGTTGTCTCTCCCTCTCTCTTTCTGTCTCTTTGTCTCCTTTCTCTCTCTGTCTCTTTCTCTCTATCTTCCTCCTTCTCTCTGCCTCTATCTCCCTCTCCTTTCTCTCTTTCTGTCTCTATCTTGTTGTCTCTCCCTCTCTCTTTCTGTCTCTTTGTCTCCTTTCTCTCTCTGTCTTTTTCTCTCTATCTTTCTCCTTCTCTCTGTCTCCATCTCCTTCTCCTCTCTCTCTCTTTCGCTCTCTGTCTTGTTGTCTCCCCCTCTCTTTTCCTGTTTCTTTCTGTCTCCTTTTCTCTCTCTGTCTCTCTGTCTCCTTCTCTCTTTCTTTCTCTCCTTCTCCTTCTCTCTGTCTCTGGTGCTCCTTCAGAGAGAGGGAGAGGCCAGTCAGGTTTAACCCAGGTAACATGAGACTCAGGTGGGCTGAATGTTCCAGAGTGAGGGGCCGGTCATGGAGGAAGCAGGAACAAACAGATCGAGCAACAATCATCTTTAGAAACGACTGATATGAAAGTTCCATTTTACTCTGTTTTCTGATCTGTTGTTGTTTCTTCATTACAAACTGCACTTGTGTTTTCTTTCATTTTCACATATTTAACAGACCTTCACTCACATGGTCATCAATGGGAATCAGAGGTTTGTTGTAGGTGTAAGTTCCCGCGCAGCTTTGGCTCATAACTTCTCAGACACCGATGGAAACACACGCAGAAAACGATCGCTCCACGACTTTCACCATGAAGCCTTGGTACCTGTACACGCCTGAGGACGACACTCACCTCTATGATGAGGACTTCAACCTGGACGCTCTGCTCTGTCCCACAACAACAGGGGACGGTAAAGAGCCAGAGGAGACCCACCTGGAGTCTCCCACCATCCAGGACTCCTCACACCCAGAGGCGAGAGGTCCGGCCCAGGCACCCCTGGACGAGGTACCAGTGGACGAGGTACCATTGCTCGAGGTACCCCTGGACGAGGTACCAGTGGACGAGGTACCCCTGGATAAGGTACCCCTGGACGAGAGCGCTCTGGTCAGGGCGCTCCGCCAAGAGTTGGAGCGAACGAGGGCTGAGCTCGCAAATCAGGTCCAAATGAACCGATCACTGGACCTGAGGCTCAAGACTCAGGAGAGGATTGATGAAGAGAAAGACTTGGAGATCCAAAACCTCACTGAGGCCCTCCAACAGAAGGACAAAGAGCTGCGTCAAGAGGCTGAGGACCATCGGCAGAGAAGGATCAAGCATCTCGGGTCAGTGCAGGAGATGATGGGGGTGAAAAGGGAGCTCCACAAGCTCAAAAAGGCCACAGCAAACACAGACTTGGAGTTAGAAAAAGTCACTGCGTTGCTCCAAGAAAAAGAGAAGGAGATGGTTTCCCACGTCAGCGCCCATAAACAGCTGAGAAACCTCTACATCATGGCAGGGCACGAGAACATGCGTCTGAAACAGGAGCTTCACAACACCAACAACTTTACAGCTCAAATGGAGCTGGAGTTCTATAAAGTCAAGGAGAAGCTCCAGAAGAAGGAGAAAGAGCTGGATAGTGTCACCAGTGCACAGAACAATATCAGAGAGCAGTTTCACAGTGCACTGAGGGAGAAAACACAGCTCGCACTGACCTTTGCACAGAGGAACATGGAGGTGATGAGCAGGACACTGAAAGAACAAGACACTGAGATCTCTGCCCTGAAACACCGACACTGGACTGATCCAGAGGCCTGCAGCCGCGAGACAGTCCAGAGCACGAGCGTCAAAACCAAGGAGCAGAGGGACGACAAAACCCCTCTAACAACGGACAACCGAGCAAGCATCAACACTACCGGAGATGCTACTGAAGTCGAGAAAGAAGAACGCTCGACATCACAGCTGCGGTCGTCCAAGGAGGAGGTGAGCTCCCTAAAAAAGGAGAAGATCAAACTTAAATCTGCTCTGGAGCAAAAGGCACAGCGACCCGCTCGACTAATGAGGAGTGGAGAAGCAGAGGAGGGGCCTCGGCGTTACCAGCGCTAAGGCGGCTCCACACATGACCTTTGACCCCTGCATTAAGACTTAATAAAACTTTTAAATATCTGTTATTTGTGTTTTATTGTTTTACAGTCCAAACCTATAACTGGTCACTATTATGAAAGACACTGGTGAATTCTGAAGTAAAAGTAAAATTCCAAAAGATACTCAAGTAAAAGTATTAAAGTACCTGTTTAAAAGTGTATTTAAAGAGTAAAAAGTAAAATTGTTTAGCTGATTTTGAGATCTTATGAAGCAGGGCACAAAGTCTTCACTGAGGCCCATATCTTAAAAATATTTGACACAGAAGGCGACAGTAACAGTTTTGACTTCATGCTTTAAATAAGGCTTGAAATATAATATTAAAGCCGCAAGCGGCATCGAACGGCCCTCGTGGGCCGTGCTTCGCACTCGGCCGACCCGGCACTCCCTGTGGGTGGCGCTGACGCGCCACTTCTCCCTTTTTTATAGCGGCTTTGGGCTGCACTTGTCACCTAACAAGTCAAAACACATTGGAAGTGCTGATGCACAAAATGCAAAAACATGGGTTTTCAAGGCATCGCCATGGCAACACCGTGTAAAATACAAACTTGGCCCCTTGGACTTTTTTGTCGGGGACTACCTGAAGAATCACTGTGCCAAATTTTATGTTCGTCGTTGATGGTAATAAGTCGTTATAAGATTTTGAAATGTACGAAAATTTGGAAATTTTCCCATTAGGATAACATGGGCGCTTTCGCGCATCGCCATGGCAACCCAGTGAAAAATATGACTTGGGTCTGATTGACTTTTTTGGATCAGGATGACATGAAGAGTCATGGTGCCAAATTTCACATTATTCCATGAAACTAATATTATTCCCATGAATGGGAAAAATTGTGAGGATTCCCATTAGGATAACATTGGCAGTTTGGCGCATTGCCATGGCAACACGGTGCAAACGACGACATAGGTCTGATTGACTTTATTGATTGGGATGACCCAGTGGAATTTTGTGTCAAATTTGGGAAAACTTAATTTTCAATTTTCACGTCACCGTGGGGTCAATGGCGAATGACGAGCGTGTTAGCGCTCGTCATTCGCCATGACGTCGGGGTCCACCATTGACCTCCCATTGACTTCCATTCATTTTAGCAGTAACAAGTATGGCCCATGCCTGCGGCATGGGGGCTTGGATAGGGCTCGATGCCAGGAGTGTGTTTGGGAACATGAGCGCTTCGCGCTGCGTCAGCGTCAACATTGAGTCAATGGGCGAAGCTAGCAAAAACAATTATGCATGTCCCATGCCTACGGCATGGGTTGCTAGAATACAGGAGTCTGTGCAGGGGGCGGTGCTGCCACGAAGTTGCGCGCTTCGTGCGCAACTTCGCGAAGCCCATGCACTCATCGTTGCGGAAGCAATAGGCCCTACGCCCTGTAGGGGCTCGGGCCTAAAAAATAATAATAATATATATTTTTTTTTTTAGCAAAAACAATATATCTGATAACATTACAATGACATATTATACGTTTTTGAAAGCTCTCAACTTTCCTGACCGTGGGGTCAATGGCGAATGACGAGCGCTAACGCGCTCGTCATTCGCCATGGCGTCGGGGTCCGCCATTGACCTTCCATTGACTTCCATTCATTTTAGCAGTAACAAGTATGGCCCATGCCTGCGGCATGGGGGCTTGGATAGGGTTCGATGCCAGGAGTGTGTTTGGGGACATGAGCGCTTCGCTCATGTCCCCAAACACACTAGCTAGCAAGAACAAATATGCATGTCCCATGCCTACGGCATGGGTTGCTAGGATACAGGAGTCTGTGCAAGGGGGCGAAGGGGGACGACTCCTCCTATTGACTCCTGTTAACGCATGTCAGCGTCAACATCGAGTCAATGGGCTTCGCCCATTGACTCGATGTTGACGCTGTTGAAGCAATAGGCCCTACGCCCTGTAGGGGCTCAGGCCTAATAATTTAGAACTCCACAGACATGTTGTGAAAGACATGTGATTCTTTCGTTTAACAGTTCATGTTCTAGTTTTCAGTCTCTTGGATGTTAGATACTGTTTCAGCTCTACTGTTCAACAAAAGGAATATTAAATACTAAAACTGACTTAATAAAACAGCTTGTTAAGTTGTCTGTGTTTTTGCTGTATTCCTATAAATTCAACGGAGTAATTGAAAAAATACAGAACACATTATTGTTTCACTCTCCAGCTGTTTGCAGTTGTTGTCATTGTGGTTAAACTGTAATGAAAAACCACAAGAATGAACATCTATATCAACAGATGCATAAAGTCTCAGTTAAAGCCGGACCAGGGCCACATTGGTAGTTTATGACGACCGCCAGCCGGTAAAGCACTTCATTAGAGTGTCATTAAACGGCACAAGAGGAATTAATTGGAGTTTTGAAGTGGCTTGAGGCGTTGGAGACCTCATGGGGGAAAGAGAATTTGCTCTCCTCTCAGCTTGTCAGGAAATCTGCTTATGAAAAACAAATGCGGACCTTTCCCTGAAGCAAAAAAAGCTCTGTGGTTGCAACATGCGGCTTTCCAGTGACCTCTGACTTTATAGACTCACTCCAATCATGTCTGCTGGTAGTGCGGAAGTATTTTAGTGTCTACTTTTGTGATTGATAACAAACCTGCAGGGCATATATTAGAGCTCCACAATATATCACAACAAAATTGACTTGACTTGATACTCAATACCAATCCAGATATCACAATGATAATCAACAAGACTCTTTTTTAGACAATAGAATGACATTTTCAACAATAAATATAGCACTTTCTTTTATATTATCAGGTGGTGCTATATTTGTCTCAGTCATCCAGGTCCATGGAACATGCTAGTCCATGGGCGTATACTAATCTATGTGGTCTTGTACTTGTTCTGATACAGCTCAAGATCATTCTAAAGCTATTCAGGAAAGGTTCATTTCTGTCCTATGAATGTGAATGTGTTTTTTAGTATTTAGTCTTGCTTAAATGAGTGTCTAGTTTCAATACCAGTATTATATATTGTAGTATCCATATATTGCAAATATTAATGCAGTACTTGTCAGAAAAATAGCAATTAACAGTTTTTTTTCCCAAAATTGTGGACAACTAGGTGAGACCTCACAGAAAGTACCTTATAATCAGGTTGTGTGCGGATAGGGTAGAGCGTGTTTTAGCTTGTCGTGGTGAACAATGCCTGTGTACCAGGAGATCCGGAGATCATGTTCAAGGAGCAAAAACAGGAACCTAATGGTCAGGGTGGTAGCTGGGAGTGCTTCAAACCTGTCCTGGGACATGTTGAGAAGCTCATTAACCTGTCAAAACAATGGGTAGACTCTGCTAGCAAAGTTGTCCAAGCTAGGTCAAGCTTTGTCTTGGCCTCACAGTTGGGCAGCAGTAGAATATAATGCACAGTCCAGACATGGAAATATAACTATGCCATAACTTTAGTAAAGGATCAAGAAGTGAAGTACTTACTACGCTTTAATTAAGAGCTTATATCAGTTGCTTTTGTATTCACTTTACCTTGTTTCTTCTCAAGGTAAAAAATATACTCTTTTCTTTGTATTATTTAACTATTATTTGTGCTAGCCTAGAATGGCCCACAGAGGATGGCAATAAACTACTTTCTATCTCCATGGAGAAAAACAGGTGGTGCTACCAGGCCAAGTTACCGGTGATCTCTGTGGAGAGGTGACTTTGCTCTCAATAAGAATGTGTGTTTTTCAATGTGTTTTTTAACACTCATAATGAAATAAAAGCTAGATAGATGTGTTTAATATTATACTGTGGAACATTCCAGGCAAAGCAATAACATCTCCACCCTACAAGTTTTAAACTGTTCATTTGACAATAGATAATACTACCTTCAAGCAGGTCAGTTTATGGGATACAGACGTTCCAGAGTAGATTAGGAGAAACAGCAGAGAGGTACCATAACAAAGCCCTCTGATTATGTTGCCTGGAGCGCTCTGGGGTTCTGTCAATATTTGTAGATCATCTTCCTATTTTGCTTTAGTTTCAGGTTACAGCCAACTACTACTACTTCTATTATTACATTTTTTCACATTTAGCTCAAAGAGAACAACCACATCTCAAATTAACCTTTGCTGCCCACAGAAGTTTTACATATCTTCCTGACATGTCATTCACCTGGAGCTTTAACATCTGTTGGGTGAGAGCCAGCAGGCTGCCCTCAAATTTCTACAAACAAGCCAGAGGTACTAGTACACACAAATAAAAATATAAACATGCATTGCTGTATAATCCTATTCTCAACTAATGTGAGGCATTCTCAAGTTAACAAGTTATACATTATTGGAGATGTCACTGCTTTGCCAGAAATGCTGCCCAATATGGCATTAAAACTTATCCATGCCAAGTTACTACTCAAAGTTAGAAAGACTGTTTATGTAATGTAAACATTCCAGACAAAGCATAAACACCTCCACAGTAACCAAAAGGTGCAAGACCCTCCACCAGGTTACTTAGGACCCTCAAAAAGGTTACTTAGTAAGCAATTTTATTTTGCATATGACATTATTTTATAGCTCTAAACATCTTTCAAAGGTTTTTTTTTTTGTTTTGTAGATTTCAAGGTTAGTTAATTACTGTTTAGCCTGATGATAGTTACACATCTGGTTACGGGTTGACTCTGCACTCTCTCTTCATCATATACGTTCCCAAAACTCAAACCACAAATCAGTGTGCGTCCATGTACTGTTGGCGGTGAGGAAAATGCGATGTGTCATGTAACAAGTGCCTATAGTTGCTCCACAGCTGGGAATTCCTGCACCATCCACTCACAGCGCGGCCTCCTCTTCTAATCTTAATAATGATAGGGTCTTCAGCCAGCAATTTTCAACAAGGGAAGAGGCAACAGGAAAGACCATGACATGCTGTTGGCTAAGGTCCAGAGGCCTTGTTTTGGATGGGAAACAGTATTTCAATATGTCTTACTACTCCAAAGGGCACCCAAGTTAATTTAAGAAAAGTGTGTTGCGAAATTATGCTAAAGCTAACAGTAAACACAGCCAATGTTAATACTAAAATCAAGCATAATTATTAGCTGTTAAAGATGTACTATGCAACTTTTCTGGTGTGTTATCAGCTTGCCTCCATGGATATGCAATTGCTTTACCTAAAGTTGCACATTAAACATAAATATCTTAATAATTAGACCTGTTTTCCTTTGTTCAGAAATACTTTTAAAATGCATTTATGCTGTGCTGTGCTCCTCTCCACAGGTCTGACCTGTAACTTGACCATGTGGAGTCAACTGCTTGTCTATATGGATATATATATATATATGTTTTAAAGCCATATTGTGGAACATTACAGGCAAATAACATGTCCATGGAGACAAACAGATGATGGCAGACCCTCCACTCGTGCATCTTTAACATTGGGATTACAGAACATTGAAGTTAGTGAACAAAAACACAGCGGACAGAATGAACTTTTTGTTTAAAAGCTATAGTGCAAACAACAAAACAGCTTGTGTATAGGTTTACATGCCCTTACCTGATTCACTCACATCTGGACTGGCTGTTGACTTTCCTCTACCTGTCCACTCTCCTCAGCTTTCAAAAGCCAACTAGCTCATTGACAAAGTTTGTGCATGGATTCCCTCTCAGTGACTCCTCCCATAAGCCTAGTATAAGAGCGGAGCAGCAGGGAGACAGGACACGGGACGCCTTCCTTTGCTTGTTTCTGTTCTGGGATTGGACGGAGGAAAAAAGCTCAAAAATCCTAAGACAAACACAGGGCTGGAAGATCAAAGTCTGGACCAAAGTGCCTGGTGTTTTTAGTAGCAGCTTTGTCATTATTGAACACAAGATAAAAGGCTAAAGGTGCAGTAGTATAAAGAAAAGACAAGGAGGAAAGCAGACTTTATCTATTTCTGTTTAAAATGCTTCTGACATAGGCCACTGTGCTCCACACCACTCTGTTACAAACAACTAACAGAATTTCCAAGCACACTAGGCTACATGATCAAACTTCTATCACTAATATAGGTCTTTGGGCCTAAAGGTTTAAACATCCATCCATCCATTTCCTTCCGCTTATCCGGGGCCGGGTCGCGGGGGCAGCAGTCTAAGCAGGGACTCTCAAACTTCCCTCACCCCAGACACGTCCTCCAGCTCCTCCGGTGGGACCCCAAGGTGTTCCCAGGCCAGCCGAGAGACATAGTCCCTCCAGCGTGTCCTGGGTCTTCCCCGGGGCCTCCTCCCGGTGGGACATGCCCAGAACACCTCCCTAGGGAGGCGTCCAGGAGGCATCCTGAGCAGATGCCCGAGCCACGTCAACTGGTTTAAACATTAAATGCAATATTTGTAAATGATTATTTTCTTGCAAATAAGGAAACAGTACAGTGCACTTTATTGTGTTTTTAACACTCCTACATAATATCTGTTTCTCCTCTTCAGTTGTGATATTGAGTCAGGCTCAATATTGTTCTATTTTTTTAACTGGCATTTTATTCAGACAGACTTGTTACATGTCTTGATGTAGGCCTAAATGATGCCCATGTGTCAGAACTATGGAAAAGAAATAGGCAGCAAAAGTTAAATGAACGCTCTTAAATGTAGGCCTGTATCACTTAATGTGGGGGAAAATACATATAGAACGATTTAATAAGAACATGCTGCGCATCCACTCCACACTTGACTGGCTTAATAATCAGCCTACAAAAAAGACTTGCACATGGTCACAAGTTTAGCAAACTATTTAACATGACAAAACAACCAGAAAAATGTACCTTATTCAAACGGAATAAACGTCATATTTCACAAAATCCTCAAACACTGGCATCCTTTTGGCACTTCCTCAGCTGCCACACCTCGTGCGTCCCTCGGGCACATATAGATTGACTGTAGGAATGTGACGTCACGCATATCGTTCGGTTCATACTCAGTATCGGACTGTTTGTGTCCTTGGACCGGGTCAGCTCAGGACGTGGCTCATTGCTGTTTTTTAGGAACTTTTTGTCAATAGAAGGCTCTTCGTGCTTCAGAATGGCGTGCTTCTCTATATGCTCTGACAGTTCCGGGGCTCTTCACGCAAAAGGTGCTTTACTGTCTACGAAACAGCCGCACTTCTAAAACCTCTTTTTGCACTAACAATGCCTTTGCACTAACCACGATAATTTTTGCATCTGTTGTTTAACTTGTTGCTACTCTATTCCGAGGCAAGAGGGAGACAAGCAAAACAAAGGCTTTATGCTTCATATCGTTCTACCAGCGTCCGTTTTACATTCAGTACTGATTTAAAATGCCTTAATATTTTTTTCATAGATATGTGGGCAGGGATAGGGGGAAGGTGAAAACAGACATTTTCTGTGCGCTCAGGCCTTGAATGCAGAACAATACAGGACCCAAAAATGCATGAATCGTGCATGTGCCCTATTTAATATCTCGTGAAATAGGCTTAGGTATAGATCTAGATGAAACACAAACTCTTCGCACTAAAGCACGTCTTGCACAGACCAATTCAAGTTGTTTACTGAGAAATGTATGGCGTCATCTGGTGGAGAGGGTTTAAAATTACAACTTGAAGATTGTATTTGTAAAAAGAGCAGAGCGGAAGTGACCCATCCTCTCTTCCATCTGATTGGCCGTTCTTTCAGTCTTTCAAGTCTTTCAACAACCAATCGCAGACGAGCTTCGGGGGCAGCAGATACCTCTTCTTCAGTGGGCGCAATTTCTTCGCAATATTGAGTAATTATACATTTTTCTTGAGCGGACGTCGGCTCTCCTCGTCCATAGGGCTTGGTGTATGTGTTTTAACGGCGGTCCACCCGCTGTGGGGTCGAGGCGGCACAGGATCGGGAGTGAAATGCATCCCCGGGACGTTGAACCTGTTCCATCCACCGCACAAAGCCTGTGAAGCAGGCCGTGTTTTCCTCCTTGGTCCAGCGCGCTGACGATGAGCAAACATGTCGGGGAACCACTACAAGGGCCACGAAGTCAGCTGCTGCATCAAGTACTTTATTTTTGGATTCAACATCCTTTTCTGGGTAAGGCCTTTCCGCTCTATTCACTGCGCCTCGTCTACAATTACGCGTCCGTTTTCCAAAAGGGAGGGGGAGGCCCTAACCAGTGGCCCGTTATCTTTCGTTCCAAGTTTATTTGTTTCTCCTCTCCTGTACGTTTCTTACAATTCTACAGACTTACACAGATATATTTGCGTGGGAATAACGCGGAGGAACGGAAACAGCTGCGGCCGCCTCTCAGCTGAGAGCTAATCGGCTTTTTGTAGTGAACTAATGACAGCTCAGCGTCTCACTATCAGCTGCTGCATTCATATTGTATACAAAATAATATATTGAGCAGTGTACAGATAGAGACACCGAAGGATAGACAGACTATCGTCCAAACACAAGTAGACAGACCCGAGATAACTTATCTTAAAGGAACATGAGCGTGGGAAAGAGATGCGTCTGAAATGCGTCATTACGCACTCCTGATATGAACAAAATAGGAGAAAAGAATAAACAAATGAAATGCCAGATGTGATATAATGACAGGGGAAATATAGTTTTAATGTTTTGATTTGTATGTTTTTGTATAACATTTAATGCCAGTGCCAATATATGTTTGGGCTGAAAGGGTCAGGATCAGTCTGTTTTTTTCTGTGCGTAAACAAAGGAAATTGCCTTCTGTTTGGAAAGAGCGACATAAGCCCTTGAAAAAACATGCTTGGGAAAACAAGTATAAGCAGTAACCTAATTATTCTAATCTACCTATTGTATAACTTATTTAATATAATGATGTCTTTCATTTTTCACCACATTAAAACATTACTGGAAAATTACAAGCAACCGTACCTTGACCTAAGAGACAGTGCCCTTGTTGGAACAATGCCACTCTCTTCATGTCATTTCACATCAACATATGTGTCACATGTATGATCTGATTATGTGTGTTTTACAGCTCCTGGGCATGGCCTTGGTTGGAATTGGACTGTGGGCATGGAGTGAGAAGGTAAGCAGAAATACTCAGAACAATTACTGCATTATAACTCTTGTATTATGTAATATATATATATATATATATATATATATATATATATATATATATATATATATATAATTGTATGATATTTAAGCGGTCAGGCTGAATTAAGACTCCATATTTTGTTGTCTGCTTTAGGGTGTTCTGTCCAACATCTCCTCCATCACTGACCTGGGAGGCCTGGACCCAGTCTGGCTCTTCATGGTAGTGGGAGGGGTCATGTTCATTTTGGGCTTTGCTGGTTGCATCGGTGCACTGCGGGAGAATACTTTCTTACTCAAGTTTGTACGTTCAAATTATTGTCTGGAGCAAATTTTAAAGGATCTAATAACAGTCTGATAGAAAACGTTACTTGTGGTTGTAGTTTTCCGTGTTCCTGGGAATCATCTTCTTCTTGGAGTTGACCACGGGAGTTCTAGCCTTCGTCTTTAAGGATTGGATTAAAGATCAGCTCAATCTCTTTATCAACAACAACATCCGCGCCTATCGAGATGACATAGACCTACAGAACCTCATCGACTTCACTCAGGAATATGTAAGTCTGGGAAACATTCAGTAGTTATTTATTCTTAGAGCTCAGCAATTTGTGCTATAAACTCTCCAAACTGCCAGTCTATATATAATTGTTTCACGTGATAAATTTAATTGAGTTGGCTTTAAGAAACTATACAAACTGTTTATATTTTCACAGTGGAGGAATTCACTTGTGATTTCTGACACTTTTGACAGCTCTTAAAATACAATATTAATGAATGATATTATATTAAATAGATTACGTACAGTAGTATAGCTTTTATACTGTGTGTTATATGGTACATTTTTAAGAATTAAATTGCATTCAGCAGTCTTTCGTTTCTTTATTTAATTAATTTTTTTTTTTTTTTGGATTTTTAACCAGGGAGTTATAGAAGAATAGTTTTGTGTGTATTCTGGGAAATGCCTTTTCCAAGTCCCTGTATATGCCAAGACATCTATTTAAAACACAGTTAAAGTACAAATGAAAGAATATGACAGCTTGACAGACTATCCAGAATAGGTTGGCTTGGTTATTGTTTTTGTCTTTATAAATAACATTATATATTGTATGTCTGTTTAGTGGGAGTGCTGTGGAGCTTTTGGAGCCGATGACTGGAACCTGAACATTTACTTTAACTGCACCGATGGAAACCCCAGCAGAGAGAAGTGTGGAGTTCCCTTCTCCTGTTGCACCAAGGACCCTGCTGTAAGTCGCACATTATACGTGTGTTAGCATGAAATGCAGGATGAATTCCTTTTAGAGGTAAGATCGGGCCTAAAAAATCCAGCCCGACCCGACCCAGGCCCGCGGGTATTAAAGCCCGACCCAGCCCGAGCCCGACCAGTTAACTTGATTTGTAGGCCCGAGCCCGAAGCAAACCCGAAATTTCATATTTTATTTGTGAGGATAAATAAAAAAAAATAAAGAACCAAACAAAGTTAAACATGCGTAAAAATAAGCCTACTAATAAAAAACCTTCGCCACTAACTACTGAAAATGGTCTAAGGTCCTGACAGCAAAAGTCCACGCACTTGTCTGTGATGGCCTGCTTAGCGTGAAGAGGGTGCGGTCTTTGGGACAAATGTTAATATAGATGTTTGACGATCATCACTTTTGCCAGTACAGCTGTTTAAATGCCTGCTCAGCGTCGAGGTGCCAGTCTTTTTGCTCTCGTATGAAAGCAAAGCGCCACATTGACTACATTCAGCGAAGCCAACGCAAGTTTCTGTAGCATTTTCTACAATCAATTTGAAGCCACTCACTCTTGCCGGTGCGTGTTTGCCTTTTCAGTTCCCCTGTCTTTAGTTTATCCTTTACTTCTTGCTGCTCCATATCAGGGATACCAGGTCAAAATAGATGCGGACTTGCGGAGGGGAAGAGGGGGCGTTCACGTGCGCAGAGTGTGCTCTGGCTCTGCGGCTCCTGTTTAGTAGTTAAATACCTTACAGCGCCTTCTCTGTTTTATCCAAATTATTTTTTTATAACAAGTATTCCTAAGTTTAGTATCCACACATCGTTTTAGTATACATTTTTATAAACATATATTTATTTTAAAAAAAAGTCAGCTAGAGAGAAGCCGGAGCCCGACCCGACCGGGCTCGGGCTTAAGATCTTACCTCTAATTCCTTTCATTTAGCTGTCAACATATTAATTGTAAATAGGCATGTTAAAATTATTCTGTTCATCAATAAGTAATTATATAGGTTACAACATAATCATACCAGGTTATTTTAAAGGCACTGTACTTGATTTTCACTTTAACAATGTGAAAAACAAGTTCATTTTAAATAGTTTGCAGTGGTTTAAAGTTATTCCTCACTAACAACACTTACTAAAATGCACTTCCTAATTATTGGACAATAAAACATTGCTGCAGACAGCACTCAGCAGGTATATTTTGATCTGCTTAAAGCTATAGAGCTGCTTATACAATATATCCGTACTGAGGCCAGACAAATTTTGCACAAATATATGGGAAAAAATGCCTTACAGGGCCTTTCAGTCCATCTAGTCAAAACCTGAACCTAAGTGCTTTTCAATTTGGTTGTTAATGTTGCTTGGTGGTCACATACTGGGAGAATGGTGATCTGTTAGACACTATGAAAGAAAGTGAATGAAATATGTCACTATTTTTTTACTCTTACAATAACACAAAAATTTGATGTTATAACATCCCTTTTGTGGAAGATGATTTTAATAATTGCACTGTATAACATATTTTCTTTCCAGGAGGATGTAATAAACACCCAGTGCGGATATGACATTCGAGCTAAGCCAGTGAGTAACTACAATAATTCACTTCACTTGATGATAATGGGCTGTCTTTATAATGGTATTTGACCACTGATTCTATTTAAAAACATTTACTTCAGGGGCAATACGACACAGATCAATCACATTTTTTTCTTTCTATTGATCAATCATGATTATAATTAGATTTTTTTTGTCCTATCATAAACACACAAAAATAGCTTTCATTATTAATTTCTTTGACATAAACAAGGCACACTTCTAATCATTACCATTTAACACAAAAAAAATAGTCAAATTTCTTCCTCCAATGTCTGAGCTGATTCTAACCACATGCTTTCTCAGACAGAGGATTGGCAGTGGACCTCTTCATTAAAAATACTCAAGCTCACAATTAGAAATAACTGAATCCTGATCACTCTTAAAATATGATTATTGCACAGCCCCAATAGACCTTATGTTGACAGGAACCGGAGCAGAAGGACTACATAAACGTGAAAGGATGCGTACCTCAATTTGAGAAGTGGCTGCAGGACAACCTCACACTGGTGGCTGGGATCTTCATTGGAGTAGCACTACTGCAGGTCAGTTCTATTATCACAGTATGACTTGGGGTCAAATTCAGAGGACAAATTTCCCTACAGAGACAATAAAGTGTACCTTAACCTTAATTTAACCAGTGATATGCTGTTAGACTCATTCACTTCTGAATGTATTTTTATTATTTAGATTTTTGGTATCTGTTTGGCCCAAAACCTTGTGAGTGACATTGAAGCGGTGCGGGCGAGCTGGTAAGTTCTAACACCACTTTCCATTTATTTCATACCATCCATGAATGTACTTGATGTTTGTGTATTTTGTGTACTCTGTGAAGTATGAGAAAGTAAGTTTGTTTGCACATACTGTGACATATTAATGCCAACTAGGAGAGGGCAATATAATGGCAATTCATCACAACTGTGCTGAAATATGTCTTTAAATGTGTTAGCAGAGGTTTACAATAATAACTTCATACACTTTACAGATTACATTGAAAGTTTGATTTTTTTATCTGCTCTTTTTGCAAAGATTTTAGATATTTAAAAAAAAATCATAAACAAAATACCCAATTTTCACATTCATCTTCAAAACAACATTCACAATATTATCAACAGTTCATTATATTGTCCACCTCTACTTCCAAGAGTATTTTTCAGATAATTTATGCTGGATTTTTTGTTTTGTTAATACCCAAAAGCAGGCATTTCCATTGCTTCCATGTACTGTGATGACCCCATATAAAATTTCATATGACTTACTTTTGTCCAAAACACGCATTTATAAAAAGTGTATTTAAATTGTATTGTATTTTCAAATGATAAAATATTTCAAAAACACATATTTTATTCATTCAACATCTGTTAACCTTAGTGCTTCCATCTGCATTTGTGCTGTAATGTCAAAGCTTCTGTCACCATCACCACATGCCTAACCTGCGCTCACCCGTCATTCTTCCCCTCCTCCTCGCCTCAGGGTGCCCCCCCCTTTCTCCATGCGCCGACTCCCTCCTCACTGCAGCAAGAAAGCAGCGGCATACTACAAATGAGACTATTTCACTCATGCTGTCTGTGGTACCGCCGGTGGGTCTTTCTGGTCATGTCTTGTCCTTCTTAGAGCTGTGTGTTATGATTGGACCAGTAGTTTGTGTGTTATGTTTGTTTTCTAGAGGCAAGTGTGGCAAAGGAGCAAATCATTTACCGGCTAGATTATGTTTGTTAATTGCAAATTATGTGAGGCGGGGAACTTAATTCGGAATAATCAAAATCGATATGGGTGGAAGGACGCAGATGGATCATATTGCTACAGTCAATTAAAACTGTATTGAATTCACAAACAAAAATTATCTTTATACAGTATGGTAGATTGACTTAAATATGAGCACTGATTACATAAATAGGTTGGACTGGGCAATTAAATCAAAATAATTTAAATGGACAAGCGTACAAAGTCTATTCATGAATGCACTCCTTAAAATATTAAAGTATTACATTTAATTTACACTTCTGTTTTTTTTTTCTATATATGATTAAAGAATGATATTGCATTATCCAAAACTAGTTAATTACATAATTAAAGCATTTATTTATGTATTTTTTGCCAGTGTATTAGGCATATTTTATTTGGCATTATAATGTCCCACTATAAAACCCACTGACCCTGAACCATATGTAGTTTATCATAAAACAAACATGGTTGTCAAAGTGACTCCATATAAAAGTTTTATCAAAATACATCTAAAATGCCAGGAAATTGTGACAAATTTCAGGTACCCTAGAATTGTCATAATACTAAAATTTGAAAATCAAAATAGATTTTTTTAACAACCCTAGTTCCTACAGATGCATATTCCCTTTATATTCACAACAAATTGTCAAGCAGGCTTAAAGGGGTATGCAAAAGAGTTTTCGGTCAGTTTTGAAAGTGACAATGTAAATTAATAATTGTCCTTTCATGTGATTTCCTCTCCCACACACGCTCAAGTTTCTAGTGCAAGACATAGAACAATACTTTCACTGTGGTCTTGCCTTTCTTTGTCTCGTATTGTGTCCAGCTGACAACATTTTTTTCCATTGTTACTAAATCTTCTGTCTTTTCTCTTCCTCCTTAGTGTAGACTGCTGCTGAATCCTTAAACACTTCTTCTAATTCTTCTCTAGCATCCTAACAGACTTTAAATTATGTACAATTTAACTTTCTAATGGTTCATTTATCTTCTGTTTTTCAGCTTTTTTACCTAAGAAAGCAGCATCCAGATCCTGACAGGTATTCATTTAACTATTTACATAATTTTTTGCCTAATGTTAAGCTATTTTCATACCAGTAATCAAAATTTTTGTGTCTTATTTTCCAGCAATGGATCAAAGAGGACTTCACAGAGCCAGCACCTTCTTACAAGCACTAAAGGTCACACTAACACTTTTGTATATAACATTGTGTGGCTTATGTATAAAGGTAATTGTCCCAAATCAGTGCACTACATTCAGATTGTCACAATATTGCTCTGTTTTGATAGCTATGTGTAAAAATTAGCAGTTTTTTGATAATTTTTTTGATATTAAATCAGTATTTTTCACTGCAACACTAAGCCTTGTCACACAGGCTATAAACTAGTTGTATACAAGAAATGTGTTTGCAATGTTAAGTGCTTGCATTGTTCCACACATTTGCAGAAATTAAGGGAAAACTATGTCACATTTGCATCATGGTGTAAATTGAATGAAGTGCAAGGGACTAAATTATTACAAAATCAAAATAACGTTTTGTATATGTGAATGTGAATGAACATTTAAGCCTAGACAGTGCTAAAGTCAACTGCAATGCTAGTAGCACCCAGTTCCATTGCATTACATTTCACATAGATGCAACCTAAAATGCTAAAGGAGACCACTGAACACATTGGTTGTAAAATTCTTTGAAAAAAAAAAAGGACCATGGCTTTCAATTCAATTCATTTTATTTTTGTAACGCCCAAAATCACAACAACAGTTGTCTCGAAGGGCGTTCATGTTTTGGTTGATGGGGGAAACCGGAGTACCCGGAGGAAACCCATCCAGACACGGGGAGAAACATGCAAAACTCCACACAGAAAGGCCTGGGCGACCCGGGGATCGAACCAAACCTTCTTGCTGTGAGGCATGAGTGTTACCACCACCGTGCTGCCTACGCACAAAAACAAACAGGAAAATCAATCTTATAGCTTGTGGCTATAAAGTTCATTCAAAGTGTTTTCAATCTTAAGAGTTTTGCCAAGGATGCTAAGCAAGTTAAATCAAAAAATTAAATTCAAGATAAATTATGAACAGATGTTTTTTTATATATTTTGAAATAGTCATCTTCTTGCCTGACGAGCCACACTAATATTTTTGCAAACAGTATTCATTTGTGGATTTTCAATTTGACCACATTGAAAAAATTGAATTAATTAAATAAAAACATTAGCACTTAATGGAATTATACATCTGTGTCTTCAAATATTTGTGTTTACAACTGAAGTAAATATAATTAGTAAGAAAATAAGTGTTAAAAATCTCTAAGCAAGTCCCTGTTTACAAAATGCATTCTACAGTGTGTGCGTATGGCTTTTGATACTATTGTTGATACACTGGATTGGGTTTTATACAGTAACTTTATGTACTACTGATTTGAAGGCTACTATCTCATGCCACTGTGAAGACCTGCACTCATCACTCATTATTGTACCATTTCTATCGATTGTATTCCACAAGCATTGTCATGTTCTACCTCCTCGTCTCTTCTCATCCAGATGCATTTGGATATCAAGTCATATTAATTAATAAAGGTAACAAAAGTGTGACAAAGTGTGATCTTTTTGTGTGTGTTTTGGCAACAAATGTGTGGTGATACCTCCCACTTGTGGTCTGTCAGGGTTTTCTCTGGAGTCTAACCATTGCTAGTTTGTTTACTCGGTTCCCTCACATAACAGTAACAGTGCAGTGTGATTTCAACTACTGGATAAAATTCTCAAAAAACTAAGTGAAACAACTAATAGAGCTATCTAAACTCACCAAACATCTCAATTGCCTGGTTACAGATTGTCAAAGAACATATTATATTTTTTTGGTCTTCATTTCTATTATAGAATATCTCATGTAATCAAGAGATTTGCTGTTGTGGTATAAATATGTTGGAATTTGGGAGACTTGTTTGTTAGAGTAATAAAAGATAACTAACATAGCAAGGTGGAAAATCAAGTAAAGTTTAGTTTAGGGACCACACATGGTTAACTAATAGTGAAATGCTTCATAAGTGCCAATAGCAACCAATAGCTGAATAACTAGCATGACATTTACATAATTAGCCAATATGTATGTGGTTCTTAAAGTGTTAGGAAAGTTCCCCTCTTGTTTGGGTGAGTATTCTCTTTTGGTATTCTCTTTTAATCTAATCCAATCTAAACATGCAAAATGGTCTTAATCCTTCATCTAGGGACTCCCATCTAAAGATCTGTAGAATTGATAGCTATAGTTTCTCACAATTTCCCCCTGATGTATAGCATAGTGAACAAAATATTCACATCAATAACTTGTTTCTCAATCATCAAAATGAAAATCTCCTTGTGGGTCTTTAATACACCAGCAATACACATTTGATTAAGTTTCATTGTTAATATTGCATTCCTCTGACATTATACCAAAACAATAACAATGCTTTCATCTAATTGAAAAACACAAGATACTGTATATGACCAGCTATTATCTTTTAATTATCTGTTGAGTTACAATCTTTCAAATGTACAACTCATGACATTTACAACAAACATTTACGTTTATAGTTCTTGATGCAGTTACTATGGATACATCTCCACTGGCGTGTCTTGGTAAGAGCACAGATCTGATAAATAACCATTCATATCATAAAAAACAAAACAAATACAGTGGACATGGAACACACCGCAGCATGTTCACATTGTTTACAGTGATTCTGATCTAAGAGACGGACAAACCCGCAAACATGAGAGTGGCATTCAGTTAGCTCCCGTTTCCTGATAACCCCAGAAAAATAATCAAAAACAGTAAGACTATGCACTCACCGGCCACTTTATTAGGTACAACTATTCAACAGCTTTTTAAGGAAAGTTAGATGGATTATCACAAGGTAATTTTACAAATTTAAAGAATAAAAAGAGATGAATGAAGTTAATATGGCTTGGCTGAAAATATTGACATTCGTCAATCCTGGGAGGCAAAAATAAGGCAAATTGCCAGCTTTTTTTTTTACATTGTATCAGCAACTTTTTTCAGTCTTTAAAAGTCCTAAATAATTTTGAGTTATTCAGACAAGAAAAAAACATGTTTAAAATGTATTCTCCATTTTAATTCTCAGCAATTTAAATTTTATACAGTGTCTGTATTGATCATCAAGAGAAGCACGTGTACCTAGTAAGGTGGCCAGTGACTGTAAGCTTAAACCTCTTATTTTCCTATAGTGCACACACACCAGCATTTTGGGTTGTGCTTGAGTGTGAACTTGGGGCTAGCGATTGAGGCGGAAGAGCAGCTGTGTGGCGAGACAGTGTCTATGTAAAGTCAAGTAAAAATAGATTTTCCTTCAAGTTGATGATTTTAGATTAATAAAATCTGCCTTGTATCTGCCAGGGACAACACGGCATTTAATTTTCTGTATTCATAGCGTCTCCAAGTGTGTAATTTAAAATCGGAATAAAACCCCCTGAATCTTTAAGAATGACAGGAGAGTACAAGAGCGAAAGTAAAGCTGTATTTTGAATTGGTGAGCTGCAAAACACTGGACTAAAACATGCAGTCTCTAGGCAGTTTAATATTGTAGCTACATGTGACACAACTCGCACGGCGTGGATGGCTGCTGTAGAAAAAGTGGAACCAAAAGTTTGGTCTGGCATTATTTTTGTTTTTTTGTGCACTATTTGATGGGCGTGGTACCTGTAGATGAGTTCACAGCTATGGTCTTAAGGATCTATTGCAATACGATGCTGTCTGATGACTGGAGCCAATGCATGCACAAAATGATGTTATAAAGTCACATCACGTAACAATGGGAAAGTCTGTGTGAACCATTCAGAATGTTTGATTCCATTGAAATTAGTCACTAATAATATGGCTTTCAGGGGACAACTTCAAACCCCAAAGTCTAAAAACACTTCAAGTTTGGCTTTAATGACACAAAACTAAAGGAACTGAAGCCAGTTTCACAGAGATATTGAACATTTTGAGCAGCTTTCAGAGATTGTTCAGATCAAGCTTTTAATCTAGACTATTCCAGTACTATAAAATAGTTGTCAGTTCTAAATACACTGTGATTAATGGAGAATATACAGTACTGTCTATCACAACAGCAAACAGTTCAAAGCCTGCAGTGAACCCTAAACAAAGTGCAAATTGTTGTTCTAATATTTCCAAAATCTGTCTTAAAACAATCTGAAGACATTTGTGTCTCTAGTTGTTTAGTAGTAACTTAAGCGGCTCATTTCAACAATACTCTACTACCTTTGTCAAACTGGCCTGTTTGAAAAATCCAGACATATGCACAAGAGTACAGCTGCAGAGGAACCTGTGTGTGGTGCTAAGCAGGGGAGAGGATGCAGTGTTGTGATTGGACAAGGAGCTGGCAGTAAACGACATGGTACCTTGGCACGTGACGGGGGGTGATGGGGGTGGTCAGGCAGGCGTGTCATGTACATGTGTGTAAATGTGTACTATGTGTGGTTGTGCATGTGTGTTTGTATGTGTATGTGTATGTGTGTCTATGTGTGTGTGTGTGTGTGTGTGGGGGGGGGCACAGTCCTTTAGCTCTGGGCCGTTAGCCGCTGCTCCGTGAGCGAGGCCTGGTGAGACACTGTCTTGTTTTCATGGGCCCGCAGTTTGGACACGACATCGATAAACGCCAGGCTCTGAACTTCTTTGTGAAGGGGCTCTGAGAAGACAAAGGCAAATGTAATGTCTACCACAACCAAAGATGAGTGAGAGTATAAATAAAAGGTTCGTAGTCCTCACCAGAGCCCATAACAGCACAGATCAGGATCATAGAATTGTACTTGATCTCTGGAGCACTCCTCTCGTCTGACAGCAGTTTGTGAAGCACAGACACCAAACTGGAGCCCACAAAGTCCTTCTCTGCAGCCACTGGAAAAGCACAGCCCATTGTTAGAATCCACACACTTTACACCTGTTATTTTGCTTTTGTTAGTTTCCCTTTTGAGTTTCTTACCCAGATCCAGTGCTGCTATGAGACCCAATGCCACCAGTGCTTCATTCTGCATGATCATATGCTCACTCGTAGCCATAGTAACTAAATGTTTGACTCCACCACACTGGATGACTGTTCGAACCACTTCCTGTTACATATAAACAAGTATGTAAAAGACACATAAGCTAATGGCAGATGCCAAGCCGAGTAGATGTGAGGCCATGCACTGCTTGGACCTTGGACTTGCTGTGTCGGATGAGAGCAGACAGCAGCCTGTTGGACTCTCCCATCACTCCAGCGTGGTCTTTGGCTTCACACCACTCCACCAGACGCTCCACTAGTTTCACATTGGTCCCCAGCTGCTCCGCCGCCTCAGCTGGATTCAACATAGAATCAACATCAATTTGTAGTTACCATATTATACTTGTTCAGGCAATGAAGGTGCACCTTTCACTTTTCTGGTGGAGGGTCCGCTGCCTTGTCTCTATGAAAGTGTTATTGCTTTGCCCCAGATATCAAAATTTTATGGCTAAAAATACCTTGAAAATCATGCACGCTTACAGTGAGTGGGATCGATTCTTCACAGATATGGCCTATTTGCCTGACTAACTAGTTCCTTCTACACATTTCCTCTCAAAAATACTTCAGATAAATAACTGCTTAGTGCTTCACTTGTTGATCCTGTAGAAAACCGTGCTGTTTCTCAGTCCCATTATTTTTTCCCCCTTTTTTAATGTAAGCTGCCACTTTTGTTTTTTACCGAACAGACCATGCGTCTCTCCAATTGGTTAATTTGCGTTGCGTTACGTTGCTCTTAAGAATTGGGGAAAACTGGGTCTGGGTTCCAGACCCAGTCGTTTTTGCAAAGTTGGCCAAAGCGTGGCCAGGTAAGCGCCACTTGTTTGTTTATATGAAAATGGAATCCTTTAATACTATACTATGGAACATTCCAAGCAAAGCAATAACATTTCCATCGAGCCAGCAGGAAGCGACCCTCCACCAGAAAAATTACATATTGAAAATTTAAACAAAGTGACAATCTATGATTTATATCAAACTGATGATGAATGTATCATTTAAATTTTTGCTTTAATGGTTTCTAAATCTCTATCTGCATAACAAAGGGTGAGCTGCCAAAGAAGTCTATTTCTGATGCCAACTGCTTTACATAACTTCAATACAGACTGTAATAAACCAGATCTCTCCAGTGAGTGACAGAATAGGATTAGCTCATAGAATGGAAAAGACTATAATATACCTTGTGTATCGATGAGCATTCGTAATGTTCCCAGCAGTTTGAACTGGACCGGAGGCATCTCAGAAGGCAAGAACTTCAACACCACATCTGCCACACCAGCAGACAGCATCTTGGATTTATTCACCACTGAGCAGAAAAGTTGGAAAATTTATGATACAGTTAATACCATTTAAAGTAGATCCATTGTGTGAACTTTTCAGACATTTTAACCATGCTATAGTTATTTCCTCTTCTCATTTACCCTGTTAAAGTTGTATGGAGTGACTCGTGCATGATTGAGCAATTTTTAATATTGCTGACCAACCCCCGTTTAACCACCACAAAGTAAATACAGAGGAATGGGCGTATGCGTATTTTGTTCTCCAATTTTATTTTCTTAATCAGTGATATGCGTATGATTCGGTAGCATTGCATAGTCATTTTAGTACAAATGAAAAAGATCTGCTACTTGCTAGCATGACCTGCAGTCGAAGGTGCTGTGGTGGCGTTTACGACAATGTCAGCATTGCCGTTTTCTAGCGCAGAAGTAAGCAGACTTGTTTCTTTTCTTTTATCAAGTTATTTTAGATGAATATTGCAATGTAAAATTATAACAATGATCCACAGGGGTTGTAGATTATAACTATATAGCAGGTTCAAGCACAATATATGTTCCTTAAAACACAGCTCAGACCATTGTACATTGTTGTGTCCTTGGGAATGACATGTCACACACCTTGCAGCTGTGATTAAAGAAGTAGGTTACCACCAAAGAGTCTGGAGTGAATGATGCCCAAAGTTTAAAAACAATTGTCTATATAAGATAACTTTAATAAATATCATCTTTCGTTTACAGATTAACAGTATTCAAGTGTTGTCTTGATGTCTTCTCACCAGGTATGGCCAGGTTTCTCAGGGCGCTTAGGGCGGCATGTTGTACCGTCACATTTCCTTCTTCAACATGTCTGTCCAATAGCTCCAGAAGCTTCTGCACTATCCCCGTGTCCACCATGTGAATACAATTCCCATCTGTGTAAACACAATACACAACAACAACTTAATAAAAGGAAGCTGCAACACAAGTAGGGCTGTAGTCAACTAAAGACATGAATAATAAACTAAAAGGGGACATGGTGGGGCATTGACAAAACCTCTCAAAATTATTAGGATTGTGTGGAAAAAGTAAAAAGGCAGAATACAACTGTCCAGTCACTCCCAAAACTCCAGCTAACATACCTCAATGCATTTTCACTTACCACAAGTGTGTTTTCAGCTCTTCTTTTTTTTTACTATTACCATGTAGTTTGAACTCTAAACTAAACTCTAAACTCTATGTATTCCTTTTATTTTAGAAAAGCAACTGTATTCAGAATTTATTCTAAAAGTACAAACATGTACATAGAACACAGATTTAGTTCCTTCCTAATAGTGTTGTAGTCAAGACCGCACTAATGAAGACCTGTCCGAGACCACAGGGCCCTGAGACCGAAACAAGATAAGACCTCTGAGAGTCAAGATTAAGACAAGACAAAGACCACGGCCCATTGAGACGAAAGTGAGACCATCATTGTTATGTTCTGCATTTACTTGTGTTTTACTGTCATTTTAACACATATATATCACTTTTTTTTTTTTTTTACAAATCTATCTCCATGTCATCTGATCAATGATTTAGGCTTCAAAACCAAACAAAGGGTCAAAAAAGGGGTGCAGAGTGTTTCAGTACACTGCACCCACAGAGAAATCCTGTTTTGAGCCAACTTCCACTTGCACTTAACAGAAAACTGTAATCTATATTCGAAGACTTATCAAGTTCCTAACTGGAGCTACATTATCTTACTGGAGATGCAGTGATATTTACCAGCCTCGGAACATTTATTACACCAAACGCACATCATGACAAATGCAATGGATTTGTGCACTTTTATCAATGGATTTGTGCACTTTTATCAGGCAAACATCAGCCCATATGTCGCAGTTCTCTATGCGAACATTGTAGCACAAGTCTAGGTACGTTTTTGCTCCGAGTTTGGGCTTGGTCTTCTAATAAGTGTATAATGAGGAGGGAGCCTATATACACTATATGCAGGGAGGAAAGAGAGGTCTGATACTGAGTGGCACACCTCGAGTCGGTCACAGAGTCCAAGCGACCTCAAGGCCAAGACCGAGTCCAAATGCGCTTGAGTCCGGGACGAGACCAAGACCATAAAAAACTCTCGAGACCAGCCTCGAGTACTACAAAATTACTACTACGAAATTAAATGAGTATTATCCCTAAACACAAAGGTATCTGAGGTAGCATGACAAAACAAAAAAAAACAATAGCATTCAACAGTAAATGATGTTTACACATTTACTATATGATTACATTACATACCATTTCGAGCAAAGTTGGCTATGGCTAGTGCCCCAGCAAGCTGTAGCTGGTGGTTGTGTGAGGGGATCCAGGACAGAACTCTCTGGAAAACACTGCCCTTTCCTCCTTCAAACAGCTTCTGCATCGACTCATCTGCACAGCAAAAGAGAAAAAAAGTTTCAAAATATGTCCCATTTGTCAAACACTAATAATACCGGTCAATTCTTCATGACTGACCCACGGGAGAACATCAATCCATCAAGTCACAGCTCATTTGGGCCTAAAAATAGCCCCCCATGTCCAGGTCTATTGAGGCGCAATGAAATTTTAAAACCACAAGTGCATTATTTATTAGCTGTGGTATTATTGGACATAGTCTGCTTATTTTAAAATGTGTTAGTGAGTGTGATATATTTAGGACAGAAAAACTTGTGATTTTAGGTAGTAGCTACAAAAGCTCGGATGCAATTAGCAGTTTTATATTGAAGGACAGAGCTCATAACATTTAGGTTTACTGTTTTAGTCTTAGGATCTGGCAACCCAAAGCTGATTATGCTTTCTAATTTCTAATTTCCAAAATGTACACAAACAACTTTAAAAGTAGCATGCGTGGTGTAAAATGTCAATCAAACAGTAATTAATAGTGATTTTCCGATATCTAATTCTCCCATTATAATATTAAAGATGCGCTAGTATGTAACTTTTTCGAGGGGATGACAATGCTTTGCTTGGAATGTTCCACAGTAAGGCAAATGCATCCATCAAGCATTTATTTCATTATAGGTGTTTTTATTGCTCATGCATTCTTACTGTGAGCAGGGTCACCACCTGTCCTGAGGCAGTCCAGGCTCAGTCAGCGACGGTGGGACATATGGAACAGATATGACGGATGACAAGAAAGACGAGGACGGGTGATGGGCAGGGATGGAGCCACTGGAGGAAAGCTGATGGTGAAAGCATGAGGTGGTGTGTTTGTGGGTGAGCGTCAGGGGGAGTGGACACAGGCTCGATAGAAAGAGTAACAGGCAGAAGAGATGATCCGGGAAGAGTGCCACAAAGCGAAATGTGCCACAAAAGCGAAAAGCAAAGCGAAGCGAAAGCGAAACCTTGCCTTGCAAGGAAGGACTAAGTACGAGAAAGTAGTGGTGCTCAAACATTAGCTTATGGCACGAGGATGCATCGGGTGGTGCATGTTGTTGGCACTCTGCTTATGTGTGCAACTGCTTCGGGAGAAGACGCGATAGACGAACCCCAGCATGCACTAGGCCTGTCCAGATGGAAGGAACGGATGGGTGGTTCTACCTGCTATGGTAATAAAACCAATTGTTTTCACCAACTGTAGTAAACTGTCAATTTATTATTTGGACTTTTATCTGTTACACATATTTCTAAGCTCTCACTCAAAATTGGTTTACAGCTAAATCAAATTTTGGCCACAATATGACCCCATTTCCAACTTCTCCATAGCCACATACTCTGTGACATTTACACATCTTTCACACAGCCCTTGTACCTTAATAAGGCTTGGAAAAGCAATTTAGCTATTGAGGTAATAGTGTTAGAAACATGTGTGTGTGTGTGTGTAAACATTTCTTTATATGATCAGTTCTAATTCTGGAAGGGGCCTGAGGGCAAATAAAAATTTGTCTGAGGGCTGCATTTGGCCTCCAGGCCATAGTTTGAACACCACTGATGTAGCCAAAGCAATAAGCAGGTGACAGACTCTGCAGCAGAAAAGTTACTCAGTGCACCTCTAACAGACATAGTGGGGAAGCTCACAATGCCCTAATAATAGCCGTGGTTCATATTTGTATTGACCTCCGAGCAGCAGCAGCACCATGAGGTCTGAGGCAGTCTTGAGTTGAGCGATGTCCTCCTCTCGCTCTCCGTCCACTGTCTGAGCCACCACCTGCAGCAGGCACTCCACCAGCCCCGCCTCCACCAGCTGCAACTTGATGACATCTGCACACCCAAAATAACAACACCTTGTCTGAATGATATTAAATATGTATCTAAAATACAAAAGGTTCAGAACTTGAATTAAATAGCTGTTAGGTAGTTCAGTAGCGAAGTTGAACATGATTTCAACTGAATAAAATTATCCAATTACAAATGCCATAAGAAGTAAGAGCAAATGTACATAATGTAGGCTGCCACACTCAAACAATTCAATTCAATTAATTTTATTTTTGTAATGCCCAAAATCACAACAAAAGTTGTCTCAAAGGGCGTTCATGTTTTGGTTGATGGGGGAAACCGGAGTACCCGGAGGAAACCCATCCAGACACGGGGAAAAACATGCAAAACTCCACACAAAAAGGCCTGGGCAACCCGGGGATCGAACCAAATCTTCTTGCTGTGAGGCATGAGTGTTGCCACTCAGCCACCGTGCTGCCTACACACAAACAAGCTATCATCATAACCATGCCCTCTGATATGTTTTGTATTTAAGGTTAATAAGGTGTAGAAGTGGGTAGCCAGCAATTTTACTCAACAAAGAGTGGCTTTACAAATAATATTTCTAAGTAGAAAAAGTAAGAGCAATTTTAAAGTAACTATCATTGAACAATGTGCAAAATCTGGTATGTTTTACTTTTAAACATGAGACATCTTATAAATGATTTCTGAAGAAGCACTGCAAGAAACAAATGTTCAGATCATTTAATACTGTCAATATTAGACACTTGTTGACTTGCTCACAATGGGAAGAGTAACCACAACTTAACTGAGTACTGTTCCTTCAATTAATATATATTTCTCAAGTAGGAGTAAACGTATCTTGCTACAAAAACTATTCCCAGAAGTACAATTCACTCAAGTATGCTTCTAATACTACACACCTGTAATATTAGTAAGCTCTTTCCCTCGTTTGTTGCTATATATGATATCTGCTTTTAAAGTGTGAATTGTATCAACTCTTACTAGCCCATTATCCAAGGAGTTTTTGCCTTAGCACAGAGTAAGTGGAGTAGGTTTCAGCCACCTAAGCTCATTAATGGGAATAAGCAGCAGGAATAGAATGAATGTATAATTTACATCTCCGTCACAGATAAACACAAGCTCCTGTATCCAAATCAAAAAATGACTTGTTGAATGTAGTATTGTATCAACCAGTGTGCCACACTGAAGATTAGATTGCCCGATGTTTTGTTCAGAACATCAGAAATGATAATACATAAAAGTCGCACTGCAAGTTTGAACTCCTGCCATTGTCTCAATTCAAATGTTTAAGACTGTCTACTGTGAAAGTTTGATGCATTTCTGTAGTGCTAAGCGGCTGATGTTGTGTGATTATAATAACCACCCGCTGTGTAAACCTGATGAAGAGGTGGACAGAGGCTCACAGAGGCACAGAGGCAGTTAAGTGGGACGTTGTCGTGGAGACTGACGAGGCAGGAGATAAGAGTCCACACACACATGAGAGAGAGAGAATTGGAGAGAGAGAGAGAGGGGGGGAGGGGGGGGCTGAGGAAGTGCAGGAGCTGTCTGCCATGACTGTGCAGTTAGCAGTTAGTCTGGAACGCGTGACTCACACTGAGAGCACCATTTACTGTGTACAGCGGGAGGACAGGGTTTGATCTGGACCCCAAAGAGAAGAGAGGCCTGCTGTTAGATGTAAACTATAATATAGGTACCAATTATGTAAAGTTTACTCAAATTTCAGGTGTCTCCATATTTTTAAAGTCAAGTTATAACAACTCAAGATTAACATCTATGAATTGATGCAAAGTTTTTAATCTAGTAAAAGTTAATCAAAGAGATATACTGTTCAAAGGGATATTCTGGAGTACCTGATTTTTTTTACTGTGACAAAGGCACAAACTTGTTATTATTCACTATTATTCACATGTACGCTTTTTTTGGCCACTAACGCCACGTTAGTATAGCTTTCAGTGTGGACCACTGTTGCACAGCTAATCACCTCTCATGTCCAAGAGCCATATAGTGACTACGATGGCTCTCTCTTACAATTTCAGAAAAGATAAAATGTTTGCAAATTAGATGAAGACTGTGTGTAGCGGTCTGATTTTAGTTTTTTGGGGGGGGGAAGAAAAAGAGAAAAAAAGTTGGGTAATGCAGCTTTAAAGCCGACCATCACAGATACATTTTCAATAAATTAAGTTTAAAGATTTTCCGCATTCACAAAAAAGTTTGTATAAAATGTACTTGACGTGTCAATGCATGTGTTTTTTTGTTATTTTATTAAAGTTTAACAAACGTACCATTTTCTGCCAGTGGAGCCAGCACTTCAAAGACCATCTCCTTCTTCTCGTGCTCCGTCTGCTTCTGGAAGAGTCTCACCAGCTCCTCGGCGATGTTGGTGGAGGCAAACTGCTCTTTACTGGACTCTGCAGGGTAAATATCAGACCCTCCCATTCATGAGGATTTACACAGGATTTATAGTGTGTCCTTATAGAGCCCAGGCCAGCTGCAAATCTCTGTCATACGCTATGCCACGGCTTAAGCTAAAAGACCATGTTTAGTGACTCGAAAGGCTAAAAATACAGAAGTGTTGACTCACCCAGCTCGGCCAAGTTGCCAAATGCAATAAGACACATCTCCGTCAGGGCTGTGTTGTGGGAATGGACACCCAGCAGCTTGACCAGGGTTGGGATGACGCCCATATTGATCAGCTGGGCTTGTAGAGAATCTGCAAAACACAGAAACCACAGAAAGACAACATTTATCTGCTGATCAACACTTTAGCAGAGTGCATTTGAAATTTATGTAATACCTTTGATTTTATAGAACTAGCTAAAACCTTCCCAAAACTTTAACAATTTCAAGTCAATATAAATGACCTACTAAGCAGGTTTTGAAGACATCACATCTTGCTATAAAGGACAATGATACAATGATGGACAAAAAGGTTGTGTTCATGTGACATCACAATATTCTAGTTACCTATAGTTTATAATGAAGTTGAAGGACAGGTCAGAATTCTATGGTAGAAATTTTTGTCTGATTGCAGATTTGTTGATCCTGGTTAATATGTGCATATGCCAAGTAATTACAAAGTTCAATGTATCAACATAAAAACAAAAGTGAAATCATTTTTTTCATCATAGCTTCTAAAAGTGGCATTAAATATTTTACTGTTGTCAGCTGAAAGCATTTTAGAGATGAGATTTATACGACCAAACTAATGGCCAAACTAATCCCAATAAAATGATTTGAGTTTAACATTTGTAGATCATAAATTTGGAAATTGTGAAAGCAACCTATATTTCTTGAAACTTGTACTTTCAAAGTACATAAAAATCTTTATCAAAAATCTAAAGAAGTAACTGAAAAGTTAAAAAAGACAAATGAGGCCCAAACCCAAGGAGAAACATAGACAATAAAGAGTGGTTCAAAGATTCAGGAGATCCTCCAACCAGCTCAAGAAGCACTAGCCACCAAAAACAAGAAAGCAGAACACTGAATACAAATATATATTAGAGAGGAAAGAGGAAACCTAAAAGTACTAGCTCTGAAACCACAGTGCCTGCCCCTCCATCTTGTGTCCTCATGCTATGCCCCTATTAAACCTCTTTGAATCCTAAGGTGATGAAGCCAGGGGTACTCTTTATAAGCTGTTGCTCTCCCTGTGGGGCACTGCTTGAGCATGCCGTTAGTCCATTAGCTCAATGTGAAGAGTCAGCCCCAGCTCCAAAGAGGCACACTCAATGCATCATCGCACAGACTGATCCAACGGGCCTCCACTGCCAAAGAACACCTTGGCAGGAGGTCCAGCCACTCTCCACAACAAGGATTAGTGAGCAGGAAAAGTGACTTGGGCATAGTGCTTTCAGGAATTAGGTGGTCAAGTTTACCTGTGTTTTTTTGTTAGTTTTTTATATGGAGGATTGGCAAATACAGTGAGGGTCATATAACACATTTTCCAAGCACCAGACCTTCACATTCATGCCTTACCTTATGGAACTTGCTCCCCTTCCAAAGAAAATGACTTCAAATATAAAAAAAACCTGCTTTGTTTCACATTCTAAAATTAAAATGTATACAATTTTAAGTGGACAATAGCAGAGCATAGTATCTTTGCTACCCTCCATCACGTGTCTCAAATGAATGATAAAAAAAAAAAAAAAAATTAACCCATTTTCTCTTCAAGGTTGACATAACAATTGCATCCACACACTGTGGCAATAACCACTAGTGTATGATCACAATCATTAGCTTACATCACGCAACAGCTGTACCAACTATGCAACACATTCAATACACATAGCCATTGTGCCAAGATAAATATCTGTTACATAAAAGGATAGAAAACAACTTTTTCACCACTTGTCAATAAGACACCATAGTCCTCCAAAGTCAATGGAAATAGCAGCTAAGCAGACTTCATGGCTACTTCTACAAAACACTTCACAATGAAAGCTAGTTCTATAGAATACAAGAGATGCTACAACACTAAGCTAACACATACACATCTACAGATTACCTCCAAGATGAAAGTTGAAACAGAAGAGGAGCGTGTAGGAAAGACCACAGTTATCAGACCCATATAAAAGAATGGTAAAGTACAAAATAGTAGAAGTTCGTATAAAATAGTACTGGCTGATTGGCTGATTAGTGAAGAGATTAGTCTAATTTGGTGGTAAGTGGGTCATTACCATTCTCATTGCTATAGTTCATCAGCATGCCAACAAAGACAGTCAAGAGCTTCTCACTGTCCGGCTCAGTGTTTGGGGAGAGGGACTTAATGTGGTCAACTACTAAGAGAGCGCCTCCTGCCTGGTCAACTGCACTCCTGCCCTCATCTGGAAAACAAAGAGCCGGGACACAGGTCAACCACACACAACGCAGCAAAGAAAACAAGAACAACATAGCTCTTACACTTTCCTTGTTTTAAATAATGAGTGTAGTAATTATTTTAGTATAACTTGTGATGATACTATGACATCGACTAATACTACATAGAAATATTTAATTCTCTGAAAAGGCTGCAATACAAAAGACGTCTGGTGATTTTAATATGGCTACAAACTACATGTGCAAACTACAGTGCACATTCTATTACCTACACAATTTCAGTCTGCTATTTTATATGTTTCATATGGGCTCCCCTCATTTAAAAAAAAAGAAAACATAATGTAATTCTACTGTCTAATGTTTCTTTTTGTTTACTAAATGTTAAATGTTTACTACTTTACATACAGTCAAATACAGCTTTAGGGAAAAAAAAATATAAATCTAAACAATAATAACACAATAAACAATAATAAGTTGTGAAGACATAATTAAGACATTTCATTTGTTGGACCTATGACAGCAAAGTCAGAGAGTGCTGACCACAACAACACCGAGTTTAGTTTTGTTTGTCAGTTCCCACATGGCCGTGCTGTAAGCCAAAATCTGTTCACCACTTTTATTATTTGTTCGCTGTGTTCACTAATTAATACTTACAGGAGCGGCACATATTCAGCGGGGAGACAGAAGATACAGCGCACAAACAAACATACTGTACTGCTTGTCCTGGGAGATTTTATGGGTGTTTCAATACCAGGAACCATGGGATGAGTCAGCTTATGTAGCACACACCCCCCACTGATGACAACCACAAGTCATTCCTATTACTATTAGAACAGACCCCAACATTGCACACCCAAGATTTGTGCCTTTTCATCTCTGTCAGAGATCTGTTGGCTCATCCTGTTTTTGTGCCTCTAATAAAATCTTATATCTTGCCTCTAAATCATTACACCATAAATTCAGCTATACTCAGTCTCCACGACTCCTTTATAATAGCAAAGGGAAAAACACAATGGTCTGTGTCGCTTTAAAACAAATCCAGTCACAGAGCGATTTTGTGCTAGTGATTAAAATACATGAAAACCAAATGGCCTCATGTCAATCCTGACCTCTGCATCTTTGGCTGTTTGGTGTCCTCTTTTTGGCTGCATTCTGCATAACTATTTTACCTTGAATATTAGGCTGAAACTATTGTGACAGTGGTTCTTGTTGATTACAATTATTCATGAAATGGTGTAGTAAAAAAACCAAATCTGGCGCTAAATGACATTGGCACTTCTGCCCCATTAAAACACCTATCAACAAACATTACCAATAGTTTAAAATAAAGCTATCCTCACACTACAAGTTAAAGTTACTGTTCCAAACAGAGATGTCAAGATCAGGTCAGATTTGTACATGAATCCAGTCATGGTCCACTGTAGAGAAGGTTTCAGTGGTATATGTTTCAGCTCCCATCCAGAAGCCATTATGAAATGATGGTTCTGGTTTGAGGCACTGGGATTTATTCTACACAGCACGTCAAACCAGTACAATCAATTGAAAAGGGTTTCTGGATAGAGCCAAAATGTCTGCAAAAACAGTATTCAGATGACTACCTTCTCTACATAAAATGTAATGCAAGTATTTTTTTTATATTGCCAGTCATGTCACATTAACTTCATTTAGATCTCCATTCTAGTTGGTACATGTCAAGCTTTATGAAATCAATTAGAAAATGGGATTGAAAGAAAACTGAAAATGATTGTTTAGTCATGGTGTTAGTAATTGTAAATAATCAATAAAAATCATGATTGGTCTTCTCGCAATAATCGTAATACTAAAATTTTATACCGTTAAAGTCTTGAGACATTTGATGACATTCTGCTATCCGCTCTAAACAACGGTGAAAGTACATATGGCTCCAAGGTGGTAGCAGCTGCGCATTTCCTCTCTCCCGGTAGCTCTATCAAAAAGCAGCAGCAGCTTCCCCCAGACCTCCCTCCACTCCGACAAATGTCATCTCCCTCTGGACTCCTCAGATATCCTCCTCCTCGACAAGACTATGCAAAACTATGTGCTACCCCTGACAGCTGGGACTAAAGCCGCTAAAGCTGCCCGTCAAATCCCCACGTCTCAACTCAAATGCTCTCCCAACAATAACCCAGGAAAATGAAATATTGGAATTTGACTGAGCGTGCATTTAAACATTACGTAAAACAAATAATACATGCGTCTGTATTTTTAGATTTTAATTCCCAAATTGTAGCTTTAACATCATTCTTTGTATAGTCTCTTAGACTTCTTTGATAAGAAATTGGAATTTATAAAATCAGAATACAAAAAACGTCATAAAAAAAAACCCAACAAAGCTGCAAATGGAGATGACTTTTACAAAATATTAAAATATATCTCTGCGTTTTTGCGTTTAATTAGATTTGATTTGCACTGTTTGGGCAGACCTTGCACCTCAGCAACACATTCTCAAGCACATTTTAGCACATTTTTGAGGAATTGAAAAAAAAAAAATAAATAAAATGAGAATAGGGCTGGGTAATATATCAAATAATGCAGTGTTGGTACTAGTGATATTAGTAAATGTCAGTCACAAGACAAGTATCAGATATCATTATCGGTACAAAAAAAGTATATCAGACCATTTGGAGAATTCCAAAAGTACTGAGATACACATTTTTGTCAACATCGCCCACCCATAGTGTGGAGAGAATATACAAAAGGCTTTCAAGGTTAGTTGGTAGCACAAGGCGGATTCCTACTCACGGCTGTCGTAGCAGATGTTGCCGAGCGCACGGCCAGTCTGCAGTAGAACCTCCTGGTCTGTAGAAGTCAGCAGCTGAATGAGAGGAGGGATGAGGCCCGCTTCAACACAAGGAGTCCGCATGAACTCTAAGAACAAGAACAGAGCAACCGTTTATTTTATGCCTTATGTCTTTCATTGTAATGTATTATAGATTTGGGTAGTATTAAGTCGTATTAATTTGTAGCTAATAATATAAATAGGTTGAAATGTATTGAAACAAGATAATTGTTGTATTAGGTATAAGGTATGGTGATTTAAAGCATTGAGAAATAACTTTTAACAACCAAAAAACCTGAATTTCACACAATACTGTGAACTATGCAATCGGAGATATCTCCTGCTCTTTACAAGTATGCATTTGTAATCTTTGACCATAAATATGATTATAAATCTTCCAGTGCAATATTTTGCAGTCATCTCCTGGTCTCATTCACTTGGCGTTAAACCAGATCATGTCCAGGTGCTAAGGGTCCTTTGGTTGACCTGATGACCATCTATTGCCATGGCATTTCTGGGTGAGATGCAGTGAAGCTTAATTTCTGGGACTTTTCATGACTGTGGGAGATTTATGCATAATTATTTTAATTTTAAATATAGCTTGTTTTAAGTTGTTTTTTTTTTTGTTAGTTTGTTTTGAGAAAGAATTTTCTTCTTTTCAACATCTAGTTCTAGAATAAAACAGTACAGAATTCTCTCCTTTAATGCACTCTTAATACAGATCCCTGCATGACCACATCCATCCGCTCCTGTTGCAGCTCTGAGAACTTGGGCTAGTCCGCGGTGTCACGCGGGGAGGGCCGCAGACAGTTTCCGGAGGTTGTGACAGATAAATGCCAACGGGCTGTTGCCAAGCTAGGCCGACCGCTGTGGAGTCATCATTAGCGGCAGTCTTGAGCACGGCTGTAAACCTATTCATTATCCTAACCTTTTCATGCCACTTGTGCTTTTTTGACTTTAAAAGCTTCTCCTGGGCTCTGGCGCAGGGACTCAGGACAACGCCAGCTCTCACACAAAGTGCTTGTACAACATTTGATAAGCTCAGATTGAGAGTGTTTTAGTTAAAAGAACACCAAAGCTGACTTTGGTTTGGAGACTTCCACTGTTAAGGCTATTCATTTAGATAATCATTTGTTCTTTAGTGCATTAAGAGTGTCCACTATTCCTATCCACATTTCATTGTATCTTAACCTAGTGCTAGGAAAGTAAATGTATATATATTTTTTAATCTTTAACATTGTGAGATTGAAATGTTTTGTCACATTAAAAGGGGCTGTACCCATTTTTGATCTGGCTAGAATACTGATATATTGTAAAAGCAGCTCTTAGCGCCAGAATGAGATGCTGTGTGCTATTTTCTTCATGTAGTTATAAAACGTTTTTATTGTCCATGAACAAGAAAAAAATGCTGGTCTGCTGTTAGCATGCTAGTTGTTGTTGGAGCTACTGTGATTGTAAAACTCAACTCTGATGTCTAAAAAAAAAAATATTTAAAATGAACTAGTCTGTTTGTCCATGTTTTTAAGACAGTAAGGTCCACAGTCTTTAACTAGGTCGGTTTAAGTTCATTTCAGTTTTTATCATGCAATTTTAAAGTTTGGGCTTGTCAGAATGCTTGAATATTTATACTTATGTGCCTCAAAAATACAGCTTTATTAATTCATCCCAGACCATCTCTGGAGTTATTATATATACTAACTGTTTAAATACCACAAAGATCCTTGTGTGTAGTCATAGGAGGTTGTTTCTTTATCTTGAACTTGGGAGAAGAATCTTACCATTTTTGGCCACCTCTGCGATGATGTTGGCTACTTTGGGGGTGCAGGAAGACTGGGGGGTGAGCAGGGAGGGGAGCAGGGGCAGCACTCCCATTTCCTGGATCTTCATACTGGCTTCAGTGTCTGCAAACACAAACATAACATGATGCATTTGTATACAGGAGGACTGAATACAAACCACAGTATATCATAGATGCCATCCCCTGCTCAATGGATATTTACAGTAGAGGTGAAAAGCACTGTCAGCAGAAATAGTGCGGCCTACATTACTCAGCTGTCTGGCTATGTGGCTTTAATCAGTCACACATGGGCGACCCTATAGACAGTATGTGGACTGGCGGTACAGTGCTGACAATCAGATACATGAGTTGAATAAGGCCTAACGTGGCATGACTATAGGAAGAATTTTTTAATGTCATTTTGTACTGTAACGCAGTGAAAATGACACTTGGTTTTGCACTAGGAACTCCCTACTGTCACTAAAGCCCAGTATACACCCTCCACCAACTAAACAGTCTCCTTACAAAATTAGACATCCATTGTAACATTAAGGTAAAAGCAGTAACACAGTTATAATTTGGAATGATTTATTTTTCTATCTTCTGGTGTTATTTGACCTTTTAAACATATCATTGTAAAATCAGTTCCTTGCGGTATCTGTTTATTTATAATGGGCCTTTGCTAACAGCATAAGAATACATTAAATATTATAATATTTGTTTTTTTAATCTAGCTATTTATGCCACATTAATTTCATTTTATCATTCAGAAACTTTGATTTCATAAAGTTGGTCATATACTGAAGCAATGATGTTCCATTAGATAAAGGTGATGAAAGAAAATTATAGATCATGGTGTCAATAATGGTGAATAATCATAAATCACAATGTTTCTTCTAACAGTTATGCTAAAACTGAAATTTGATATTGTAACATCCTGCATTTTATTATTACATTGTAGGTGTAGTAAGTGTACATTTATCGGAGTTCAATTAAGGTAATCCAATTACCCACAAGACCCATTCCTTTTTTAACAAGTGGGCTACAAAAAAATCTATTCAACCTGATTATCTTTGCAGTTTATATCGAATAGTGACTCAGTGACTGGCATTGTTTATTCTGCTTACTCTGCAACATGGCTCTAGTCTGAATTGCTATTGGTCGTTTGTGTGGATGACTCACTGTTATTGGCCAGTGCTTTGAGCAAACAGTCCACGCAGCTCTCCACGCTGTCTGTAGAGCTGTCCGAAGAGGCCAGTTTCAGCTTCTCCAGGGCCTCGCTCAGATTGTCTATGGGGAAACAAGCAAAAGAAGACATTTATGAAAATGGAAGAGTCTTGTAAAGTGGCCGAAGCTTTGTTTATCTGTAAGCAACCACTGTGAGGTCCACTTTTCTTTTTGATAATTACTTGTTCATTGTTGTGTTGTCTAAAAAATAACCAGACATCAATCAATGTGTATCAAAACTAGATGGTAATTTGAACAGGTTTTGAATTGAAAAAACAACTGATAAAAAGTGTGGATCTTTCCTGAGGCTTTATAATGGTCTGGATCTACATTGAAACTAGTGTAAGAATATGCAGTAATATTTAAGAAACTACTATTATTTTGTGAATTTATGTTAGAATTTGTGTTAAAATTACACTCTAATTCATTAAAGTATTAAAGTACTTTGCATTTCAGTAGTTTGAAATTCATTCATTGTGTTTGTGAAACATGAAAGAACACGCAAAATTTTGAAAAATGTTGCAAGCCCTTTTTTGTAGTAAAAGCCATTTTATTTAAGCTTGGTTATTAATTCTGTTGTCAGCTCTGGTTCTTATCATCTTTGAAGGACTTACAGACTAAAATCAAGACAACAGAGGAGGAGGAGGAAGGAAAGTCGATCCAGCCATGGAACAAGGACAAGGAGGAGTTGAACAAACCCAAGGAGTCTGAATTTTAAGAAGGGCCTTCACATGATGTTATAGAGACTCAGTTTGAATATTAACTATAATGCAACTACAATACTTGTTTTATTTATTTAGCCATGCATTTTTGCATACTGCTTCATGCCATACAGTCAATAAGGAGAATTTCATTATAGCCATTATTGGTTCCAGAATAGGGAATTTTAATGGACTTAAAGAGGGAGTTTTTTCCATTAGCTGCTTCCTCTATTTAAAATCACCTTGAAATCACCACCACATGTTCAATAAAGCAGGAGAACTCCTCTTTATAGTAGCATCCATCTCAAATAAATCCGGTCTCAAAGTCTCTAAAATGTACTTTCAAAGTAGACTGTAAATTTAGACATAAATTTCTCAACATATGGCATCATAATCAGGTCATTTCTAAAAATAATTTAAAAATATTGTTCAATTCACGCAGGTAACCTGAAAATTTCATGACAATCCTGTCTCTTCCCATGTCATACATTTATACCTGTTATGTAAAAAAAGACAACATGCAAAAAAAATGTAAAAATTTATGGATTATCTCAGTGCTCATCTGTGGTGTAGTGGTTTAAGGTAGTGGAAATATGTGGTCGCATCATGGGTTTGCTTCCCCGCCACAACCACTTGTCTCTTCCCATTCCACAATTGTCCTGCCCAATAAAACTTTCTGTCTACAACAAAAAAGTAAAACAAAATAAATAAAAAACAGAAAATAATGGACTATTTCAGATTTAAGTGGGCCCTAAGACTGAATATATGGAGGATTATTTACTATAGCTAACCCATTTGGAAAACCAAAAGGATAAAATATACTACAAATATTAAACATGTCAGTTGAACTCATATTACTCTTGTAGGATTCACTTATTACTTATTACAATCCTTCTCGTTGTTTCCTCCGTGACCTTAGAACATTGCAGCTACATTTTTCTGTCCTATTTACAGTCAGCTCTGCATTAATCTCAGAGCGCACTGCAAGTCACACCACGCTCCTACTGCTGAGGCATATAAACCAGGACGCTTAAATCAGGCACACATTTTATTAGAGATGCTTATTCACTGTACGCCGCTGTCTTCTGAATCACACTGAAATGTGATTAGGCTGAAGCTGGCTGCCTGAGGAGAAGAAAAGAGTCCCACACGCACAACACTTCCATTTAATACAGCTGAGAACACTGACACGTACTCAACTGAATACTTGTTGCATTAATGGTTTCTAGTTCGTGAGTATGACTGCTGAGGTGTCGACGCAGGATGGTGAGGAATTTGAAATGTTTTGTTAAAGCCTTTGCATAATGTTCATCTAATTTGTTGCCATGCCTGTATTTAGGGTTTTGGTGGATTTGGGTATAAACCAGTCAATTTAAAAACTGTCCAAAACATGCATTTTTAAATGAAATGGTGACTCTAAACTACTCATAATGAGTTAGTATGTGTATATGGTTGTAGATAGCATAGTAGCATTTTATGTGCAATGTAAAACAACCCTTTTTCATCACTTTGTATTCAATCATGTCAGTTAGTTACAAACTACGATAGAATAGTGAATTACTGTATTCAATCATATTTTATATGTGCTAAACGTTGCCAGATATCCTGACTTGACTTCAAAATCTACTATTTTAATGAATAACATTCACCATTATGAGTGGTCTTTGTAATAATAGTCATTGTTATTCATTTGAAGCAGATAGTATAGATATCTACTAGTCTTTTAATGACCAATGATAGTTTCATTGTTTGATTTTCTAACTTTCAGTTGGTTAAATCAACAAATTTGTAAAGGCCTGCAAGGTGATTGCTGCTGTGATTTTAGTCCCTACAAAAATAAACGGAAATTGAATTAAAGAGGGCAGTGGTAGTATTATAGCAGAAGTATTCCAATATTTTAAGAGGTCTATCCTTGATTTCCATTTAAAGGGGCCAGTGCTGAAGAAGGCATATCCCAGCTGCATAAATAATAACAGGGTTGAGCCTCCAGCAGAACCAAACTGACGCCGTGGATCTGCAAGCATCCCCAGCAGCAGCAGCAGCAGCGGCAGCGGCAGCGGCAGCGGCGGCGGCGGCAACCACCAGAGTCAGAGTGGGCCGATGGCTCCTATTGCATAACAGCTGTGGAGATGGAGGAGTGCCACGGACCATCACAGCGGCTCTACCATGTCAGGACTGCGCGTTCATCATGTCGTCCTCCGGGGAAAGTGCCACCCAATACAAGCAGTACAACCATTGCAAACCACAAATACTCCGAGCGCCCAGAGCCACTATGGACCATTGGACAGGGATGGAGAGAGGCGGGCTACCCCACCCGAGTGCACGAACGCGCGTACACTACCCTACCAGGCACAAGCTCTTACGAGTACCTCAAATAAAACTGTTTTGCAGAATAAATGGCCCCACCTTTACTTTGGAAAATAAGGCATGTTATGATGTTGCTAATAAGCATTTATAGATCCATGCAGTAAAAGCAGGAACTAGCCAACAGTTAGCTGGTAGTGTGCTCCGTGACCACTCACCCATCTCGGCAGGATGTGGCTTCAGAAAACAAGCCGACGTGTAGCGCTCTCCAGTGCAGCAGAAAGCCCAGTGACCGGAGGTAGCCCGCTTCCCCACACGGCTCCTTCCCTAAAACCGCAGCGTCAAACTGGTGAAGTTAGGGGGGTGGAGGTTAGCAGCTAGCTCGCCCCGGGGGCCGGTTCGTCCCGCGCTGAAGATGCTGGTGGTGTCTACAAGCTCCCGCTCATGTCCACTCACTGACACCGGGGCTAGACCTGCTGCCTGCGCTCCACTGGAGAGAGGACTGGCTCGGTAATGACCTGCCACACACACGCATACAAGCACTCACGCACACACGCACGCAGCGCCAGGGCTGGTTTCCGGTCACGAGCTTCAAAATAAAACACACCAGAATGCAGAAATGCACTATTCTGATCCTACAGACAGGGGGCAGCATTTCATAATGATGTCACAGGTGAGAATGGAGAGACTGGCGAGAAGTGCCTAAAAATCCTCTCTGACACGTTGATTTAGGAAATATAATCATGGGTTATGGCAATTCATGCTCATGTGGAAATTGCTTGCGTAATTTTCATATAGGTCTACAGGATAAATAGACTACAGTAATTGGTAAGTTATTTGCAGAAAATGCGTTACAATAATGCAAACATTTGAAAGGTTTTGTGTTTTATGTACTTTAAGGTCTGAATGAGGCATTCATACTATAATTACACTAAATCTTCCATTAATAACGTATGTGTTACGCCAATAGATTTAGCAGCACATGCATCCTTAATTGTGCTATGAGTTTATGGAACATTTAGTTGAAGTGTTATCTTTTTTCATTCATGGGTAATTTTGTGATCCAAGAGGAACATGGACAAAGCTCTGCTGTCTGTTGTTCTACTGTATCTATGGGGCATTATGTTGCAGAAGACATGCAGTACACACTAACAGCAAATAAATATGGGAAGTAATAAAAAGGTCACTCTGCTGCTTAATTTCTAACTGTATTTTGCTATTTGTTATACGGGCTTGATAACAGTGCAAAATTAGACTCAACAAAATAATTATAAAATGTCTGTTAAATATAAATCATCCATCCATTCTTGGTGCAACTAATCTTGGGCTTTAACCAATCACTATAGATCTGAAGTTGTTATATTCCTCGCCTATGAATCTTTTTTGAAATGTCTTTTAGTTTCAAATGAATGAATGAAAGACAAGAAATATGATTTTTGTTTACATAAGCCTATGTGAGGAAAAAAATTAACAGACCATGTTAAACATGTTTGAAACCAAAAACTATATTTGCACTTGAGATTAGATAGGTTACACATCAATCCCCGTAGATATGTGTTCTGGATTAATTATTATTCTGTTTCTTTACTTACATTTCAGGTCAGTGTTACTCATAAAAGGAGCACATCAGAGACACCTTGCATGGGGGAGGGGTTGCCCCAGCCTCTCTCCTCTCCCTCCCTTCTCATCTCCCTCCTCTTCTCCCTCCTCCTCTCCCTCTCTCCCTCCTCTTCTGCCTCCCTCCCACCTTGCCTCCATGTCTCTGTGGCGCACACATTCCCCGGCTCACTCGGACACCGGCTATCAGCACCTCCTGACAGCCACCTCCTCGCCACAGTCTGCATCTGACAGCAGCAGTAGCCTCTTTTCATTTTCTTGTCGCCATTGTGTTGCCCCCTGCAAGAGAAGAACCATGAACATAATGGAGGACAAAGAGGAGCGAGGGCTAGACTTCAAACGCCTGCTTAAGAAGAATTGGCTGCTGATGGCTACAGTTGTTTCCGTGATGCTTGGTATGTATAAAATTAATTAAAATGCAGGCTGATGCTGTCATTGTGGGTCCTTTTGCATGTGGTGTTGCGTCTTTGTTATCAGAGTTGTTGTAAATCATTACCACCTATCCTTGACTGGGTTGAGAGAACACATTGGAAAACACAATATGTTGCTATTAACATTACATGGAGCAGAATGTTTAGGAGCAGAGGAGCAGAGGAGCAGAGAGCACGTCCCCCCACAGTCTGGATGTGTCTCAGTCAAACGTGACCAGACTAGGGTGATAGGGTCTCCCCCCCTGTGATGCTAGACCATAAGAGTCCCATACATTGCTTACAAGGACAAGCTATGTGTCAAAAGATATTACTGCTTTATTTAGTGGTAATATATTTGAAGCCTATTATATCTAATTGTGAGTGCTTAATTAATGATGTACTGTGGAACCTATGGACTGGAACCAGGGGTACACTGTTGCCATTCATTATTTGGCAAATAGGATTTCTTCCCTCACTAGCATATGCCGACAGCCCACCATATAGGGGTTGATGTCTTTCCAGGTAATTATTACAATGTGCCATAAACCCCTAATAAAGATATAACAGCAACAAATCATAATAGTACTTCTTACATATGTATCCAAAACATGTCAAGGTATGAAAGAAACATCACATTGGCCTGTTTACAAGAAAATGTATTTAACAGTAATCTTGGAAGACCAAATGAACCTCTCTGAAGTGATATTAGCAGTAAACTACAATGTTGAAAATAACTATTGGAAAATTACACTTGAAAATGGTTAGAATAGTGTCGGCAACAGCGTCTTTGGAACAAATATATAAACAGTTTGCTCCAGTAACAAGCCAAGTTATCTCAGCTACAGTTAACCTCATTAACTTTTATGTTGAAAATAGACCAGTTTTCCAATATGAATATTTTAGACTACAAATTACATTCTGTGTGTTAACTTATTATTACATTGTTGTGAAGTTGCAAGATAGCAAGGCACGTATTGTCACTGTAAAAAAATACTTTTATAATATAGTGTTATATATGTATTATTCAAAACATCTAACATAGGCTAGCTAACATTTTGCTAGTCTGTCATCCTGTAATAACTTGGCATATACATACTAGGCTTATCATATTATTTTTAAGTGATTATTGCTCTGTGAGTTGTCATGACATGCCATATTTTTATATTATTGGTGAGCCGTTGTGCAAGATATCCATTCCACATCAGCAGATTTATCATCTATATTTTTACAAGCATTTTAACTGTGGTCTGTTCAGTCTGATAACACATTAAACTCCATAGTGTATGTCACTAAAACCATTTCAGTGGAATACATGTGGCCAGAAAGTCGTTAATTTGCATAATCTATCATTGTGCTTCATAGAATTAACTGCAGATTAGAAATTGCTGACCCAGTAAAAGCTTTTCCTTCAAATTATACCCTGCAAAGAACCATGTCCTAATAAATATGTTTGTTTTTAACTTAAAGGTGCACTGTGTAACTTTTTGGGTGCTCTTTTTTGTCTGCATGAAAGTCTTATTGCTTTACTCAGAATGTTCCACAGAATGGCATTAAACATATCTATCCCCATGAAGACAAGTAGGTTTCACTATCAGGCCAAATCACAGATTAGATCTGTGAAGAGGTGACCCTGCTCATAGTAGGAATGCATATTTTTGAAGTATTTTTAAGCAACAAAAACTGTGATTGAATAAATACAAAATAGTTACATTTCATGCCATATCGTGGAATATTCAAGGCAAAGCAATAACATCTTTGTGGAGACAAGTAGGTGGCAGACTGTCCACTAGAAAAGCTACACAGTGCATCTTTAATCTACTAGTCTAATACTGTTTATCCTCTGTGTGTTGTCCCCAGGGATCAGCTTGGGTCTTGTGGTCAGAGAATATGCATCACTGTCTCACCTTGACAAGCAGTACTTTGGCTTTCCTGGAGAGATTCTCATGAGAATGCTGAAGCTGGTCATTCTTCCTCTAATCATATCCAGCATGATAACAGGTACCTCAGTTAAAATTACATCATGGCAAATCCAACTCAGATACAGTTATTCTGTGTGATTTGCTGAGTCATGTTGACAGCTACGCTTCCATCTTGTTCTTATAGGTGTTGCTGCTCTGGACTCTGAGGTGTCAGGGAAAATTGGTCTGCGCGCTGTCATTTATTACTTCTCAACAACAATCATCGCAGTTGTCTTGGGTGAGTCTCATGACTATATTTTTTTCCCCAAATAGCCATACAAAAGTATCAATGATCAAAGGGGACATATTGAGTAAATTGTACTTTTTAACCATGTTTCCACACTGTATTTTGATTGATTCATGCATATTTAAGTAATTCTGTATTGTTCAGCAAGTGAGGCTTGTGTCATTGGAAAATTTCAGTTTTTCACGTATCCCCTATCTCTGCCCACTGCTCTGTACTTACTTGATATTATTTTAAAAAATCCCGAATCTGGGTGATACATGTGGATTTCAACAATATGTCATTTTTCGAATGAAAATCTGCTGCTTGCTACAATGAAATGCTGCTGTTGCCCCATTTCTACTATTAAGTCATTTATATCAATATTAGAGCTTACATTGACCACTATGTAAAAATTGATCTACCTATGTTTCATGCTAAATACCCAAAACAGCATGTTTTCTTTGATAACAATTCACTGTGAATTCAACAGCCAACCAACAATGGCAGAGGTAGCATTCAATACATTACCAAAATTGTAGAGGGTCTTTGTACTGGATTTCATAGTATTTCCAGTAGTATTTTGTCCCAATGTGATCACTTGAATTAATATTCAATAAATACTACAAATGGTAAAACCCTTAAAAGCATATAGTGTATTAGTATTTTACTTTTATTTCTTTCAGGAATCATTCTAGTGATGACCATAAAACCAGGAGTCTCACAAACAGCTGACCACATTGACAGAGCTGGGACCACCCCTGATGTCACCACAGTGGACACACTACTGGACCTCATCAGGTAACCCACACACATCCATAACTATGCTTGGAAGTAACTGAACTATACATGTTTTTAAATGTGCTTTTCTTTTGCACAGAAACATGTTCCCTGAGAATCTGGTGCAGGCGTGTTTTCAGCAGGTACACCTTGCATTTCATTACCTTAGTTGACCTGGTTTAAACTGACCTACTTAACTTTCCATTTAACTAGTTGGACGAAAACTTTTCTGTGCTGCCAAACTGCATTGAATATCTGTAAGCATATGAAGTTTATGTATTTCACCCGTTTTGTTTTTAGTACAAGACCAAGCGTAAAGAGCTGGAGTTGGCCAAACCAGTGACAAATACTACCACTACAATGCCTCCTCTCACCACAGCCATCATGGCCGCTGTCCAGGTAACACACCTCTAGTTATACTTTCACTTCAAGTAATGTTATGGCATGCTTTTATTTAGACAGGAACAGTGCACAACATTAAATTGACCCTAAAAACAGGAAAGATGTATGGTGCCATGTTACAGCATAAATAGCAATTTCCACCTGTTGTCCCTGGACAGGCTCATGTTACGTAAGAGTAACAGTTTGGTGTAGGTGGATGATGAAGTAATGACAAAATCCTAACTATCAACAAAAGTCACACTATTAATTTGTTGTATACTCTACTAATTATCATGAAGGAAGATAAAACTAATTCATAGTGGCCATCTGAACGTACACACAAAAAAGTCTGATCATTAGCTGACTTTTGGAGTTATCAGATTATTGAAATGTGTCTGTAAACAGTTACATGAGACACATTTCAACAAATCTGATTTCTTTCTGACTCTTCACACCTGTGCAGGTTCTCAAATTGAAAATCTTAAAGATTGGAACACTTCTTTTAAAATTCATTGCACGTTGTTTTCCAAATACAACAGTTACCGTACTTACTTACTTAAAATCTATTGATTATCTGATACATGTCGCCAGATGTTTTTGATGAGCAGACGTCTTCTGTGCTTGTAAACACACATCAAATATCTCATTACTGGGTTATCTGATTATTTCAGTTATTTGATTTTTACTTGCTATGTATTACCTTAATTTAATGTTCATTACACATTATCCCATTATTGTGTACGTTTACATATAGAAAACAACACTGCCCTTTTAACATGCACAAATACAATAGCTTGCTGTGTGGGGTTTAGGTTTTACTATAGCAACATGCCTTAGATCCACGTGTACTGAGGCTTCACATTTCTACACCTGGCCACAGCTCCTGGTGTGTTCCACTGCAGTCATGGATCAGTGGACAGTCCTCCTCAATGGCTCTTTAGAATCACTAATGTGTTGTGAAGGAGATTCCCAAGTCCCTCAATTGACTCCTTGTTCTCTGTGCACAGAATATCACAAAGGACTATAAGCTGGTGGGCTCATACTCAGACGGCATCAACGTTCTGGGCCTTATAGTGTTCTGTGTGGCTTTCGGGTTGGTGATTGGGAAAATGGGGGAGAAGGGGAGGATCCTGCTGGAATTTTTTGACGCTCTCAATGAAGCCACAATGAAACTGGTGCAGCTTATTATGTGGTATGTACAACACAGCAGGTAAATTAAAGGGGATATAGTTATAACCATGTTATAACTAAGTGAACTTACTCAGAGTTGTATTTTGATTGATTTATGTTTGAGTGATCTATTGTTCTTCATTCTTCATTCTTCATTCTTCACTTGAGTACTCAAAGTCCTCTTAAGTGTCTCACGGCCATTTTCAGCAATAAAAATACCACTGCTTTCTATGCTGAAATGCCACTATAAAGGGGCAGGGGATATCAGTTCTACAGTTTTTAACATAAAGTAATGGACCGATTTCTGTTATTACGCTGTTTTAGCTCAATATGGCTGTTTATAATGCACAAAATTATTATTATAATTATTATTATTATTTCAATGCAAAATACCCTAAAAAGTGTAATATGTTTTCTTTAAGATATCTATGTATCTTGAATGCCAAATCCAGTACAAATCTCATGAATTGAGACCTTAAGTGTTTCAAAATAATTATCTCACAGTTGAAGAGAATTAAAACCTATTCTTCTTAAAAGTTTGGCTATTTGAATTAGAACATCCTTAACTTAATATTCAACAGGTTAGCATAATATTATCTATCTGGGGAGAGGGAAAGGAGATTTTGTATTACGGCACTGTTGTGTCGGCTTATCTGTGTTCCTCTTTATTGATTCTTGGAGGTTGAGACAATCCTTGACTAGTTTGCCTGTGGGTGCATTGCACAGATAGTGGATGAGGTAGATTGTGGAAACTTCTAAGTTGCAAAATTATTTAACAAATTTTAAATTGGTTTATGCCTGCGACTACATATAAAAACAAGCAAAACAGTATATAAAACTTAAGTTAAATATCTCATTTATTTCAATTAGAATTTTTTAAACTCTATCTCATGTATCAGGGATTTTGTTTTTAATAGTGAACGATATTAACACAGATATACTGACTATCCCTGTAATATATGTACATGTAACACATTATTTTCCTTATTCTTCCAGCTACATGCCAGTTGGTATCCTGTTCCTCATTGCAGCTAAGATCATTGAAGTAGAAGACTGGGAGATCTTCAGGAAGATGGGGCTGTACATGGTGACTGTGCTGAGTGGGTAAGCCCCACCCTGTTACTCCCACCTGCTCCATGTAGTTCAGATTTACGGTTGACATTTGGACTCGTCGTGCCTCCAATGATACAGTAAAAGCTAAGGACTGTGTGCACGCTGATAAGGGCCAAGGACATTTAAAAGTGGCCAACCTGCAGATGCAGCAGTCAGCGCCTCATTCACGGCTCTAAATCTCAATAGCCACATTAAAGAGGGTGTAGTAAATGTCTTCCAGCGGGTCAGCAGGCCATGCCAAGGCTCCTATAGTGACTTTGGGCTTTTTGCAGAGAGCACAAAGTACCTAGTCTATTACAGGGTTACTAATGCAAGATGGACAAGCCAATCATTAAAACCAAACCATCTTATAATTCAATGGCGTTTATAGTGAGATAAACAATAGTTAAATGTGTGACAAGACATTTTGCAAAGGCTAAGATAAAAAAAAAAGATACAACATAATCAGAATTCTAATTAGAAATGAAGATTGTCTTTATCACTAATATGAACCTATGTAGCTATACAGTGAAAACCAGGATTTTTTTTCCCAGTGGTGCCGTGTCAACACTGTCAATATTCATAGTTCTAAAAGGACATTTGAAACATAATGAAAAGAGCTCATTCAAAATGAATGGTAAAACATAACTGTTTTGTTTTTAGCCTGGCCATCCATTCTGTGGTCTGCCTGCCTCTCATTTACTTCATCATAGTGCGGAAGAACCCATTCACATTTACGCTGGGGATGGCTCAAGCTCTAGTCACAGCATTGATGATCTCCTCCAGGTCAGAATCATAATGAAATCTCATACATTGCATTATATTTAAATATTACATACATCCATATTTTGTCTGTTTTGGAAGTAATACATCATTTTTACTTTACTATCCACTGCACCAGTTCTGCCACTCTGCCTGTCACCTTCCGATGTGCTGAAGAGAACAACCAAATAGACAAGCGCATCACCCGCTTTGTTCTCCCAGTGGGTGCCACCATAAACATGGACGGGACAGCGTTGTACGAGGCTGTGGCGGCCATCTTTATAGCGCAGCTCAACGACTACCCTCTAGATGTGGGTCAGATAGTCACCATCAGGTACAGAATTACTATTACTTATTATACATTGATACATCAGGCTACTACTAAAAAACTAATGTAAAGACATGATTACACCCAAGAAACCCTAAGAATAAATAGAAAGCTGTCAATCATTAATCAGAAGTGGTAATGCTAAGCATACCAAAATTACCTTAAATAAAGTATAAACTATTTTAAACTTACTGTAACCTGAAATGGTCTTGCACTCACAGGGACTGTAAGTTAGCACTGATAGTCTTAGCAAAGACAAAGAATTCACCTTTAAAATGTGTAACTTTTGGTTAATACATGCTGCTTTCAGTGTCATACCAGTATTAGCCAAATCAAAAGCATAGAATGATACCAAAAGAATGTCAAAAGTAAAAGTTTTCTTTTTTGTTTTTAACAACAAGAGCAAAGTTATTATTGAACCAAATTTACATTGTGAGCAATAGTTGACAAATAAAAGCTTGCCTTGAAAGTGAATCTTAAAAGTAAAACTTATAATACTGATCTCCAACTGATGAAAATCTGTATATTCATTCATTGTTTTGTTCTTTAGATATACTATCCATATAATAGATAGCACAATGGACACTCATGAAGTCCTTTGTCTTCCAGTATAACAGCTACAGTGGCCAGTATTGGAGCAGCTGGAGTTCCTAATGCTGGTCTTGTCACCATGGTGATAGTCTTGACCGCTGTGGGGCTGCCCGCCAGTGATGTCACTCTAATCGTAGCTGTTGACTGGCTGCTGTAAGTCCTCATCATTATTCATTTGATGCCTACAGGGAACAACTACTTAGTAAATGTATTTATGGTTGCAGAGACCGCTTCCGCACTATGATAAACGTATTGGGCGATGCTTATGGAGCCGGTATTGTCCAGAAGCTGTCCAAGAGAGAGCTGGAGAGAATGGACCTTGTGTCAGACGTTGATGTGGCAAACCCTTTTGCACTGGAGACCACTTTAGATGACGAAGAGTGTGAGAAGAAATCATATGTCAATGGAGGATTCACAGTGGACAAAACTGATGCAATCTCTTTCACCGAAACATCCCAGTTTTAGACTCTGGCGGGCTCAGACAAGCAAGAAAGTGCTATATTTCTTTAGAAGCAAAATATTTGTCAGATAACTACAGCATTGACAATAAAACAGTGGAGTTTTTACTGTAACACGGTAACTGCATCCCCTGTGTAATTTATTGTGAATGATGTAGCATAGCCAGACAGGTCCACCAGCATCAGCAATAGAAGCCTCCATGAAGTCAAAACAAACCAACAAACATACTAGACGGAGAGCAGGACTAGATGATGTGCTTCCTTCTTCCAAAAGAGTGCCAAGATGAAGAATAAGGATTTTTACACAAGTGTTCTTTGTTTGAAAATGCAGAAACATTTCCTGGTTGTATGTGAATGCTTTGTTTTTATTTGTACATAATTTGCAGATATATTGTGTTTCTGTCCCATAATGCACTGCTTGTACAGCTCTATTTATATTTAAGCCTTTTTCACTTATTTGCATGAAGCAATAAGAAGTGCTAATTGCATTGTCACACAATGAGACCTTACAAAGACTACAAATGAAAGCTAGTGAAGTCATCTTACACTGTGAAATTCAAGGACATTTTTAACCAAGCCAAATCTCACCCCTGATTGTACCGTGCTCAGCCAGATGAGTCTTTTGTACATGCTAACGTCTATAATGAGATATTTATTATTTCAATTGCAATGTTGCTACAGTATTTAGCGTGATGTAGCATAGGGGCTCTGGTCAAGTGCTAGCACAGTTGCATGGCAGCCTTCTACAAGCATTTGTTGAACCTAAACCAAGGCAAATACAACATAAATGGCAAGACAGTATGATAACACTGTCTCTATTACAGTAATTATGTATAATAGGCTAAGCTCAAATGCTACTTAAGATACATAGTTTAAACTTTAATTCAATAATGCTTTAATACATTTATTTAGATAACTCCTCAAATGGTTTATTTGTACTACAGAGGCAAAGAAGCAGACATCAGCCAAGGCAATGATCCTGGAATGCCATAACAACTGATCTGTTTAAACTACAAAATATTTAGATTTGAATGGTAAAATCATACCAAAACTAAAGTGATTTATTCTTCTAGAGGAAAATGTATAGTAATTACACTCAAATAAACCTAACCTTTTTGTTGGTGTTGCACTTGTTTTGTGAAAGGACAACAAAATGGCACATCAAGAGAAAATCTGATCTAAAATACACTGAAATAATTTCTGCCTGACACTACAATGGCTTAATAGTGGTTGGTGCTTCTAAGTCAAAGGTTACAATGTTGGAACCATGAGGTAAAATATAAAAAGTATTACAACAAGCAAATGGTTGGTTTGCATTGTAATAAATAACATAATCTTAGTGTTACTGAGTTAATGCTCTGGGTAGCTTTCTCATATGCCTTGCCATGCTTATTGGACTGTTTGCACTTACTCTGGCCTAGCTGTGCCCATGATGTGGAGTATTTGATGAGATCAAGCTTTTGTCCACCCATGTTTGTCTGTCCACATACAGTTGCTGCTGTTTACTTTTTAAATATATATATATATATATATATATATATATATATATATATATATATATATATATATATATATAAAACTATGTCTGAGATGTTATAGTTATGGGAATACAGTATTTCTACTATCACTATGTTTACACTTTTTATTTAACAAACTAATTTCAACACCATTTATCATTAAACCAATTTCTGCATTTACCTAAAGTTCTTTTTAAAAAACTAATCATGTGCCTGACTGTTGCTTTGCTAATACAACTATTTACAAGTTATCATGCTAATAAAATAAAATTGACAAATTCTTGCAAAGGAGCATACGTATATTTGTTTCCATAAATATGGGTGCACATTTAAACTTACATTTTTAATTGTACTGCCATGTTTTTTGAAGGGAACTGGGTTAAACCAAGCTCGTTTTTATTTGAATATATAGACTAGTTAACATTTGATTACAGTATGTGACAGGTTATAACCCCATGTCAAAAGCACACTTAAACAGCTTGGTTCAATCTCTGTACAGACCGTAAAAATCTGTGTATCTGCAATCTAATAAAGGACTGCCCATTCATTGTCTGGTGTTGATAGTACATGTGTGTGTGTGCACATGCATGTGTATGTGCGTGTGTACATTTATATACATATACATAATTTATATACACACATAATTTTTTAAAGACACTTTTTTTCATCAAGGCATGTGTAAAAGATTTGGTGAACAGGGTTTAGAGACCTTTTTTAAAGTCCACCAAGTCCAGTGGAGGGGCCGGCTTATCTCCATGGAGATATTTTTTATTGAAAATGTTCAACAATATGGCATTTACCATATATTTCTCCTTGTAAATACAGGTGACACCTCCAGGCAAAGTCAGTTTTTTATCAATTAAAACTCAAGTGAGTGAATAAATGCAGACCCTGAACAAAATGTTACACAGAACACCTGTAAACATGTCCGTAATGGTGTGAATTCTGATGGGCTAATTCAACCTGTTTCCTTCTAGTCTATTACAATCTTTGAACACTTTTGTCACTGCAACCTCCGTGCACTTCTATTTCTGCATCTTCAATATATCACAATGTTCCTAACTTCCTCCCAGAGCCTGGGCCCAATCCCTCACAGACAGAGAGTGCAGCCATTTCTGTGATAAACGTCGGCAGTTTGCACCGAGCCACCTCGCCAAAGACACCATTTGCTTTTAATGACTTTTGGGGTGATTTAGCAGAGGACTTCACAATGTCAGTTCAGCAGTGACAATGCCCACAATACTACAATCCACATATATGGCATAACATTGTGTGTTGAATCTATTTTTTTGATTTAGTAGAACATTATTTTGACAGATGTATAAAACCTCTGCTATGACATAACCATACATTGATATACTCTTTTCTGAGCACATACAGTCACACCAGTAGAGTCTTGGCAAGATGATCTCTGCAAAGAATCAGATAAAATAATGCAAAATCGATGATACTAAAACTCATAATTTTTTTAAATCAATGTAACACAACAATTGCATTTTTTTCTTTGCAAGTTGGTTGGTTCTGAACATTTTCCCCTTTAGAATCATTACGTTTAATTTTATTTATTTATCAGAGGCAATGCACATAAAAACACTGACATAAACAAGAGGAAATATGTTTCAACCATTTGCACAAGAATATTTTTGTACTAGGCAGAATCATTTCAACGTAATGGTAAAAAAATGACTGCCAATCAATTCAACAAATAAAATACAAATTTCACTGTAAGTATCTGTGCAACAGATCTGATTTGTGGCTAAATTACAGGTTCATGTGACTTTGTACCTACTCGAACCGATGACTGCTATGTTGGCAGACCAGGAGAGATCGATCTTCTTGCCAAAACTTCATCTACTTCCACATTTGTGACTCCCTGGAAAGAAGAAACTTGTGTTCAAATGACATCACTATGTTCTTGAATCTTTAAAAGTTTCAAACTGAGTTGGAGGACAGTTCAGAATTCTAAAGAGGAATTTGCTGTTTAACTGTCAGATTCATGATTTGGTTAATATATCTAATTAATGGGCCTGTCCACATGAAACAAAAACAAATTTCATGATTTCACAAGAGTGTTTTTTTTCTTCATAATAGCTTCAAAAAGTGCTGCCAATATTCAACATCAAAATTTTTATTGTTGTCAGTAGAAGGATTAGTATGGCAAGTTTGTGACACCAGTCATTACCAAATAGTGTGAAGGTTCAACATTTGGATATTTCATTCAAAACTAGTGAAACTCCCACTAAATTTTATATAGGCCCTGCGCTCCAACTGAAATTATGACATGAACGTGAACACAACCTCTGGGATTGCATATGGAAATTAGCTTTAGCCAAATCTTGAGCAAAGCAGCCCTTTTATTTTATTAATATGTTTACACCTGTTAAAATAAACCAATAAACTATGAAATACTTACAAAGCTCAGTTTTTTGTATGACCAGTAACTTACATAGGCAAGTCGGTGTACAGCTTTAGGGGTAGTGAGAAGACCACGCACACGCCCTTGGACCTCCTCCCACATTATGTGAGAACTTGACGCAGATCTACAAAGAGAAACAAGAAAAATGAACGCAGATAAATCTAAGTCTTTGAACCTGCTAGGCCTGCAAATTCACTCCCATATACACACATGGACAAAATAGTTGGTACCCGTCGTTTAATGAAAGAAAAACTCACAATGGTCACAGAAACAACCTGAATCTGACAAAAGTAATAATAAATAAGCATTCTATAAAATGTAACCAATGAAAGTCAGATATTGCTTTTCAACCATGCTTCAACAGAAACATAAAAAAAATAAACTCATGAAACATGCCTGAACAAAAATGATGGTACCCTTAACGTAATATTTTGTTGCACAACCTTTTGAGGCAATCACTGCAATCAAACGATTCCTGTAACTGTCAATGAGACTTCTGTACCTCTCAGCAGGAATTTTGGCCCACTCCTCATGAGCAAACTGCTCCAGTTGTCTCAGGTTTGAAGGGTGCCTTTTCTAGACGGCATGTTTCAGCTCCTTCCAAATATGCTCAATAGGATTTAGATCAGAGCTCATACAAGGCCACTCAATAGTCCAATGTTTCCTCTTAGCCATTCTTGGGTGTTTTTAGCTGTGTGTTTTGGGTCATTGTCCTGTTGCAAAACCCATGACCTGCGACTGAGAGCAAGCTTTCTGACACTGGCCAGCACATTTCTCTCTAGAATCCCTTGAGTCTTGAGATTCAAGATACCCTGTGCCAAGCAGCAAAGCAGCCCCAGAACATAAGAGAGCCTCTTCCATGTTTCACAGTAGGGACAGTGCTCTTTTCTTGATATGCTTCATTTTTCCATCTGTGAACATAGAGCTGAATGTGCCAGATTAGAATTTGCCAAACTACATGTTGACAAGCCACAAAGTTTCTGAGAGACTGTTCTATGGACAGATGAGACAAAAATGGAACTTTTTGTCAAATTCTAATCTGGCTTTCTTATGATTTGTTTTCAACAATGATGTCCTCCTTGGTCGTCTCCCATTAAGTCCACTTTGGCTCAAACAATGACGGATGGTTTGATCTGACACTGATTTTCTTTGAGCTTGAAGTTCACCTTTAATTTCTTTACAAGTTTTTCTGGGCTCTTTTGTTATCATTTGATTTGTCATAAATTTTTTCCTACTGCGGCCACATCCAGGGAGGTTGACTACAGTCCCATGGATCTTAAATTTCTGAATAATATGTGCAACTGTAGTCACAGGAACATCAAGCTGCTTGGAGATGGTCTTTACCTTTAACATGCTTGGCTATAATTTTCTTTCTAATCTCCTGAAACAACTCTTTCCTTTGCTTCCTCTGGTTCATGTTGAGTGACCTGTAGCCCTATATATAGGCCCACTGACTGATTGCAAGATTGTAGACACCTGTGATTAGTTTTTAGTAGTAATTAGTGGACACACCTTGGATTAACATGTCTCTTTGGTCACATTATTTTCAGTCTTTTCTAGGGGTACCATCATTTTTGTCCAGGCCTGTTTCATGAGTTTATTTTTTAAGTATTTCTGTTGAAGCATGGTTGAGAGGCAATGTCTGACTTTTATTGGTTAAATTTCATAGAATTTTTATTTATTATTATTTTTGTCAGATTCAAGTTATTTCTGTGACCATTGTGAGTTTTCTTTCATTAACCGATGACGGGTACCAACAATTTTGTCCACGTGTGTAACTAAGTGCCCTCTGTATGCCAAAGTGGTCTTTGGATATGGGTTGAATCAGTTGTTGTTCTTTTTATCAAGCAACTTCAAGTTAAAAACAGTACAGCCACTTCCAGCACAATTGGCTTTTATAGAGTACATAAAATGATTACAAACTCATTTTAAAATGGATACCTTCTAGATGTAGCAGACAGGAGAGGAGGTGAAAGGTCAATGCTCTGGAATGAATCTTGTAGATTTAGGTCCCCATAGGCTGCCTCCTCAACCTATCAAATCAAGTGCAGTTGGAATAACAAAATAAAATATTTTAACAAAATTATTTATTTTTATTTATTTAATTAATTACATTGGACTTTTGGGTGAATGTGAAAATAAAGACAGAAAAGCTGCATACCTGACCATTAGAAAAGGACTGTCTGGGATCTGGTGATGCAAATCTCACTAAAACAGAAAACAGGCAGAATTTCAATTAAAGCAGGTCACATACACATAGTCATATAGCAATAAACAAGTTTTACAAGATGATTTGCGGACATTGTTTGGAAATATTGAAAGAATGTGACACTAGTAAAACTAACACATAAAATAAATCATTGTCTATTTAAAAAGCTCATCATTTCTGACAATAGTCTCAGTTAAAGGCATCAAACATTACCAGAGTTCAAATAAGGTTCATGACAGAGTTCAAATTTAGCTGGATATGAATAAACAAAATCAAAATGAAGTCTAAATTTGAAAATGAGGCTCCAGAACAATATCAAATCTTGTGAGAAGAAACAATTATTACAATGATTCTCGATTTTTGACACTATGACCAAACAAGTATTTGGTCAAACTTCCTGAACTTAAATCAAAATAAAACTGAGATTGTGTTTTTTGGTCAAACTAACCCACTGCTTGGGCATGACAATGTGATTGGTCCTTTGTCCTCTTATTGTTGCCGTGTAGTGAGGAATCTTGAGATGATTGTGGACTCTGTGTTCAAACTGGACAAGCACATTAGCTCTGTGATAAATTCCAGCTTCTTTCAGTTGAGGTTTGTTCCCAAAGTAAAGCCTTACCTTCCACAGTCAGATTTTGCAAGAGCTATCCACGTGTTTGTAACATTGCGCCTGGATTATTGTAATAGTTTGTATGTGGGGCTGGACCAGGGCTTTCTGCAGGGAAAATGTCTAGAACGCTCCGAAATGTCTAGAATGCTGCAGCTCGTCTGTTCACAAAAACTAAAAGACAACAGAACATCATGCCTGCGCTGTGCAACCTGCACTGGCTCCCCATTTCAAATATCTGCATTCTATGCATTCTGCATATTTGAGAGAGCTACTGGAGACCTATACTCCACCCAGGGCCCTGAGGTCAGCTGACCAACTTCTGTTAGCTGTGTCCAGGGTCAGGCTCAAAACCATAGGAGACAGAGCCATTGCCTGTGGCAGTGAACTATTATGGAACAGCCTCCCTCTGCCTGTTAGATCCTCTCAGTCTGTAGAGCAGTTTAAGACCAGACTAAAAACGCACCTCTTCTCCCTGGCATTTAGTTGTAGGTAGGCAGGATATCTTGGTGTTTTATTGTTTTTTTTGCCTGTGTGTCGTATTTTATGTATATTTGTTTTTCTTGTTGTTTATGTGAAGTACTTTGGGCAGCTTAAGTTGTATTTTAAATTAATTGAAATATAAATTGAACTGAATTGAACTGTAAAATTCTTAACTCAGTTTCACCCACATTGCCTAATAATCCATCCATCCATCCATTTTCTTCCGCTTATCCGGGTCGCGGGGGCAGCAGTCTAAGCAGGGACTCCCAGACTTCCCTCACCCCGGACACGTCCTCCAGCTCCTCCGGTGGGACCCCAAGGCGTTCCCAGGCCAGCCGAGAGACATAGTCCCTCCAGCGTGTCCTCGGTCTTCCCCGGGGCCTCCTCCCGGTGGGACATGCCCAGAACACCTCCCTAGGGAAGCGTCCAGGAGGCCACCTCAAATGGTTCCTCTCAACGTGTAGTAGCAGCGGCTCTACTCCGAGCTCCTCCAGTGTGACCAAGCTCCTCACCCTATCCCTAAGGGTGTGCCCGGCCACCCTGTGGAGGAAACCCATTTTGGCCACTTGTATCCGCGACCTTGTCCTTTCGATCATTACCCAGAGCTCATGACCATAGGTGAGGGTAGGAACATAGATTGACCGGTAAATCGAGAGCTTTGCCTTTGGGCTCAGCTCCTTCTTTACCACAACGGACCGATACAGCGACCGCATCACTGCAGACGCTGCACCGATCCGCCTGTCAATCTCACGCTCCATCCTTCCCTCACTTGTGAACAAGACCCCGAGATACTTGAACTCCTCCACTTGAGGCAGAGACTCACCACCCACCCGGAGAGGGCAAACCACCTTTTTCCGGTCGAGAACCATGACCTCGGATTTGGAGGAGCTGATTCTCATCCCAGCCGCTTCACACTCAGCTGCAAACCGCCCCAGTGCCTGCTGCAGGTCCTGGTTCGAAGAAGCCATCAGGACAACATCATCTGCAAACAGCAGAGATGAAATCCTGTGGTTCCCAAACCAGACCCCCTCCGGCCCCTGGCTGCACCTAGAAATTCTGTCCATAAATATAATGAACAGAACCAGTGATAAAGGGCAGCCCTGGCGGAGTCCAACATGCACCGGGAACAGGTCTGACTTACTGCCGGCAATGCGAACACAGCTCCTGCTCCGGTCATACAGGGACCGGACAGCCCTTAGCAAAGAGCCCCGGACCCCATACTCCCAGAGCACCCCCCAAAGGACACCACGAGGGGACACGGTCAAATGCCTTCTCCAGATCCCCAAAACACATGTGGACTGGTTGGGCATACTCCCATGAACCCTCAAGGACCCGATGGAGAGTATAAAGCTGGTCCAGTGTTCCGCGACCAGGACGAAAACCACACTGCTCCTCCTGAATCCGAGGTTCGACTATCAGTCGGATTCTCCTCTCCAATACCCTGGAATAGACCTTACCAGGAAGGCTGAGGAGTGTGATTCCCCTGTAATTGGAACACACCCTCCGGTCCCCCTTCTTATACAGAGGGACCACCACCCCGGTCTGCCATTCCACAGGTACTGTCCCCGACCGCCACGCGATGTTGCAGAGACGTGTCAGCCAAGACAGCCCCACAACATCCAGAGACTTGAGGTACTCAGGACGGATCTCATCCACCCCCGGAGCCTTGCCACCGAGGAGCTTGCCAACCACCTCAGTGACTTCAGCCAGGGTGATTGACGAGTCTGCCTCCGGGTCCCCAGTTTCTGCTTCCTCCTCGGAAGACGTGACAGTGGGATTGACGAGATCCTCAAAGTATTCCTTCCACCACCCGACAACATCCCCAGTCGAGGTCAGAAGCTCTCCACCCGCACTGTAAACAGTGTTGGTGAAGCACTGCTTCCCCCTCCTGAGGCGTCGGACAGTTTGCCAGAATTTCTTTGAGGCCGTCTGATAGTCCTCCTCCATGGCCTCCCCGAACTCCTCCCAACCCCGAGTTTTTGCCTCTGTGACTGCACGAGCCGCGGCACGCTTGGCCCGCCGGTACTCTTCAGCTGCCTCAGGAGTCCCACGAGCCAACAAGGCTCGATAGGACTCCTTCTTCAGCTTGACGGCATCCCTTACTTCCGGTGTCCACCACCGGGTTCGGGGATTGCCGCCGCGTCAAGCACCGCAGACATTACGACCACAACTATGAGCAGCCGCATCGACAATAGAGATGGAGAACATGGCCCACTCAGAGTCCATGTCCCCAGCCTCCCCCGGGATCAAGGAGAAGCTCTCCCGGAGGTGGGAGTTGAAGACCCCTCTGACAGAGGGCTCCGCCAGATGTTCCCAGCAGACCCTCACGATGCACTTGGGCCTGCCAGGTCTGTCCGGCTTCCTCCTCCGCCAGCGGATCCAACTCACCACCAGGTGGTGATCAGTTGACAGCTCAGCCCCTCTCTTCACCCGAGTGTCCAAGACACGCGGTCGGAGGTCAGATGACACGACAACAAAGTCAATCATTGACCTCCGACCTAGAGTGTCCTGGTGCCACGTGCACCGATGGACACCCTTGTGCTCGAACATGGTGTTTGTTATGGACAAACTGTGACTAGCACAGAAGTCCAATAACAAAACACCACTCGGGTTCAGATCAGGGAGGCCGTTCTTCCCAATCACGCCCTCCAAGTGTCACTGTCATTATCCACATGGGCATTGAAGTCCCCCAGGAGAACAACGGAATCCCCAGTTGGTGCACTGTCTAGTACCCCTCCCAGGGACTCCAAGAAGGCCGGGTACTCTGCACTGCTGTTTGGCCCGTAGGCCAACACAACAGTGAGAGACCTGTCCCTGACCCGGAGGCGCAGGCGCAGACCCTCTCGTTCACCGGGGTGAACTCCAACACGTGGCGGCTGAGCTGTGGGGCAATGAGCAAGCCCACACCAGCTCGCTGCCGCTCCCCGCGGGCAATGCCAGAGAAGTGGAGAGTTCAACCCCTCTCAAGAAGTTGGGTTCCAGAGCCCAAGCTGTGCGTGGAGGTGAGGCTGACTATATCTAGCCGGTAACGCTCAACCTCCCGCACAAGCTCAGGCTCCTTCCCCCCCAGGGAGGTGACATTCCATGTCCCCAGAGCTAGTCTCCATGTCCGGAGATCTGGTCGTCGAGGTCCCCGCCTTCGACTGCCGCCCAGATCTCTCTGCACCCGCCCCTCATGGCTCCTCTCGCAGGTGGTGGGTCCACGGGAGGACGGCCCCACGTCGTTTCTTCGGGCTGGGCCCGGCCAGGCCCTGTGGGGAAAGGCCCGACCACCAGGCACTTGCTGCCGAGCACCCACCCCAGGCCTGGCTCCAGGGTGGGGCCCCGGTAAAGCCAGTCCAGGCGACGTAAACGGCCTTGATGTTTTTTCCTTCATGATGGGCTTCTGAACCGCTCTTAGTCAGACCCGTCTCCCAGGACCTGTTTGCCATGGGTGACCCTACCAGGGGCATGAAGCCCCCGACAACATAGCTCCCAGGATCATTCGGGTGCTCAAACCCCTCCACCACGTTAAGGTGGGGGTTCGGGGAGGGGCCTAATAATGCCTAATAATACCCAATGCTTTTTAGTAATAAAGTAACGTTAATGTGTAAAAAAAAAGTAATATTTTTTATTTTATCTAATTGTTTATATCCATGGGTTTTAGAATGATGAAAAAGTAGGATCACTGCCATAACAATAAACAATTTTAAGCAAAATATTACTGATATATCTTTTGAATGTGAAAAAGTCACAGTTTTGCATATCACAGTAGGCTAAAACCCAAGAATATATTGAATCTATATTTATTTTTCTTATAAAATGGTCACAGTTATCATATTACAGTTCAATCACAATCATGTGGTCAATCATTTATTATCAATTAACAGATTAATCTCAATATCTCTATGTGATATTTGAATATGCCCATGCACCTGTAGAGGGAGACCTGCTCACTGTTAGACTGGCGAGTCTTGATGTCAGATGGGGTGATGCAGATCTGGCTCCAGCCCTTGAGGACAGCCCCTGTTAACATGGCACAGAGCATGGTCAATGAGTTTAAGAGTTACTGAGTGAATTTATAGTTCTTCAACACATTGTATAAAGGAAATAAGGTCTAAAGGAAATAAAGCAATAATGTATTATTGTATTCTAATAAGTGCAATAATTTGGAGATTTATAGTATGCATAAAGGAATTTTTAGTCTAACTATCAAATCAATTAATTTAAATGAACACTATGTAACTTTTTGGGTGGTGAATCTAACATGCATTTATTCAATTATGGGTATTTATATTAAAAACATACACTCTTACAGTGAGCGGGGTGGTCATCTTTCCTGCTTGTTTTTATGGAGATAGATAATTTAATGCCATACAGTGGAACATACAACCACAACAAAGTATCTCCATGGACAAGGAGAGAGATTTTGTTCTACATGAAAAGCTACATAGCACACCTGTAAGTACTAACAAAAAACACCTGGGTGGGTAGCCTATAGCATTACGAATAGGTTTGAGGCTGAACAAGTTGAATAGGTTAGGTTAACATGTAGACAAGTTGAATAAGTGGTCTATGTATCCTACATATCATTGCATGATATATCAAAGCATTAATAAACACAAAACTGAACATATGGCACATTCTGATTTCCCCATAGTGTTTTCAAATGAAGATGATAAACAGTGTATTATGAAAAGCAAAGAAATTAGAAAAGCTCTATTGCTCCTGCTGGTGTACGGTGGTACTTACATGCTGTGGACTGCTGGCTGGATCCTGGTCTGAGTCCAGGCTGAGATGGGCTAGGCGTTGGTTATTGCTGCCCCTCACAGGAGACACGGAGCGGGCCCTGGATATGCCCTGGTCCTCCCTGGCACTTCTTCTTCTGCCCACACTGCAAGGCCTTCTTTGAGGGGAGGAGATCCTGGGACAGCTACAGCGCCTTGGCCGCCTCATAAATGGCCTCTGAATGAAAAAAACAAACAAAAACTGTCAACTATTCTGTGCTGGTTTCTCATAATAATATTATAATAAATCTTAACATGGCCATTTTAAATAGTTACCAAGGGTACATTTGGGTAATCAATGATTTCTGCATTCACTGCACACTCAAAGATGGTTGTTGCAGTTGAGAATTCCAATCTTGGACAAATAATACCCTGTCAAAAATATTAAGCATAATATTGCTTTATTTAAATGAGCATTATGTAACTTTTCAGGTTGAGAGTCTGTCACCATGGAGATGTTATTTCTTTGCCTGTTATTTTCCACAGTATGGTGTTAAACTTATTTCACATTTATTAAAATATGGGTATTTATAGAACTTAAAAAAAATAAAAAAATTAAAATAAAATAATAATAATAATATGTGTGTTTCAAAACATCCAAGGGCACTGTACAGACAAAATTAAAACCATAAAAACAGGTGGAAAAAAAAACACATGCACAATACAATGTAAAACTGGACGACAATGTGATTAGTTATGTGGTGTAGGATTGTCTGAACAGGTAAGTTTTGAGTTGTGATTTGAAGAGAGGAGGGGAGCAGAGGTCAGGTGGGAATGACTTCCAGAGCTGGGGAGCAGAGTGGCTGAAGGCTCTGCCATCCATGGTGATGAGTTGGGCAGAGGGAACAGAGAGCTGGAGAGAGGAGGAGGAGCCAGGAGAGTGAGAGGGACTGGCAATGTGGAGGAGATAATATATTATATAATAATATGTCTGCTGGTGGTGTCTCCTGCTTGTCTCTATGTAGATAAATAATACCATACTGTCAAACATTCAAGGCATTAACATCTCCAGTGAAAACATTACATTATGCACTATTAGTTAACATAACATCCAAATACATTGAATAGATGACAAATATACTGGACTCACAGGAAAATTCTGTGATCGTGTCATCAAAATCTCCTGCTCAGTTCCAGAAAATGGAGGAACTAGTTTTGGTTCTGGGAAGAGGAATCTGCGAGCATCATTTGTGTAGTAGGCCAAAGTCATTCCCACTGTCAGAAAGCAATAAACAAAACTTGTATAATGTTTACATTTTTAGATCAAGCAATATGGTGAAACGTAACACTTAACTAAAGGTACACAACCTTTTTTCAACATAGAGAAATGAAAAATGCAGTGAAGAATGTCTGACTTAATAAAGTTTTGGTATGCTTGTTTTTGTGTGTATCCTAAGCAATATACAAGTTTATTTACCCATTATTGCTCATAATAATACTAACCTGGTGGTATGAGTTGCATAAGTTCAGTTCGGACTGTCTCATCTGAAAGAACAAAGTTAATGTTGATTAAAATACAAGCAAAAGGATAGGCCCAAGATTAAGTGCCTTACATTCAAGCATCACTGCAATATCTCCAGGGTCAACTGCATATCTGAAAATCTGACCAAACAAAACAACAAAATTTTACAAATTGCAAGCAAAAACTAAACAAAATTGTACATTATATGGACTTGCCTTTTCAAAAGTCATCTTTTCGTGAAACAGCAGAGGGAACACAGCTGGGAGGCACTGGGTCTGTCTGAACTGTCCCATGAAGCACACACTGAGGTAGATGTCTTCACACGCCATGAGACGAACTCCAGGACATGACACCTGACAAAGAAAAGTAATAATGTTAGATCAGCAGTCTACGCAACTGCATTTCTACTGTAGAGCAGCAGGGGGAGATAAAGAGATACACATGTATCTGGTTTGCCCTGCTTGTAATTTCACGGGAAAGCTGTTGGGACAGTGGAGTCTAGTTGAGTTTTTATTTTGATATCGAACAAACATTGCATAAATATACATTTACAATTTTATATATATACACACCCACACATATATATATAAACAGAATTGGAAGCTACTCTTTGCAGTGCATAAAACTCCATAGCTAAGAAAAAATGTTTCTACAGTTAAAAAAAATATATATCAGGTCAACAACAGACTAGTGCAAACAAATCTTGGCTCATAAATAATGTTAAAAGAAACCAGTATCAACATAATAATGGCGATGTACTCTTGACTTTGACGTCTTGCTTTTACACTTCTGCAGCTTAAAGGCACAAAATGTCTTCACCATTATTTATAAATTGCAAAGATTGAAAATGCATCTTACCCCCCGAATATTTATTTCCACCAGCACTTTGAGGGCTTTTCGAGACATTGTGCTATTCTGTAGAGTAATATATTCTTCTATTAACTCTGCCAGTGCACAGCGTCACCTTACTCCCGTTACCAAGGATACCACAACTTCCGGCTGCACAAGTGACCCACCATCGCGTGTTGCAGTCCTCCTGAGTGATGATCATCGTAAATACAAGACAAGTTCATGGAAAAAAAAAAAACAAGAAATATCTAGTTATCTTGGCTTAAGCTTAACTTGAAAAAACAAACAAACAAACAATGCGAAACTGTTGCAAGCCCTTTGTAGTGTATGCCTCATTTTATTCTGATAACTAATGTTCATATAAATTGAAAATAACCCCCTATAATGATCTGAAAATAAATAATAACACAAAATATTGAACAACATTTTATGCAATTCGCTTATTCAACTGAGCATCAAACAGAATGTGAATGTGAATTGATTTGTTTTTTCCAATAATCGAGTAGTTGCTCAGGTCAAACTTTTAAAATAAATAATAGTGTAAAAAATAAAGTTCAACTTAACAAAGGCATCAATCTTCTTAATTTAACCCAAAATGCTTCAAAGTCCACTTCTTTTGTTCCTTTGGTTAACTCGATGTGTCCTCTCCATTTTTCCCCATCTGTGGTGGTGCCTGTTCATCTGAATCAAAATCTGATTCTTGCTCCTCTTCCTCCTCTTGGTCCTGGGCTCCATCCTGGTCCAGAGCCACAGCTCCCTTTCTCTGTGGTAGGACCGTAAAGAAGGCGTCCTGCCAATTACCCTTCTCCAAATATGCCAGGATTATCTCAAACACTGCAATGTTAAGAAGATACAGATCATCTTTGTTTTACCATGTATGGTTAAAAGAATTGATGACTGGATTAAAATGGCTTTTTTTTTTTTTTTTTTTTTTTTACCAGATTATCAGCCTTTATAGGTTCTAATTAACACATTTTGGTAGAGCGCTTACTTAAATGTTATAGTGAAAGTTGCAGATCATATGAGCAAGAGCACACATGCATGCACAATTCTGCATCACAACCAAGTAACTTTTCTTGTGCATGTTCCACCACCTGCTTGTTTCCATGGAGATCGTATTGTTTTGTCTGAAATGTTTCACAGTGATGATTTTTTGTGTGTGTGCAAACATAATACCTAGAAAAACATGTATTTTTATGGTAAGTGTGGTTGTCTCTCCACATTTCAGACCTGTACCTGACATCTGCACCTGATGTCACTTGCTTGTCTCCATAAAGGTAGAAGAGTTTAATGCCATATGGTGGAACATTCAAAACATAACAATAACATCTACATGAAGACAAGCAGATCACATACCCTCCACCAGAAAAGAAAAGCGCAGATTTATGTCTGTGCTTTATTTTCGGACTAGTGTCATACCATGGTTGACAGCCAGGACTTTGCGACTGTTCATCTTTACAAAACTGCTGAGTGGAAGCTGCGCATGAGCAATCCCTAGCTCTTTTGCCTTCTCAAAAGTAATACCCTGGAAATTAAAATAAATATCAGTAAGGTTTGTTGTACTCCTATCAAACCAAAACGACCTAAGATAGTCAAACCTTATGGTGGTTGTGGTCCACCAGGCCTCCTATGACGTAGGCCTTGTTTTGGTCCAGTTCTGTCAGCACATTTGGAGAGTCTGAAGTGAGGTAAACCAGGTCCTCTTTGGCCACAACTTCACTGTAATGCTCTGTTTTGAAAGAGATATCCTACTCACAGGAAAAAAAAAACCCACAAATGCTTATGACTATGCAAAAAAAAAGTATTTTTAATGGCAAAAAATGGTTTGTCATTTTTGGTTTATGTCTCACCTTCCAGTTAACCCATCCTTTGTCCTTTTCATCCATGCTCTGTTTCAGCTGTCCACCCAAGCTTGTCACTATGAACTGATGAAGTGAGAGTATACATTACATCACATACAACGATAACTTGCTGTCTATGTTGGATTTTCAATGTCAAGTTAAGTGGAAATTAACCTGGACTGGAAATGGGGCTCTTCTGTTTGTTGCGTAACACCGCTGGATCTGTTTGTGAAGTTTTCTAACATCCTGAAAAAAGCAAAAGAACGCAAACATAAATGTGACTTTAGTGTTTACAGTGGTAGTTGGACTTCACTGTATAAAAACAAATATTACTAAAACTCAATTTGTGAAAATGTAATATAATTTTCCACAATTTACTTAGATCACTGCTCTAACAGTTATAATTACTATAACTGTTTAGTAACAGGTTTAAATGCTTGGATTACAAAACTGGGGAGAAAACATATTTTTAGTTTATTTCAGAATACTGAATACTTCCATTAAAATGCATTTTGCAATGTAACCCTTTACATGGTCCAGTCAGTGTAGTGTATTCTGAATACTTGGAATTTCTTCATATCGAGTTGCATTATGTTGTAATGCAACATAGAATTAAAACGTAACATAGGATTAAACATAAGATTAAACATAGGATTAAAGTTGGTTGCTCCATTTGTTCTGCGTTTTGATCATTAATTACTAATATTGTGTATTTCAAAGCCTAAATTTCATGATAACATATCAAAATGTATTCCTTTTATTTTAGGAAAGAATGGCTGTAATTTTTTCAGTCATACCATACCAATACTGTCTGATTATTCTCACCCAACTAGATAATGTTATCAAGATTTTGTATTGAAACTATTACATACACTAAAATTCATAATTTGTGGTTGTACCTTCAAATGCATCAAGCTATCAAAGCTGCAGTCCACCACTAGCCTGACAGAGCTGAGGGTCACCACTTTCCGAAGCCTTTTCCTTGGATTTCGGTCAATCTCTGTCCTCTCCTCATCCTGGTTGTTTTGCCTTTGGAGCCGACGCTGCTGCTTTCTGTCCTTTCTTTTTTGTCTGCAATACAGATCAGCCAGAAGTAAATACAAAAATTCAGCCTTTCAGCTGCTAATGATGAATGACTGCAGATGGCACTGATTATATATTTTTTTATATTATTGCAGCTGGATCAGTCAGATGCCAAACTGTATTTTGTTGACAACTAGAAAAGACAATAAATCTTTTATATCAAATGTCTTCTCCAAGAAAAAAAAATCATTCCATAATCTCATTACTACATAATAAGCAGAGGTTAAATACTTGCAATATTATGTACAGAAAACGGTAAATGTATTACAACTTACTTTCGCAGTTCTCTCTCTTCTTCCCATTTCTTTTGCCTCAGAAGTTTTTTTCTTTGCCTTTTAGACAGACTTTGGGTCTCTGTGGATTCCTCTGAGTTTTTATTTGTTTCTACCGTGCTTTCACTGTCACCCGCCTGCTCCTTATTTTCACACGGTGAAACAATATTCACATTTTCATTAGCCATGATGTCTTGTATTGCTGTCAGAGGGCTGTTGGGGTTAGCTTGTTAGCTTTGCAAGAAAAAAGTAATAAAAAGCACCTACTCCAGTTTCCTCTTGTATCGAAGACGATTTAGAGAATGTCCGATTCTGTGAGGACGCAGATGGTGCAAAAACAAAATCAAGAAAGAAAAAACAGGATAAAACCATAGACTGTGTGAAGAAGTTGTTTAAACTGGAAACTCTGCACATGTTAGCGGCGGCGCTTCTAAATGACGTCATACACCAGCAGACAAAAAAAGCCTTCCTCAACCACGGTATAAGTATCCATGACCTCAATATGAGCAAAATTCCCCCTTCAAATATAGAGAATTTCAGGACATATTAAAAGCAATCCCCTCAGGAAGTCATCTTCTAATCAAATCATTTAAAATATCAAAATATAGTAATTCTGTATCCGAATTGAAAACAGAATCAGTGAAACTAACTAAAAATTTACAAATACATTCATAAGGAAGTCAATAACAAGTCATAATGAAGTCTTGCCAAAAAGGAAAGCCTTTTGGAACTCTCAAATTTTGTAAAGAAATTGGGGAAAAAAACTTGGATATCCCCAAACTACGGCGGCGTAGAACTGCCATTTTGTATTTAAATTAAAATAAGCAGCATCAAGAAATTACGCAATACTTATGTCGAAATTACGTGATAGTTTCAGGAAATTACATGATAGTTTCATGTTAAAACGTGACACGAAATTATCGTGAACATTTGTGATAAGAAATGATCATGAAATAACGTGAATGAGTCCAGGTTTAGTCGTGATTTAGAGAAGAGTTCATCATGGAAGTCATAGCTCTGTTTGCAGATACACTGATCATATAACGCGGCACTGCTCTTGTGTACCCGCAGTCCACTCAAGGATTTGTACCTGTGCACCGTGTGGAAATGTTCGATGCTGATGTGACGGCACACTGAAAGTTTGAACCTAATTTTCGTGAGCCCCTCCCTGATGTAACTAACTACTCTCCAGCAATGCACTTGTGTCAACTGTGTCCAAACTAAAACTCAAGACCAGCCATAAAGTACAGCAAACTTGTGAATGTTCTAAAAAATTTGAAAAAATAAATACATCCACACAAGTCGTATGAATAACGATGTGCAAAGTGTCCACAGTGAACCAAAAAAGCCCCACTCTCTGCAGCGAGTCACCTGCAGAGACTAGCCGGTGAGGGGCAGCCTGTCTAGCAGCCTCAGGGAGTGATCACCTCTGAGACTCTGACAACTCAGTCTCAGAAAGGGGGACCCTAACCAGCAGACAGCCCATCCACAGTCTTATGCCCGGAGCCTTTCACCTATTTGCGGCTCTGCGTCTTCGTAGTGCCTGGTGCTCGATGCGCAGGCTCTGGGAAGATGAAATTTGCTGGATAATGGTGTAGCAGCGTCCCCCCCCCCAAATATTTTTATTAGGGACATCGACTGAAAAACAAATCACATTAGAATACAACCTAGATGTCCCCCCCCCCCCTTTTTTTTTTTTTAACAAACACACAAGTATAGTGCGGCAGAGCTGCACACAGCACAAGTACATAAACATATAAACAACACCCCCACTGCACAAGTGCCAAAACACAAAAAAAATAAAATAAATAAATAATAATAATAATAATAATAAATTAAAATCAACATCCCCATCCCACCCCATCTCAGCCCAACATACAAAGCGCACAACACCAATCAACCATTCCCAAACAATACAATACAAACATCACAAAAGCTAGGGACCGGCACACATTCATATCGACAACACCTGCAAATTTGTTAGCAGCGGTTTTAACAGGTCCCTCCAGGGGGAAAACATGAACCAGCACAAAATCAGCCTCATTTTGATTTATGCTTCTACTCGGCACCTTTACGCACGGAGGATGGATTACTCCGTGACAATGACAGCAGAGGAGCATCAGACTGAAGTTGGATCAGAATGACGATACACAGGCTGCTTGAGTAGGTGTCATTAAACTTATAATTTATTTACTGAAGGTGTAGACTTTGGTCAACAACAGAGAGCTGCTTTTTGCTCGGTTCCTCATTTTACATATCATGTGATTTCATGATAATTTCTTATCATGAATGATAAGAAATTTTTCAGTTATACCATACCATATTGTCATCTTGTAATATGCCCCTGCCATCAGGGAAGAAAAAAAAACTTTTGATGGAATAACCTGGTCATTCAGTATATTCAGGTAGTCAGCTGACCTCATTCTTTGAGCACAGACTGTTGCTGAACCTAGACCGGACCAACTGCAGGAGGCTCATACCTATTTGCTTGGTTAAATCCAGGTGGCGACTTTTTTTTTTTTTTGGCCAGGCAGTGTATAAAACATAGTCAAATAATAAAATAAAAAAGTGCTGTTAATTCTATGATTAATTGAATTATTTTAATTGCAAAATTCCATATCCATAAAGCAAAATAATGAAAAAAAATAAAATAAATAAAAAACTAAAACAAGATTCAGTCTTTTTGTTAGAGTTAAACCATAGACCATTATGTTTAACTCATATTTTGAAACACACACAAAAAAGTCAAATTAAAAAAACAACAACATTCTAACCATTATCTGTATACCAAAGTTGAAATTCAATATTATAGTTGATTCAAAATTATTGTGCTCAGAAACAAAGCTTTTTATCAATAAAATACAACTTAAGGTAAAGGAATTAGGCTAGCAATTACCATAAGGGTATAACTAGTGCATGTCATTACAAAGTCATAGTGGAGGCGTCTCTTTATAGAAGGGAAATTAGTTGCATTATTTGCCACATTCCAATCCCAGGGAGGCTCAATTCACCACCTTTATTTTTGTAACTGAAATGATAAAAAAAAACAAAAAAAAAACATCTCAGCATGCATACATGTATAGGCTACTCATTTCTATAAAATGTAATTGAAATTGACAATAAATAGTATCTTTTGGAAGCTGCACATTGATATTAACTGAATATGCACATGCTGATATGGTGTGGGTTGATAGTGTAAAGAGAACAGTTTGTCAGTGAAAGCCGATGAGAAAATCAAATGTTACTTTGGACAGGTCCATCCTGATTCACTATATGTCCCAGCACACTTCTATTGTGTGTTGCTTAGAGCAACCATAAAATTTGATGAACACATTTTAATGTTTGCCTTTGTCGTGTTAATAAAAAGAAACACCTCAGCATCAGTGTCAGAACCTTGTGTACATGTGGTGGCACATACGCTGTGTAGTGATCATCTTGAAACCAAATTTTCCAGTATCCAGAGGTTATGTCTCCTCTCACAGGCACAGATGCAGTTTTAACATCAACTGCCTATCGTCTTTCTTTCTGAACATCCACCTCCCAAAAGTGTCGCCCAGAAGTGAACCCCAATATGAAATAGTCAATGAACCTTTCAGGGTTGTCTATGATCCATGGGTGCTCTGGATGTCAGCTGTGTCTATGTTAGCACAGTGCAAGCTGCACAGATCATCAGACCAAATGTCTAAATGCAGTGTTTGGGTCTAGGACCACTGGAGTGTAGGACACAAGATCTTTCATTTTGTTCCAGATGTTGAAGCCCAGGTTGCCCAGATGTTTAGCCACATCCACCAATGATCCAAAAGGCAGCTGTGGGACACTCTTTAAGGGGGCTTGCTGCACTCGTGCTGGATAAGCCCCTCTGTGCACTGGCCCTGTTGCTGTTTGTGCTCATGTGTTTGGCCTCACTGCTGTCTCATATCTCTGCACTTCCTAGTCTGTCCTGTAGGGGACTGTGTCGGAGCTGCTCCTTGTAGTCCTGTGCCACATCAATGGGGCTGAAGCTGTGCTTGTGGTGTGCTCTGGAATCTCGACACACTGGACAGATGGGCTGCTTGTGATCCACACATAAGAGCTGCAGTGTCTCTTTGTGCAGAAGGCAGTGAGGAGCTGGGAAAAGAGGCTGACCAGAGAGTTGTCCCACACTCAGCTGCTGAGAGAAGGTCTCACACAGGTTCTTTAGCACCAGTTTACAGGGAGGACTTAGAGGAGCACCTCTTACAGACAGGACACTCCCGGGTCACCTTCTGTGTCCACCAGTTCTGCAGACACACCTTACAGAAGCTGTGGCTGCATGACAGCACCACAGAGTCCTTGTAGACCTCCAAGCACACGGGACAGCTGAAATCCATATCTGGACATAAATACATACCTGCATTCGGGATTCACATACAAAACTACAGTGTCATATAGTTCAAACTTATCTTCACTTTGTCTTAGCTCATCTATTTCTTGACAGATTTGGTTTTAACCTCAGTGTACTTTCTGTTTAGACTCACAGCTCATTGTTTATGTTACTAAAGAATGTTGTCTTCCCTGAATGGCAGGTAACAGGACTTAAACAAATCTGTTACTGTTGGTAATGGTTAGAATTGACCCAAGCTTTCAAGAAAATCAAAAATTCACTAATCCATAATAGTCTGTAAGCCTATAAACTGGAAGATGCACCCAATCTTACACTTGAATGTGTATAAAATATTTCTTCCAAAATTATTTGAATGTACTTTACATCATCAGATTTGTTACTAGTAACCTCTCTATGAATTTTAATAATATTGATGTGTAATGATTCATATATGCTCTGTGGATGCACAGCAAATACAGTCAGACCTGTGTAACCAGACCCTGCCCCCTCACACTTCACACCCCCATAACCCAGTTTCAGATAGGCCTGAGCCAGAGGGAAGCTTTTAACTCCATCCCTGAGCCAGCAGGCATTCCAGAGTGATCCACGCTGAGTCATGCAGTTGTCCATATAAAAAATAAATACTTTACTTGAACAAAGGACATTTAATAGACCTTACTGTATTGCAAAATAAGTTTTGAAATTTGCAAAAGTTCTGATATTTATTGTATTTTTTCAGTGCACAAAAGACTTCAGTGTAAAACATCCCTGAAGTTTGATTAATTAAAAAATGCTAAATATTCATTATAACATTATTGCACTGTCTAAATGAAAATTCACATAAAGCAGTATGTATGCCTAACGGTATCATGGATCCAATGATATGCTATCTAAACATACTCAAACCCTCATCTACAATCAAATTACCAAGAGGCCCTGTGTATAACCTTACAGTAAACCATCACCTTTTCGGCAGAAATAGTATTACATAAATGTCAATATTCTTAAAAAGTGTTGAAAAGAAAAAAAAAACACAACCATAATAATGAGATAACATAAAGACACTTAAGTAAAATATTTTAAACTGATGAAAATTTACCATCACAGATGCATATATTATAATAATAATAATCTGGTATACAAATAAAAGCCATTGCATTATTAGATTACAAAATTTAGAAAACACAATATCACAACATACATTTCTTATCCTACTAAATTTCTTTTGAAATAAATGATGACCCCAATCATTGGGTATGCACTGTGATCCATTCACAAGCATAAGTGTTCAAGGATCCATAATAAGACTTTGAGACTATGAGACTATGCAATAGACATACCGTAAATTATTTTTTATTTTATATTATGTGGCATCAAATAAGAGTTATGGACTGGCCAGCAGATCCAAGGTTAGCTGAATCCCACAAAGCAGTCAGTTGTCACCAAGGTGACGTCGCCTCTGTAGTTCAAATATCTCCCAACCAAAAGTCCCCATTGTCTGCAGGGTAACTACTGCTGATGCCTCATTCATGGCTTCATCAGCTTGTTTTTTATGAAGGAAAAGGAGATGTCCATTTATTTTGAAGTTCATACCTGTTAAAAACAGATAATAACAACTTGAGTACTTTAACCAATTACAGTAAGCAATTTACATTTACTCTCCTACTGTCAATGAACATGTAGTCTATTAACAAACTACAAAGGTGTACTGCAGAGAGCCTTCTCCTTCTATCCATATCTGTTTACTTTACAAATAAAAGTGATCAGTGCGTTGTGCATGCTGTGTTTATGTAATTTCACCTCTTGGGCCATGTGAACCTGACTTCTCATTCTGGCTTTAAATGACAGGTCCTATAAAAAGCTTCTGACCCTGCTGCCACGGCGACCCGACTCCTGAAGACCAGTAACAGCTGAGGCTCACCACTGTACACTTTGCACACTAAGATACAGAGCCCTGTGGAACCGGACTGAACCAAGTCCATACAAAACTCTGTGTCTGAGTCCATCATTAACAAAAGTCAGGTCTATACTTGATGTTCTAAGTGTTTAATGCCATTCTGCATATTACTGTGATGCTAAATATGTAAATGTCACAGAATTTTCTCCATCTACAGTATAAGATACTGATGGTTTAAGTAAAACACAAATATTCATAAGATCTTGTTATTGCAGGTCCCATTCGGGATGCAACTGGTTTCATAACTGGAACTGGAGTGAAGGGTGGTAAAGTCTAATCCACATGACAGTATCCAAGCAGAGAGGACAAATGCTTATTGACTGCTACAGCCCATCTTAAATACACTGCATGTCCACATGCATGGTTCTATAGCCATTTTTTGTTATAAAGCGGCATTTAGTTTGTATTTTTCCATCACTTAAAAATTATATTTAAAATAGGCCAGATTTTTTACCCTTACATATAGTTTGCTTACTACCCGGAGTTCAAATGGACGTGACTGACAGATAGATTAGATTAGAAGCAAACAATATATCACAAGATACACTGCAGATTTCTGCAGAATCATTGAGTGAAGCACTAAACTCTGCTCATCTGACTTGAGAAAGATGTTAGATGACCAATGAGCTTCATTTTACAAGTGCCACTGAAAAAAAAAAATATATATATATATATAAATAAATAAATAAATAAATATAAATATATATATATATATATATATATATATATATATATATATATATATATATATATATATATATATATATATATATATATATATATATGATTGCATGATCACATTTGCTCAAATTTGAGATGTTAAGGAGGGCATGGAGACCAGGCTGATATCTGTGTAAAAATACAGAGATAACATTCTGGATATGCCAGGTAATATAGATGTAGATTCTTCATAAACTTGCTTATGTCTTGCAGCATTTACTAGAGTTTCAAGTTGAAGCTTTAAATTAAATTAACAGGTCAAATTATATTTGGTGAATCTCTGACCTAAGCTATCCATCTGATTTGAGACACTATGTATGTCATGATATTGGGTGAATGCCCATGAGTCTGTATATTTCTCCTCAACTATCTACACACGTGGACAAAATTGTTGGTACCCGTCATCGGTTAATAAAAGAAAAACTCACAGTGGTCATAGAAATAACTTTAATCTGACAAAAGTAATAATAAATAAAAATTCTATGAAATTTAACCAATAAAAGTCAGACATTGCTTTTCAACTATGCTTCAACAGAATTGCTTAAAAAATAAACTCATAAAACAGGCCTGGACAAAAATGATGGTACCCCTAGGAAAGACTGAAAATAATGTGACCAAAGGTACATGATAATGCAAGGTGTGGCCACTGATTAGCATCACAGGTGTCTACAATCAGTCACTGGGCCTATATATAGGGCTACAGTTCGTCAGTGTGCTGTTTGGTGACATGGTGTGTACCACATTCAACATGGACCAGAGGAAGCAAAAGAAAGCATTTCAGGAGATTAGAAAGAAAATTATAGACAAGTATGTTAAAGGTAAAGGCTATAAAACCATCTCCAAGCAGCTTGATGTTCCTGTGACTACAGTTGCACATATTATTCAGGAATTAAAAATCCATGCGACTGTAGCTAGTGTCCCTGGATGTGGCTGTAGGAGGAAAATTGATGACAAATCAAAGAGACGGATAATACAAATGGTAACAAAAGAGCCCAGAAAAACTTCTGAAGAAGGTGAACTTCAAGCTCAAAGAACATCAGTGTCAGATCGCACCATCCGTCGTTGTTTGACCCAAAGTGGACTTAATGGGAGACGACCAAGGAGGACACCATTGTTGAAAACAAATCATAAGAAAGCCAGATTGGAATTTGCCAAACTACATGTTGACAAGCCGCAAAGTTTCTGAGAGAATGTCGTATGGATAGATGAGACAAAAATTGAACTTTTTGCCACAGCACATCAGCTCTATGTTCACAGACAGAAAAATGAAGCATATCAAGAAAAGAACACTGTTTCTACTGTGAAACATGGAGGAGGCTCTGTTATGTTCTGGGGCTGCTTTGCTGCATCTGGCACAGAGTGTTTTGAATCTGTGCACGGTACAATGAAATCTCAATACTATCAAGGGATTCTAGAGTGAAATGTGCTGGCCAGTGTCAGAAAGCTTGGTCTCAGTCGCAGGTCATGGGTTTTGCAACAGGACAATGACCCAAAACACACAGCTAAAAACACCCAAGAATGACTAAGAGGAAAACACTGGACTATTCTAAATTGGCCTTCTATGAGCCCTGACCTAAATCCTCTTGAGCATCTTTGGAAGGAGCTGAAACATGCCGTCTGGAAAAGGCACCCTTCAAACCTGTGACAACTGGAGCAGTTTGCTCATGAAGAGTGGACCAAAATACATGCTGAGAGGTGCAGAAGTCTCATTGACAGTTACAGGAATCAAATACAAAATATTAAGTTAAGGGTACCATCATTTTTGTCCAGGCCTGTTTCATGAGTTTATATATATATATATATATATATATATATATATATATATATATATATATATATATATGTGTGTGTATGTATATGTTGAAGCGTGATTGAAAAGCAATATCTGACTTTCATTGGTTAAATTTCATAAAATGTTTATATATTATTACTTCTGTCAGATTCAGGTTATTTCTGTGACCATTGTGAGATTTGCTTTCATTAACTGATGGGTACCAACAATTTTTTCCATGTGTGTATTGCACAAGGGAAAATCACAAATATTACAATCACAAATCACAATATTACCCTCACCTCTTCATCTGTGCTCCACCACAAAGCTCATGGTAGTCCCATCAAAGGAGGGCGGGGCAATGATGCGGGGACCTTGTTGGGGAGACGAGATGCTGATGAAGGGCTGCTTCAGGGCGGAGTACCCCTGGGGCGTCCTGCTGGTGGAAGGTTGAGCCGTTTGTGGAGACTTGCCTGTGGCCATGTAGTATGGACTCTCCATGTAAGGGGCCTCACTTTGTTGAGGAGGGGTTTTGTCCGGGGGGTCTGAATGCACTGACATCTGTGACGTGACCAAGGTGCGGGCTGGGATGACCGTGGGAGGCATAAACCCGGGATAGATCATGTAGGTGTGTGCGTATGCCCCGGGACTTATGGCCAGAGAGGACATAGGAACAGGTGTCATTGGAGCTGGGGGTAGCGGAACATCCACATATTGTCCTGTTTCAGGGTCAAATAGGCGCTTACTAGTGGGTTGCATCGGGGTCTCAACTAAGTAGTAGTTCCCCGTAGTAGGGTCAAGCAGCATTTTCCTTTGGGTGGGCTGAAAATGATCCAGAGATGGTGCTGGGGTAACTGCTGGGGAGAAGCAATAGAGTTGATTAGTTGTGATGCCCATTGGTAATGAATGGTATATGGCTGCCGTTGGTGTTTCAGGCGTTTCCATGACAATGCTGGTGGGAAGGTTGTCCTGAATAGTGGCCCGGGCTGGTCCAGGTGGGGTGCGAGATTTAAAGGTGTGCACTGAAGATGCGTCAGGAGGTGGAACTTGTTTTGGTGCAAATTTGACAGGTATAGTTAAATAGTTCTCATGGTCGGACATGGCTTGCTCCTGGTTCGCGCGCTCTTCTTCTTTAGAGTCAGCTCTGTCCAGTCCACTGAGTCGTCCCATAGTGGTCCTTAGTGATGTTGGCAGCTTTGGGGACTTGGGGGTGAACGTCTTTGTGCCATAAGGGGATTGGGTGGCTTGGTTTTCAGCTTTCATAGTCTTCATTATAAACCTGTCATCATGGCTGCTGCTGTGGCCAACCTGTTCCTCATGTCTCACTAGTGACTCCAGCTTTTCACTGCTGCAATCTTTAGCTGAAGGCTTATCCTGTTCTTCATTAATAAGAGGCAGCACATGACTGTCCATCACTGGGTTTGGCTCACTTTTCCGTTTCCACTCATTCTTTTCAAAAACATACAGTTGCTCCATTGTTTTCACAGCTGCTTGTAACTTCTCTAAAGCCACTTGGTTGGTTAGTTTGTCTGTCTTTTTATCTAAATTGTCCTTGTCTTGCTTCCATGCAGCCACTTTACTTTCAATTTTAGATCCACTGCCTCCATCAGAGGAATTAGACCTTCCAGTTGCTCTTAAGTGAGTCCCTTTAGCGCCCTCAGGTGATGACCTTTCAAAGTCCTCCCTTTTGCACAAATCAATAATATTATCTGAGGGTTTCCCGTTATTATTAGTGTTCACAGATTGACATTTGATCACGATAGGTGAGACGGAAGTAGAATTTCTACCTGATGTTTGCCTTTTAGATTCTGTTTGGCTGTCAGAGGTGGCCAATGTTGTTTTATTGTCGTTGTTATCCAAAGATACAAAGTGATACGAGCTTTTCACAAGCTTTCTTACGTCTCTAACCTGGTGTATGGGCGTCTGCAGCTTGCCTTTATTATCTCGTATATCTCTGACCATAAAATGTGGAACTTTATCTGAGCACTCACCCTTCAGAGCCGCAGCGAGAGTCAGAGATTTGTAGTCCTCGGTCCTGCTGCAGCCTATATTCGGAGCGCGTAGTCGAGTCACACCAAAAGGCTCGTTTTTACCACTTCTCAGATTGATCTTAATCTCAGGAGATTTAGTAGTGACATTTCTGGAGTCTGGCACGAACAGTCTATTGTCTGAGCGCGCTTCTACGCTCCCCTCGTGCCCCAAAACGGGGCTGTCTTGCCGCTGCTCTTCGCTGGACAGCTGCTGGATACTTGGCAAAAACAAACTCGACATTTTCGTGAGTTTAACTCCACTCTGATCAGAGTCGTTCGCCTCGAGTGCGCTCTGAACACCTTTACGATCCTTTTGAAACTCTAGATCGTCGTCCTTCCAGCATCTGAATGCGCTATTTTGGCTATGAAGCAGCGTGTTTTTAGACGCGTCCAATGCACCTTTTTTAGTATCGATTCCAGCTTCATTCGCGTGCTCCAACGCGACAGAGGCTTGTCTGTGCGCCCTGTCACTCTTAGTATCACACGAGCCGCTGTCCACCAAGTCTCCCAATTCATCCACGCACATTATTGCGAGGTCAGAGCTGCTCTCTGAAAATTTAGAGCTCTGCCTGAGCAGTTCTCTGCCTCCTTTACTCGCTTTGGCAGTGTCCTCTTGTGCGTTGGGCTCGCTAATCTCCCCTCTTTCCATTTTGCGCTCCTGCTCAAACTGCATCTTCTTCGAAATAACATTTTTAATCAGGCTGGATGCGAATATGGCTTTCTTATGCTCCATGGTTTTTTGACAGGGCGGCTTGGTGGCGGCTCCTAATCGCCACTGCCTGCTCCCTGCCACTGCGTTGGTAACTTCATCCTTGGAACGTGATCCGGCTGCTGTTGCGCTTTGGGCAAACATCGGGGGTCTGTCAGCTCCGGCCACTCCAACATTGCAGCGGAAATTGAGCGTCTCTGTGAGCCTGATCACTCCGCTGTGACCCTGCCCCAGTTTCCCCATGAACCCCAGCTGCGTTTGTGGATTCCCATTGAGAGTGAACCCAGTGAAACTCCTGTTCTCCAAACTCTGTCGAGACACCACTCGCTTATCCACGTTGCCGTACTTTAGGTCAACAAAAGACCACTTCTCTGATGCAGATGATTCACTTGACGTGCTAAAGTTAATAGTGTCAAAGTATGGATATGCTAAACTTTTAAAAGCCTTGGCCGTGAGGTTGCGCACTTCCTTGTCTGCGTCGTCGAGCTCACTCACAGCACTGGACGTCCCACTGGAGTCGGTCACTTCTCTACCGCGTAATTTGGCGCCAAAGTGCACCCTTCCCGGTGCTGCTATAAAGCACTTGGCCGCGTCCCCATCCACTCCCCTGAAAAGGTATCCACTCACGTCGCCATGGTAGACCAGGTTGTCCCCCCCGGTCTGGGAAGTAGTTCTGATTGACAGGTGGATCTGCTGTTGTGGCTGAGATTGACTACTGGAAACATGTGGGCTGCTCTTCTTCTCATTCACAACTTTGCTTCCGTTTTGCTCAAATGCGTCATAGTCCACAAAGGAAAACACCTGGTTGTCCTCCCAGCCCACACTCACATCGTTATCCCCCTCGTCATCTGACAGTTCAGTCAGTTGGATCTCATGTGTGGTAATGTAATGAGACTCGTCCTCTGTGACGCACGGTACGCCAAAAAGCAGCAAACTTACATCGCCATCTTCATCCTCTACGTCATCCTCCTCAGCCCTCTTCTCCACACTCCTTTCCTCCTTTACCTCGCCACCTTCCTCATCCTTCCCCTGCCCCATGTCCCTCTCTTCTCTGGAGTCCACATCCACGTACGTACTCTCTGGGTTGTCGCCCCTCGCACAGCTTTGGCGGGTCCTCATAACTGGACTAGCATTTGTTACGCGCACCGCGGAGTCCTAGACCAGGCAGTGATGACACGCTCCAAACATTCCCCCCTCAGCGCCACCAGTCCAGGGCTAAAAAGAGAAAGAGACATTACTAAGGAGTGTCTCGGCCACGCGCGTCAATATGCTCATCAGTGGTGAATCAAATAGTAGACATGACCGATTCATTTTGGTCCCCACTATTTGAGGACAACATCATATGTGACCAAAGGCTAAAGTTTGCATCGGCTGCAAAATGTTTCAGTGTATTGAGGTCCCCATAAATCACAACTGTCCCGTAAATGCACTGCTGACATATGTGTATTTATAGTTTACTGTACACGACAGTGATTCAGTTCTAGTACTTTGGGGCCAGACAGCCTTCAGGAGTAAAGCCACAGTATGCACCAAAGCGCCCAGGAGTTATAGAGCAGAGACATGGCTTGGATTTTGGACTTAAACTAAAAACAAAATATATAAACATACTTCAATATAGTATCACTACAGTAACCACCACGTCAAAATAGTTTATGTAGGCATATACAAAGAAAGAGTTTTCTTGTTGTATCTTGTATCCACATTTACAAGACTCCACTGTGGAACATTCAAGGCAAAAAAGCAATATCATGGGGACAAGATAGTGGTGTGCTCACCATCAGAAAAATTACATAGTGAAAACATACAATACAAATACAACAGCATACACCTGTAATAACACATCTACATAGCAAGACATAACCTACTATATTACTCTAAATGTTTGCCTGTCTTTGCTTTCAACATACATGCAAGATATGACTTCCATGAGATGAACGATTTGATTAGAATCCAGATTATGTTATCAGTGCTAACGATTATACTGGAGTTTCCTGAGAGTGGTCCTGGACCCACTCCTCAGCAGCTGGTTTTAAAAATACACAAGCGCCTGACAAGACGCGTGAGCGGACTATATGTTACTGTTGGCACTGTATGTATGGACCATTGTGACGCCTTGCACATTAACACCTTCTGGTCATATGGTGTCCTGTACAATCCGTGTGTGGCACTGGCCTGACCACCCAGGCTAGACATGGGTTATTTTAGGGGAAAGATGTCCTGGTTTAATCCTTGCTATAGATCATTTTGCCTAGCCTTAATAGTTATAGATTGGCAATTCCAGAGCTGAAATTTTCCACAAGATTCTAGTGAAGGTGTGTGGAGTTTAAAAACACAGTGGATCACTTCCTGTATTGCCACATTTCTGTATGAGAGAAGAACTCAGTCATCGTGTATTAAACATGTGTGAATGAAACAACACACAACTATAGGTATGTTTTTGATGAGGAAAGGACAATATAACATAGATCAGAAAAACATAATTTAGTCCCTTAATCTGTTGAATACAGGTTGCTGCATTGTACTATTTCAATTTATTGACAACTTTGTATTTCAGTTATGTTGGGTCTGTTTAGCCATTTGTGCACATCCCATACAATGATGTCACCTGTCAATAGACCTAAAATATCCTCAGCGATTTCAGGTAGGACAATTCAGCACCATGGACAGCTCACTTTGTCGTCGCATTCTTTTCCCATACCATTGAGAGGAAGGGTATTAGGTGGTGGTGGCAAGCATCTTATAAAGAACTTCCAACTTGTGTAGATTTGGAATGTTTTCTCCCCCTCTCCCGTTTCCACTAATTATATGGGTTCAGAATTCAGAAGATTATCAGACCGGTAACACTTTTAGAAGCCTATGCACAACCTTCTGCTCCACCTCTGATCCTTTATCATATGATTTGGCCATAAAGAAGTAACGCTCATTCTGATAATTTCTAGGGATTGTCCGATTTGTTGAGCTGATACCAATCTCGATATTAAAATATCAATTGCAACATAAATTATGTTAAGTGAAAGAATAGTTCACAACTTATCTTTTCACTTTAGTAAAAATAATAACAAAATCTATTTATATAATCATTTGTTGCATGATTGTGTAAACATAAAACCATATTTTTAGCCAAATTGCTCTTCTATTTTTATTTAGACTATTCAAAAAGATAATTTGATTCACTGCGAACAAACTGGGAGTGGTGCAGATATTACTGATGTTTGATATTGGACCAATATGATATCTGAGGAACCCCCTAGTATCACTGATGCTGATATTGGAATTGATATATTGCCTATCCCTAAGTATTTCTGCATTTTTAGGGCTGAATTACTTGAATTAGTTTTAATCTTACATTGATTTAAGCAGTAAACAATGAATGAATAAACAATGAATAAACAGTGCTTACGTGTGCAAAATCATACAAAATAATAATTTTTCTTTCACCTTATCATAAAATCCAGTCCAGGGCCAGTCTGGACATGCCAACACCCAAACCACTCCACCGTCCAGTCTGCTTGAAATGAATAACTGGACTTGGTTTCATGCCAGGACATTAGACTTCCACACAGTAACTACGGGGGGTCCGCAGATTCCCTCTCTCACCCCCACTTCTTAGGACGGTGCCAGGAGCGGTGTAACCCGGTAGACCCAGACTGAGCAACCCGAGCTGGACCAGGCCTGCATGAGTGACACCCTGCTCTGCTTGTGTCAATAGAGTGTGACAGCAGCATGCTCAACCGACACCTCTATGTATTTTAATATCCAGCATGCAGCTCAGAAAATAGCACATTTCAATAGCTTAGAAAATCTTTGACCTAATTAAGACTCTCGAAATCAGTGAATATTAATAAAAGTGTTGTTACCATGGCAATAGATACACTAATTGCTAAACCGTATCCAAAGTGCTGTTTATGAGCGTTATAATTTCAGGAGTAGAGAAATGAGATCTGCTGTGATTAGTTACACGTCTGCCCACAGTCTAAACTATTTTAAACACCTGCTTCATTACATTAGGCCAATAGACACTTACTTGACACTGACCTGTTTATCCATGTTGCTACTGCACACTGCAAAATTTAAGAATGACATTTTAGTTTATTAGTTAAAGGTGCACTATGTAACCTTTCTGGGGAGCGGTCTGCTACGTTCTTGGAGATGGAGATGTTATTGCTTTGCCACAAATGTCCCATAGTATGACAGTGAACTTATCCATCTTGTATTTATTCAAGTCTGGGTGGTTTATTGCTAAAATGAACACTTTGAAAAACATGCATTCATATGATGAGCAAGATTCACCTCTCCACAGATCTGACCTATAACTTGGCTTGATGGCAGTAGATATTCTACAGTATGGTATTAAACTTAAGGCTTCCTCAACCAGACTAGTTACATAATGCACATTTTACTATAAAAACAGTAGACATGTATCTTTTGTTGTTTGATTTATTCTTTTTGATGGTCAGATCGATAAGGCAGATAACATCATTTATAATTTTGAAGACAAGGCTAGATGCTTCTGCACTTCTGTGTTTAATATTACTTCTGTTTACTTCATGTGTCATTCTTGAACCAAGACATTTACAGGTATGTTTTAGCACATTCCTGATGAATTGCTAATGCCTACCCCATTTTTTATGTTTATTTATCTGAACTAGAACACCATTTAATATGATTTTAAAGGAGAATGATTCATATAGCAAAAAATGTGTAGCTGACAATAATCCACTCCCATTTAGCAACTATAGGCATTCTACAAAGTTGACCCATACATGCATATCCATGAGACACTGAGACATGCAGGCAGACTTCACACAGAGTGTCAGCCAACCCTATAACCTCAGTGACCTTCTTACTTGGAAACCCAACAGTATAATATTGGCTGGGTATGTAGCTCTGGACTAAAGTGACTTTCAGTTTGTTTACTCCAAAGTTCAAACTCTTCTTTGAAGCATACAAGCACATTTTTTTCTGACAGATATTGTCTGTAGACCTCTCACTTAAATAGCCTCAAGCTGATCGAGACAATCCAGTCAGCTATTTCAGATATGTGTTGCTATTGTCCTCTACCGCTTTACATCTTAGCAGCAGAATCATCAGCCACCTCAGTCTCCATCTCCTCCTCACCACAACCAGTATAAGCTGAGGGTAATACTCTCAAAAACAAATATCATATAACAACAACAACAACAACAACAACAACAACAACAACAACAACAACAACAACAACAACAACAACAACAACAACAACAACAACAACAACCACCACCACCACCACCACCACCACCACCACCACCACCACCACCACCACCACCACCATCATCATCTAAGTTTGCTAAAGCTTTTCAAGTTTAAAAACAAAATCAATTTTGGGCTGTGCAATAAATCAAATTTTAATTAAGATTCAGTCAATTGTAATCATCCATGATCAGTGTCTTTTTTATTTGAGGTCTACAGCTAATCCTCTATCTATTAAAATGTTTTAAATTATAATATAAATATTAAATAAATATAATTTATAAATTAATTAATACATTTTAAATATTATGGTACTGAAATATCAGTCTTATTAATGTTCATGAAATCAATACTGAAAACCACTATTAATTTTAATAAGCCAGAATAAATCAAATAGAAAATTGTGATTGATAAATACGATATTTGAGATGTATTTATAATACACTATTCCACATACTATAGTTTTAACATAACAGCAGGATGGTCTCGATAAGTACTGTCAACGTGTTAAGGCTTGCCGCATCAACATGAACTTAAAATACATTTGGATCATGATAATTATTCCCATGAGTCCATTCTAAGCTCTTCCAGGTGAAACTATGCCCCAAACACCATCAACCCTCACAAACAAAGAGTATATTTAGAGTTCTATTTCAGTGATGTGGATACAGTTACCTATGAGTCCACAGGAAACCAGCTGGCCCTCAAAGCTGACAGCACATTCGTCAAAACAGATTAAGGAAGTGGCAGGAGTAGCTAACAAGATGGCTCCAGTGAGAAAAGACACACTTTTTCACTGGGGTAATACCACATTGACTGTGTCGATGTGCTGGCTAAGATTCTTGTAAAACTGTATCTGTCTGTGAAGAAAGATATCTCATTTAAGAGAGATATCTCATTTAACAGCCAATTGGCAATTTAATTCTGAGCCATATGATGATCAGGAATAACTGGTAACACTATGTAACTACACTTTAATAAGCCTTAACAAAGCATCACCAAAGACTTCATAATGAACAAATGATTCAGGCTCAATAATTACTTAATTAATACCCTAACTCCTAACCCCTTAATTAAGTAGTTACAAGGCCTGAATAATTCTTAATAAACTATTTGTTCATTATGAATTAAATCTTTGTTCACACTTTATTAAGGCTAACTAGGGTGTAGTTATTAGTAGTACAGAATAACCCTGACTACTTAGAGGTTTTCAAATGATAAACACTGCAGCATTTCATCTCACATCTTTATAGTGCTCTAGAAGTATTATTGGCTTTGGGCAGTTAGAATCCAATGCAGTTTGGCAACCTATGCAATCAGTGACAACGTAGGTTAAAGGATGTAGGCTACAGACCTGTCACAATAATGTGTTATTGTCCCATTGTGCAATTATTACAGAAAATGCCACAATGGATAATGATATTGAAATAATTCTGTATTTAGAAGCAGTGAACTGCCACTACCTACAGATACAGAAATCAGGTAGCCAAACTATTACTACAAGTACTGTAGCCTGTCATCATCAAATGTGTCATATTTGGCATCTCATTGGTGCCAAAAACTGCAATGAACACTTCCAAAGTCGACACTGATACTCAAAGCACATGGGGTCAGTCAGGCTAGTGTACTGTAAATGCAATTGTTATATGCCATTTAATTAAATATTATTTTCTCCTCTTAAAGCATTCAACTGTTGCAGAAGGGCCATGTCTGGGAACAGAGTTCCTGACATGCTCATGAAAATTGTTTACTGGTTTGCAACTTCTACCTATGAAGGTAAAATTGTTAAAATCGAAGATTGACAACATTGTAGTACATAGTCATTGCGTATCCATGAGGATAAAATGAACTGGCAACAAAATGAAACCAAGCTTATCACAGAATTGAATTCATTAGTCATCCTATAACCCAAATTATTACCTCACCAAGCTTAAAAGTATAGAAATCAGTTGCTATTTATATTTTCCATGCATTGACAAATGTGGGCAATTACTCATTTATGTTGCAGTTATGAAATTACTCTACAGGAATTTTATTGTTCAAAAATACACTGAAAAACATGCATTCTTGTCTCCAAGGAGAAAGATGGTTTTATGGCATATTGTGGAATATTGCAGGCAAAGCTCCCTTGAGCTAAAAATCCCACTAGAAAAGTTACAGTTTGCACCTTTAAAATAAAATTCTGAACAAGGGATAAGATCTACAGCTGTTGAGCAGTGCATGATTGTGGAGCAAATCGTTTTCTAGAGAATACTGTGTAACCCTATATGGGACATGATGCAGGGATGTGCTTCCCATGTGTGCTGACTCAAGGTAAAGTTAGGTCACAGCTCCCCGGGTTGTGAATAAAATGTTATAATGCAATACTTTTCTAATTATTGCAGCATGATTTTTGTGAGTTTAAAATCAACCATATTTTTATGTTTCTAGATCCCCACGTGATCGTGACGTGCATTCCACTAGGAGGCACTGATGGAACAGAAACAGAAAAGCATGTAACCTACAGGGCTTTTTCTATCAAACATAAATAGCTTGAATAAGTTCAAAGTTTTGCCTGACTTTAATATGGTTTTATTTCTATATCAGTAAAATAGGTACTAAGTTTTGGGTAACATGCAGAAAAAAGAAAGCAAGGTATAATTTGTTTATAGTCTGGTTTTGGACCATAATGTGGATAGCTTTCCATTCATCCATTGATTTCATATAGTATTGAATACAGAATATAGAATATAGTAATGTTTAGGAGAAAAAGACTCTAGGTCATACATATAAGGTCATAAGTGTCAGTTATGAAAACATGTATATGATAATCTGCTGCTTGCTATGATGAAGTGTAACTATGAAGAGGGGGCTGTCAGTTCTGCAGTTTTAAACAGGAGGTCAATTAACCTGTTTACAATGAACAAAATGTAAATGAACAATCTCCGTATGTTTTACATAAAATAATAGCAGTAAAAGTATTTTTAATGGAGATTAAATATGCTTTACACAAAAAAGTATTTCTGCAGTTCAACAGAAATCTGATATCTTACATAGTCTCCAGCCTGTTCTCTGGTTTATAGAGGTATCTTTCTTCTCTACTGTCATAACAACTAAGAGTTTGCCTGTACAGAACACTCAAGGGGGCTGGCCCAGTGTGACGTCAGCTCACCTCGGAATGTGGACTTCCTACTTAAGCCTCCTCGCTTTTATGTACTTTGAAATGTGTGTGGTTCTTCATTGGGCATGCTTCTTGGAGGTGTAAAAATGCTCCTGCCCTGACTCCACTGAGAATCAGCGGGAACTACAGAACCTGACTGCACAAGACCAGGAGCAGAATGTGAGTAGTTTCCCAGATGTGGTGAGGAATGCAGTTTTTAGGGTGTGATTTGGACCAAATTGCCCATTCTTCAGCTACTGCAGCTGAGGAATCCATGCATCATGTAAAAAAGAGGAATACCACAGTCTGGTTTTGTTGCTCATGTGGTGGTAATAGTCTTTGCTTACAGTGGACATACAAGCTTCTGCAAAGTGTGTCTAACTCCATTCTTCTCATACATGTCTTAAATTCCAACTGTCCATAATGCAGACCCCTTGACTTTTTCAATGCAGTTGACTGGTTTCCCTACTCAATTCACTAAAATGCAGCTAAGATAATTGTACTGAAGTATTTGCTAAATTATTTTTTACCAAAAAATAAATAAAAATCTGACAACCATACAGTACACTAGGACAAACCTAACTAAGTATTTGAAAACAGCTTTATTTTGTTAAAATATGTGATGTGAGGGGTCTCCCTAGCATCATTATGTTTTTCAATATGTTTTATAACTCAGCTCTAATTCCTGTAATTTTCTTCAACTTATTTTGTTATAAAATTCTGATATATGGCCTAGTACTAGTTATAAAGCTCAGTCCATGTTATCTAAGCCTGTGTCATCAGAGGTATAATACTCCCTACAACGGAAGCATAGCTAGACTAGACTGTGCTAGACTGCAATGCAGCACTATCATTATGTCTTGAGAGTTCATATCTCCGGGTGCTGGGTCCCGTCCTGATACTGAATAAAATTCTCCAGCATGAGAACTCCAGCGTCATTCCTATTCTGTTCAACTCTCAGGCTACTACAATTCATTTTACAACACAAGCTAAGAGTAAACTGATTTGAAATAATATGAGGCAATAGTAAGTGCTCTTGTTTTGACCTTGTGTAATACATTTTCAATGCGGACAGCGCAGGACAGGAATCCATAATATTTACGACCGTTGCAGTGAAACCTGCTTCTTTATGCCTGACGTCTGTGTTGGTCATGGAGCACTTTATGGTTTGGTGACATGGTCGTATTTTGGCAGGGTTACACAGTATATCTTATTACTAATAGCACAGGCCAAAAGTGCTTTGTCAAACAATACAAATTAGCTATTTGAGAGTCACATAATTGAGACAATGGACAAAAGTAAGACAACCTATGCTTAGTTGAGGATTGTATTTGCGGATTCTACAAACATTATTATAGATTTACTCAAACTCAACACAAAAGTGAACCATCTGGCGGCATTAAAGGGGCACTATGTAATTTTTTGAGTGCAAGGCCCGTTACTTACTTTTCTAGATGTTATTGCTTTGGTGGAATGTTACAAAGTATTCCATTAAATGTGTCTCTTTATCTGGGTGGGGGAAAATTACCAAAAAAGGTACCTTCTGCTCCTTCAAGGTTCTATGTCCAAACGTTTATCATATTTGACTTCTGTCTGCAGGCTCAGCTTCCGGCTCACCTATATTTTTGTGTACAATCTACTGCAGTTCTGTGGACACACATGGATCCTTACCAACACCATTGCCAGGTTTCTGACATTTGGAAAAGGTAGACTTACATTAATAAAACAGGGCTTTGTAATGACAGTATAAGAATTCCTATTATAACAGTGAACAGCCTTTGCAACTAAAAGACATTTCTAACATTTCAGAGGTGGGTAGAATAGCCAAAAATAGTACTCTAACAGGCTATTACTTTTATCTCTATAAGTAATGGCCTATTAGCCCCCCCCCCCCCCCCCCCCCCTGACTGGCCCGACAACATACCTTCACTTTAAAAATCCATCCATCCATTTTCTTCCGCTTATCCGGAGCCGGGTCGCGGGGGCAGCAGTCTAAGTAGGGACTCCCAAACTTCCCTCACCCCAGACACGTCCTCTAGCTCCTCCGGTGGGATCCCAAGGCGTTCCCAGGCCAGCCGAGAGACATACCTCCCTAGGGAGGCGTCCAGGAGGCATCTTGAGCAGATGCCCGAGCCACCTCAGCTGGCTCCTCTCAACGTGTAGGAGCAGCGGCTCTACTCCGAGCTCCTCTTGTGTGACTGAGCTCCTCATCATATCCCTAAGGGTGCGCCCAGCCACTCTGCGGAGGAAACCCATTTCGGCCGCTTGTATTCGTGATCTTGTCCTTTCGGTCATTACCCAGAGCTCATGACCATAGGTGAGGGTAGGAACGTAGATTGACCGGTAAATCGAGAGCTTCGCCTTCCGGCTCAGCTCCTTCTTCACCACAACGGACCGATACAGCGACCACATCACTGCAGACGCTGCACCGATCCGCCTGTCAAGGAGGAGGAGTTGAAGTATCTCGGGGTCTTGTTCACGAGTGTTCACTTTAAAAATATATATTAAAAACACTACGCTAAAAAGTTTACTCGTGTTAATATTCTTTGCCAAAAGTTTGAATTAAAAACAACATTTTCACAAGAATGTGGTTATGTTTTTCTTACTCTGCAGATGCCTTGGCGGACATGTTTTACTCGGTAGGCTTTGTGATGAGCCTGTGTCAGCTGTTGTCCTTCCTGGAGCTCTTCCACATCGCAGATGGCATCGAGAAGGCCCGGCTACTGCCACGCTTCATACAGGTTGGTACTCTTATTACCACAGGTTGGTAGAGTAGTTAAGTGAGAGTAACATTATTGTAAAGTTATAAAGTTATAACTCAAGTAAATGTACAAAGCATTGGTCCAAGAAATGACTCAAGAGTTAGAAAAAGTACTTGAAGAAACTACTCAAGTAAGAGTAATTATAAGGGTAACTGTCAGGATGTAATATCTGATCTATAATATGAGTCAGACAATGTATTTTCAACAACAAAACAACAAATGAATGCTCAAAATCTGGTATTTTCATAAACCACAAAAATGAGTATTGTATCTAAAGGAGCAGTGCAAGCAACACAAATGTTGAAATCATTAAATAACCAAAACTGTTACTCAAATAATGTTGCTTCAAACTAAATATTTCTCAATGAGGAGTAAAAGTGGTGTCTGAAAACTACTCTGAGAAGTACAATTTTGTCAAAAACTTTAACAAAGTTTAAAAGAAAATGTAACTAAGTCATACCCATCTGGTTATTATCCCTTGTACTGAGGCATTCTTTACATTTAATGAGTGTGTTTATTTGAAGGTAACAGAGAAGAATGTGCTTTTGATATTGGTGATCCTGCTGGAGGAGATGCAGAGTAAGCCTGTGGTGTGTCTGCTGTTTCTCCTCTGGAACATTCAAGACCTCTTAAGGTAAAGAGTGTCAAAACATTTTATAAAATGAATTTTTGCAAATCAAAACATTGAAAAATGTCTATTGGATTTGCGACTTTGTGCTTTCAAGTAGACCTACATGAGATACATGAGATTATTCTGCTCCAGGGGTTGGAACTTGTTTTTCAAGTAGTATTTTGATAACGCCAGTACCATAAGGGCAAACCATGAAACCACTACTATATGTGCCAAATTGCCCCTTGTAACGTTCAACATTTAATGTATAAAGGTGGACTATGTAACATGGAGTTTTTATTGCTTTGTTTGGAATGTTTCACAGTAATGAACATGCGTCTTGCATTTATTAAATCACAGATGGATTTATTACTAAAGATATCTTGAAAATCTCACATCCTTACTGTGAGTGAGCTTGCCTCTCCACAGATCTACCCCTTATCTTGGCCTGGTGGTCCCACCTGCTTGTCTCCAGAGAGATTCATATGTTTAATGCCATAGTGTTTCATATTCCAGGCAGAGCAGAAACATATCCATAGACCCTCCATTAGCAAAATGACAGTGCACCGTAAAGGAAACAATCGGGGCCAAGCTAACTTAAAGCAACATGTCCAGTGTTAAATAAGACTGTCATCTGATGTAAACAGTGTGTTATTACAGGCAAGGCAAGGCAAGTTTATTTGTATAGCACAATTCATACACAAAGTAATTCAAAGGGCTTTACAGAATAAGAAGGACATTTAAATTACACAAATCACAAATAAATAATCACAAATAATTATCATAAAATTAACATTACAGTGTCTGCGGTATGTAATTCTGTTTGATGTGAGCCAGGTACCCCCATGAGCTGCTGTGTGCAATGGACAGGCCGTCTGTGACTATGCTGTGGACCCGCTACACACTGTGGATTCCTCTGTATGCTTTGTCTGTGGCCATGGAAGGTCAGTACTGCTCAAGTCTATTCTATACTATCACATTTAGAGACTCAAGTACTTTATATGAAGTCCCCAGACTATCAAGAGTGTGATAGTAGTAGAATTTGACAAGTTTCAACATGTTTAAGTAACTTCCCAACAGAATCCAAACAAACATTTTCCACAGTGTTCACTATGTTCTTGGGTGTGGAAGTTAAAATGATCATTGTTCAATTCAGACTTATAGGATGGGTCAAATGCAGAGGACAAATTTCCCCATGGAGACCATAAAATGTACTTTACTGAGCTGTACTCTGATGACTGGTCCACTGTCTGAGCTGCTGTACTGTTGGAACCAGCCTGGAATTGACTTGCAGGAGTTGGTGTCTGTAAAAACTATAGACTCGTAGTACATTTGAGGAGATAAAGTACCATTACATTATTAAGTTCTGTTTGTATACAGTTGTCTATAATGAGATGCAGTGCAAGTAAAATGTAGCACACACATTAATCATTATAGTTGTGCTGTTGACAATGACTAAAAACCTTCACTGAATTAAGTAGTGCTATGATACAAATTATCCAGCACTCATTCAAATAGGAATGAGGGCTGAGGATAATTTAGGACATTTTAATCAAAAATTATTTTCAGTCATGTAAACAGATATAGCTGGATCTATGTTTAATTGTGAATGAGCAGCTTGGGTCTTTTCAACTGCAAGGTAGAGCAGAGTTTGAATTTTTCACTATGTAACTTTATGTTGGTGTCACGTCACCTGCATCATTATGTAGAAATAGAAAGTTAATGCCTTACTGTGGAAAATTATACCCAAAGTAACATTGTTCAATTCAGACTTATAAGATGGGTCAAATGCAGAGGACAAATTTCCCCATGGAGACCATAAAATGTACTGATCCGATGGAGTGCAGATGCAAAAAAAATTGCAGCATCGGGTATCAATCTGACATTATTTTAGTTTATTTTCTGAAGCCCGTCTTCTCCGGAGAGAGGGTTGTCTTGAAAGGGCAGCATTAACCACTAGACCATGGCCTCCTGACCAATCAAACAAGCATCAGGGTTTTATTTAGTTATGTATAGCCACATTGAACTTGGCCATGTAAAAGTCAAAATTAACCTGTTTCTGATTGTCTTTGGTTGCAAAATTAACCTGTTTGTGATCGTCTTTGACTGTGTATAGTCAATCTGCATTTAGTTGTGAATTAATGTCCAGGACACTGGCCATTAAACTGTATAAAAAAATTAAGGAGGATAGCAAGTCACATTAGTATAAGAGTCTGCCACCATGTGCTCGAATCTATTACTACATAATAACTCATACATTGCACTAAATATTACCTCTTAAATATCCACAAAGACATAAATAATGTGTATGATTAGGTAGTGATCATATAATGAATAATTATACAGAAATACATCATCTTTGAAGACAGAGCTGTGTGACCCACCTGACAGGGTTAGGCAGTGGCGGTATTTAAGCTATGGCCGATTCATAGGCTATATTGTCATCCAACCATCAAGACCAGCCTTAACATGCTTTTTGTTTTAGTTTATCTGATGGACAGTGATAGTAGTAATACGTGTTATAACAAAGTCATGTGAATTATCACATAATGAAGAAAGGAGATTATACAATTCTACAAAGAAGAAAGTTCTGTGTATAGATGGAAACTAAGCTATAGGCCTACATCAAAAAGTAAACTAGTACGCAACATAATGTAAAAATACACAACTTTTTTTTTTGTGTGTACTAATTAGCTACTAAAATATCTCCAGATCTCCTATGTGATCTCCTATTTTTTTCACATGATTTCTTTTTTTTACCAACTTTACAACATGTATGTGACCTGTCTTCTTCTCTTTTCTGGAGTTTGTCACTTGTTTTATAGTTTACTCCACTGTCAAAGTGAATGGTTGCAAGGGGGAAGTGTTGTGAAGAACAGGAAGTGAACTGGCAAAGCAGATGAACATGAGGAAAACAGTTTGAGCACACACAGCCAATAGGCTTAGTGCCTGCCAACCTCACTGTTAACATCACAACTTCCTGCCAATTTTATCTGTATGAGTTTTTTGCAGAGTCACACTACAATGAGATATTTAAAGATCAAGCAGTGAACAGGGAGCTGCGGGTGGATGCCATTGACAATATGTTAAACACTACACACACACACACACACAAAAAAACTTCTATTGTTGTGCCTTCTGTTCTGATGTTTGTGCCTCAATGCTAATGCGAATGTTGATTTTGAGGCATAATAGATATTAAAACAATGCTGCAAACTGAAGTATTCTACATAAAAATAATTGGGTCATCTTTATTTTAATAATTTTAATAGGCTGTTTATTTTATGCTTTCCAATTTTAATAAAAGTGACTGTGAGCTAACTAGTGCACAGAGCCTATTAATATAATGCATAACATAAAATGTTTAAGACGTAGACATGCTCAGAACCATAAATAAGAAACAAACCCAGAAAATACAATGGCAGTCATTTTGTTTATTGTTGTCATAATACTGAGGTATGTTATTACTGTACACAACTTTAGGGTTGACATTGCCAGGCTTTTTGGAGATGTGGGGTGACCATAGACTGTATGTATATATAAATGGACATAGCTTATCTGCTATGTTCCAAATGGGAAGTGAGTGGGTACACTTCGGGCTCCATCAACTCTGGCTCTAATTCAAAAACTGTGGCCCCTCTCCCCAGAACTGATGCTGTCAGGCTCATAATTTTGGTTTGTATTAACCTGCTTTGCATGATCTTGGCCTTTTTTATTTCACTATTCTGTCCGTAAATCAAGATATGAACATTAATAACAGACAAATCAGGAGTCTTCTTTCCCAGAGGTCAATTCTGTTAGCGTTGCAAACATGCAACAGCCAATTGTCCACTCCCTCCAGCCTTACTCTGTGTTGGCTCTTTGGTTGCTATGATACTCGCAGTTGAATTTCCAAATATATAACTCAGCTCCAAATTCGCCACATAATTGCTAATCTCGATGAGCTTCATTTGAATAGAGCCGAATACTCACACTCACTTAGTCCACTTCTTTATAAAGTCTATGGAGGTGACCTAGGTTTATGGAGCCAAAATGATCCTAAAAAGACAAATGTCCTGACATAGGCCTGGCTTCTCCAGTTAGACACTTTCATGGAACACGTCCATTGCCCTTTTGTAAAACTGTTTCCACAGGCTTCACCCTTTATCAGGCTGTACCGTACATCAGTCCTGTGACTGCACCTTCAGATTTACTCAACTCCACGGTAACCACACCCACCAACCTCCATTTTGTTCTGGTTGCCTACTTCCCACTTCTGTTACTTGGTAAGGATGCAATAAAGATGGAACAACATTACTGTATACTACTGATTAATGATGAATGGTTTTGCTTTTTAATCAGGTGGTAGTATAACCGTTTGGCAGTTGCTGAAAGAGAGAAGGCACCATCTTGCCAAATGGAACAAGAAAAAGAAAACAAAATTGAAATGAGCTTTTTGACCAAGAAGTGAGAACTTTATGAAAGCGGTATCATGAGCTTAAGCACTTCTGGTTTCAGCAAGTTTTCAGAGGAAGAAGTAGGCCTGTTTGTACTTCAGTCTATGTAGAAGTGGGTTCCACTGTATTTGTTGGTATATCAACCATAAGCTCTGGTCTAAGTGGTTTTCTTATTGAAATCTGGACAGGACCTCAAAGCCAGGAGACATGCTGAAACAACAAATAACAATAATTTGATTTATGTTTCTATCAACACACATCGAGGACCATGATTTGAACAGTTAGCATGTCATATCTATTTATGTTTAAAAGACGAAATATTATGTCATTATGTTAGATGTATATGATGTAATGAATATTCTTATCAAAGTGACTTCCAGTTCCACTAGTATCAGCTGTCATGTTTACATGTTTAGTATTTAGTATCTTAAAATATCCATTGATTTAACATGAAATAAATAACATATTCTGTTACATGAGACGGTGTATACCCTCATTTGTCCAGGAGTGGTTCAATGTAGAGGCAAGTTTCAGCGGTGGTCATCTGGACAATGTTTTTGCAATCAAAATGTCTCAGCCCCCATCCAGAAGCCATTTTCAATTGATAGAAATGGCCTGAAACACTGGGGCTTTATCCTCTGAGTTACTAAAGCCCAGTGCCAGTTTTAGAGTGAAACCACCCTGTCTTAGTTTACTAGCGCACATCATTATGGGTTGTAATGCCCCTATTGCGTGTTGGCTGGTAGATTATAGCGGAGTCCACCATTCCTGTTCAGAGAGGGATTCTCAAAGTTAGCTGCCTTCATTCCCTTAGCAAACTTTTTTTTCTCTCTGCTTAAAATCTGTACCTTGCTGTCTTCAAATGAATAATTTGTGGTTTTAAGATGAAGGTGGATGGCATTTTGCACCCCTAAGTTTGTTTTCTGTGTTGATATAGTCTCTTGTGTATTGATTGCTTAGTTTTCCCTCTGTACTGTTTATGGCAGCCTTCTACATTACTGTTTTTGTATTGGTGTCTTGTCCTTGGGGTGAACCAGTTTCTGTCTTAGGGTATTAACTGTTTTAAAATACAGGGAAAAGTTGTGTTGTCTGAAGGTCCTGTGAAATTGTTCAAACAACCCGATGCATATGGGAGAGAGACCCCATTTCTCCTGGGTTCTGTTTCCCTTTTGTCCTGCTTTTTGTCTCTTTTCACTCTGTTGACAGTCCATGTGGGATATCCACAGGCTGAGGGTACATTTTGGACATGTTTCCCTTGTATCATCAACATAACGCAACCACTGCTAGGAGGTGTGTCCGGGAAAGAAGTCAGTGCTTTCTTCTCGAACAATTCCATGTAAAGGCTGTCTTATATGGATGAGACAGACAGTAGCCAACCTTTGGGTCACTGCCACCTTGAACAGTGCAAAAATCTCCTCCTTCTAAAATCACATCTGAAGAGAGGAAGGCACTTCCTGAGGTAGGTCTTGTGGCCATTAGTTACCACACAGCTGATTAGCTCATGGATCTATTGAAATAAACGGTTGAGCTCCAATGCAGGAGATAAAAAAATAACAATTGAAATCATAGTGGAGCAGCGCACTCTTGTGGTGACATTGAGACTATGAAATGTAAACTCCACACACGTCTCACCTGGGAGTCGAACCCTGTTTTTTCTGGTCCTGAGCTGCTAGGTCCAGTAACTGAAGCACCTGTGGAGCGCAACAATGACCACCCACCCCCCAGTTCAGGAACTAAATTTCCTATTCATTTTTCTCATGGACGTTCCGAAAAAAATTTATATATAAAATTAAGATTTGAAAGCTTGCTCAGGGATAATCAGCTACGTGGTAACTGATGCTTTTGAAACTTTATAAACAGTGATCATATAATGAATAATTATAAAGAAATACATAAACTGAATGACCCATCTACTTGCGTGTCTTGCTTAAGGACACAACAAGAGAACTTGGTCCAAGCAGGAATTGGGAGACCATTGCTCTAACCAGTGAGCTACTGACGCCCAATGTTTGTACTGATATTAGCCACTAAAATATCTTTAATACTATTCATAATTACTCATCACAGATTACTTGTCACAGGAGCCATTGCATAAACAAACAAAGACATTTTGTTTATTGTTGTAATTATACCAAGACATCTTTTTGCTGTACACATATTTAAGGTTGACATTGCAAGGCTATTGTGGAGACATTCGACTCAGGTTTATGGAGCCAAAATCATCCTAAAAAAAGACAAATGTACTGACATAGGCCTGGCTTCTGGAGTCAGGAGTCCTTTTGTAAAATTGTTTCGAAAGTATTCAAATCTACTCAACTCCATGGTAACCACACCTACCCACCAACCTCCACTTTGTTTTGATTGGCTACTTACCACTTTTGCTACTTGTTAAGGATGCAATAAAAATGGAACAACATTACTGCATTGTAAGCAAAATTCACACAGACAGTGGCTCCCTCTTTTCTGCATCACTCAAGAAAAAACAAAAACATCACGGTGAAATGGTTTGCTTTTTAGTCTTGCTGACGGTAGTATGAGAGTTTGGCAGCAGAAATGAGATTTTTGCCTAAGAACTGAAAACTTTACAAAAGCAATATTAGGAGCTTAAGCAGTTGGCCTGTTTGTACTTCAGTCCATGTAAAGGTGAGATATATTTGTTGATCTACCAGCCATAAGCTCTGGTCCAAGTCGTTTTCTTCTTGAAATCTGGACAAGACTTCAAAGCCAGGAGACAAGCTGAAAAAATAATAACAATCATTTGATTTGATTTCTATCAAGGATAATTAATGTGTTCAGGTAACATATCTATTAGACTAATATGTTTAAAAGAGACAATTTTGTGCCATTATATTAGTGTATAGGATGTAATGAGCATTCTTATAAAAGTGACTTTCAGAAGTTCCACTAGTATCAGCTGTTATGTTTACATGTTTAGTATTTAGCATTTTTAAATATCCACTGGTTTAACATGCTGAACTGTGAACACACTGTTCTGAGCTCTATAAAGTGCTGTTCTTTACCTTTAACTGCTGAGAGGCTGGCTGCTGATATATTCTCTTGTGGGGCCTCTGTCACACTGAGAAGCCAATCTATGAACTAAAACAACAAAAAGACCTTAACATTTGGTGGATGAAGTGATCTAACCATTCTCCATTCCTGGATCTACCTTATGTATCTGACTGCTCCAGGGATTTTTGGCCAGCAGCAGGGGCAGGCTGTGAGATAGCCCGAAAATGCATGGACGCAGGGAATGCTTCAAAAATGACTCTTTACCGTAGAATCTGTGTTGTATAGTTGGAGGTTTGGAATTGGGTTGCCATGGAAACCACTGAGCCCGAATGCCAAGGAGAAGGGGCATTGAGTGGTCGCCCCAGGACACAACAGCTGCAGAGAAGACCTGGAGCAGGAAGTCTGTGGCCTAAAAGGAATTTAAAAGCAACAATCTAAACATTTGTTATACAATTCAATCTATAAAATATTGAGTATAAAGGTTATTATCAAAGTAAACCCTTTTTCTTTCTTGATTGCTCATCAGGATTAATTAAATGTAGTACTAGAAGTGAAGAATGTGTATAAAGGTTCTCAAAATATGTACTCTAAATACATATTTTGGTACATGTACAAATTACTTTCCAACATTGACTACTAGCAAGGACATGACAAACCATTTTAGCATCGCCACAAGAGACAGAGGTTGCACCGTACACAATATTTCTGATGAGTCCCATCAACTCCAAGAGCCATTCCATTCTTTTGGTCACACCTAAGAAAACAGCAGAACAGTTATCTATGTTTACAGTCACCACATGGCCAAACAATATTTGACTTAAGTGCCCTCTTGTGGGTGCATCTAGTATAACTTGTCAACTACAGTCTCTGTAGTAATTGCTGAATACAAACCAAAAACAATTTTGAGTAAATAAAATTATATACTTGTTATTTAAATTACAAGTCTATGTTACAATTTTTTAACCAAGTGGAATCTAGCTCTAAGCTGACCTGTATGGGCGCTGGCTGCAAGGCGACACTGGTAAAAGGTCTGCTGTAGTAACCAGTCCACTCGGTGTCTGGGCCAACCACGGAGCACCCCAGAGATGACATCATTCACACCCAAAAGAGGTACCCTGCCCTGGGACGTCAGATAGCAGAGGACAAAACAGCACTTCTCCATTTGGGTCTGAAAGAAAATGTGGTGTTGTTACTAAAGTTAATATATGCAAATTGTATTCTATCAAAAGATCAGAAAATTAATAAAGCAATACCCCTCTAAAATAAACTATACATTTTCCCTCAACATTTTCTAACTTTTCTAGTAGATCGAATCTACGGAGGAGTGTCCCTAACAAACTCATGAAAATTCATCTGAGCATGCTCCCACTGGTGCAATTTTCGGCTTGTTCCGCTGTTATGATGTTTCAACCAATCAGCTTGGAACATCTCGGTAAGTCCATACCACTTTCAGTAAGGGTCATCTCAGATTGATAATGTGTAGAACTCAATTCAGTCAGTCAAATCTGTTTTTGAAGGTTTCTGAAGGTACTGAAAGGTAGAGGTATTTATAAACAGTAACTGAAAAGATGCAAGCTATATTAATTTGACTGTGGAAAATTTCTGACAAAGCAATAATATCTCATTGAGTTATGCAGGTGGTGGACCCAGAAAAGTTACTAGCTTAAAATAAATACCTCAGTGACTTTGGCTATTCTGTCTATTTCTGTATCTGACATCTCTGAGAGGCATTTGGCAGTTCCCAAGTACAACTCCACCTCCACATCCTGAAAAAATATAAAAAGAATGCGATAAACATTTAACAAAATGGTAAAATAAAATACAGTTATACAAAAATACAACATTATCACTAAACATACCTGAATATTGTTTGGCAGCAGGTTAAAGATCTTCTCTGTGGTGGAGCAAAGGAGGCTCCAGCAGTGGTTGGGGGGGTTAGGGAGGGACATGGCTTGAGCGAGTCCCTGCAGGAGTGAGTGGCACAGGGACAGGCGCTGGGGTCGGAGGGCATCCTGGAAGTGCTGCAGACCCAGGCTCTCCACATAGACTTGCAGTTTGTCCTCTGCTACATGCTTCATCCACACACCCAGAGTCTTGTACAGGTGGCCTTGTGTCCGGTACTGTGAAAGACACAAATGGATTCTGAATTCTGGTTCTTATGGAAATGTTGAAAGTATTTATATTTTGTGCCATAATATAAAATTCAGAATTCATTCATTGATTATAGATGTCACGATAAAGCATGAGAATTTTAGATGAATAATAAATTAAAGTTTTTGAATTTTTTGAGCAAACAAAAAGCTAAAATAAACAAAAAATACTCGAAAACAAACCTATTCAGCACAATAAAACAAAGACATTTTAAACTTCTAAGTAAAGTAAGCAAAAAAAAAAAAAAGAGCTGGTCAGTAAATTGAGGTATGATAGTACTAAAATATTTCAAAATTGTTTTTTGTTCATAGTGTCAAGAATAATCATAAAGTGACATCCCTGGCTCACCTCAAAACTCAAATATGCAAAAAATATGACATACAACTTACACTTAGGCTGTGCACTAGAGGAGGTGATATCCATGATCCCAAGAACAGGGCAGAACTCTGGGAAGACTGGGCCTGACTGGCAGCCAACACTAAGCACTGATGCTGGACTTCCTCCCCTGATCCAGATTTAGGAATGTCACTCAAATTACAGATTATATGACATTATATATTGGATACAATTTATACCAAATCCTAGTCGCATCAGAGGGGACAGGACCGAACTCCAGTTGATAGGTGGAAATTGGAAACTTGACCCATTTGATGCCAAAGGTGTGAGTGCTGTTTTAACCAGGTCTGGGTGGAAAAACTCTGGACCTATTGTGATATATAGACTAGAAATGTTATTGCTCTATTACCTTTAAACAATATTTTTCCTTTAACATGAAAGGTAAGGTGCTCACCCTTTTTTCCAGCCTCTGTAATGAAGTCAATGATGGCTCGGATCACACTTCTTTCTGGCAAGTAACTGAAATCTAGTGGAACTAATTATACACAAACAAAGTATGTTTTTCAGTAATAGCAATACGATCAATTGAAAATTTAAAATACAAAACTAACATTATAAAATAGGATTAACAGAATTTACAGTTAAAGTGCATATGACCATTTAGAATAGAATAGAAATTAGAAATTTGCTAAAAATTGTACTCTTAACTTTGACCACATTGTCCCTGGATGATCATTGCAATTCTGTATATTGACAACATAGAGGGATTTTATTTATTTATTTAGAACAAAACGTTATTTCCTGTAATAATAATTAAAAAAATCTTTAGCTTCCAAACTGCCACAGGACTGATGTATGTATAACTATGATGAATAATCACCACTACAAGTACTATCACACCACAGAAATTGTGAGAAAAACATTAAAACCTGTCTTTAAGTAAAAGTTCTGTACCTGCTGTGTGGCTGTGACTAGTAGACATGTGGGCCAGATATAGGTGACCCACTAAACATGCACTGTTGGACTGCAAGCCTATGGCTCCAGAGAAAGTGATGATCTGGAAATGAGACATAGACATATAGTATTTACATATTTGGTTGATTTACATGTATGTTACACACACACACACACGCATGCACGCATGCACGCGCACGCACGCACACACCCCCCCACCCCCCCACACACACACATACACACACACCCCCACCCACACCCACACACACACACACCCACACACACACACACACACACACACACACACACACACACAATACCTGTGTAATGGCACGGATGACCTCATTCAAACGGCTCTGCTGTTGTGAGGAGAGCCCTGACTCACTTTTCAGCTGTTAGAAATAAGACATAATAAGCATTTATTTATTTCAATTTTAGTAAGCTAGTGGTAGTTATTGATGTTCAGCTTGGGCAACAGTAAATAGAGGCAACAATTACAGCTCGCTTACTTGAATGAGGTATGTCTCAGAACCCACTAAAGCCACCAGGCCATTGACAGCAGCTAGTCTCTGCATTGTTGGACAGCCCTGATACCAAATAAAGCATTTATTAAATTTAAACCTCAACATAGAGTAAATTATGGCATCTTGTGTTTGGACCTTAAAAAGTTTTTCACACATTTCAGGCAACACGTAACACTTGTGGTACATAATGTTCGAGAATTTTAGGATTTGGGGAGGATTTAGATGAGATTTTGCATTAATGATGCTATGGCAGAACAAGATATCTTTGATTTATACCTCAGCTAGAAGAATTTTAATCCATGCAGCCAGCAGACGAGGGTGTATGTCCTCTGCTTTGCCATGCCCAGAGAAGGACAGACCATGGACCACCAGACCCAAAGCCAGTGAGAAACCAGGAGTCTAAACATAAATAAACAGAAGAGCTGAATCTCTACAGTATTTTGACCAAACCCTGTGTAGTAATGACTATTAAAGACTATTAACCTGTTGGCTTTCTTCTGTCAAATTGCGTAGAGTGGCCATAATCTCCTCAGCCTTGGTTGCATCAATGAGTCCAGCACTGAAGGCAGAAACACCTGCACATGCAACTGAGTATGCCAAAACCTGAAAATAGTGTCATATACGAAAAGGCACAACATTACAACCGAGCCTTTCCACTCCAAGTGGTTGCAACAAGTACCTTTAAATTACTAAATGAATACAATTATCAAATATTTTCTTGTACCTCTTGCAGCATGCGGCTCTGTGCACTGCTGTCTTGCAGATCGGCCAATAGTTTGTTTAAAATTTTTGTGACATGAAATTGTTGTTCTGGCTGTCCATGTACACAGAGAGATGCTAGCACCAAACCAAGACCAAGTAAGCAACCAGTACTGCAAACAAAACCCAGAAATTAAAATTGAGCATACTGCGATAATGCAACGTCTTCTACAAAGTTAACGAATCTTGAATTGTTGAGTTACAAAAAGCCCTATTACTGACGAGCCATTAAGAGTTTAGTTTCATTAGTTTCTGTAGCAGCATGTTCCATGATTTTGTTGTTAAATATGATCACATTCTTGTTGAAATGGTAGCAGTGGACTTTTTTACTGACAGCTGCAAATTACTGTTGTTTGTTGTTTTTCCAATCCAATTTAACTTTTTAATTGAGCACATTAAAACAACCTGTACAAATTCAACAGGAGATATGGTAGACATGAATACAAATAACAACAAAACAGCTAAATTAATAAAAACATGAATGAGCTATAAAAGAGCTACACTAACTTGTATTCCAGGTTGGGGTTGAAAGAGCAGCTTTCTAATGCATCCAGCCCCTTCGCCATTAACTCAGTGTCATTCTGCTTTGAGATATCACTGGACAAAACACACAACCATCAGACACAATAACAGTCAGTTGCTCCAAATTCAACTTTACCAAACGGACCTGAGGCGCTGATGATGCAGACTGGACAGCACCATGCCCAGAGCCAGCCCAGAGTGGAACTGTACCACCTGGGAGTCATCAGCTGAGGGGGATCCAGGCAGAGTGGACTGTAGAGCGGCCAGGACCTGAGCCACCCCATCCCTTTGCCATACCACCAGCACCGGGACCAGCAGTGACAGGGCCAGGCTGGCACATGAGCGGGCAATGGCGCTGGCCGTGTTCTCACCAGAGTAGGACCGCTGAGAAGAAAGGAATAAAAACCTGTTAGCATGACTAGATGACTGTGGATGAATTTGCATAGCATCTATTTTACTTTTGTATAACACCTATTTTACTTAGCAAGTATAAAGTATTGATTCATTGATTGATTGACTGGGAGCGCACCTGATTTGCTATACTCATCATCATCATCATCATCATCATAAATACAGTAACTAAATCAAATAGATATTGTCGATAAATAGTTCTAACTTGCCAGTTTAGCATGACTATGAGCAGACATCTTGGCTGTAGGGATATATGGGTATATTTGATCATTTTTGTTAAACCCAAATTACAGGATAATTACAGGAGAAGTGAAGCAGGGGTGGACCGTCAACGTTCAGTCCAGTCAAGCCAGATGGGTCTTTATTCCGGGTTTGTGATTGATAAAGTTGATAAAATACTTGCAGATAACATACGACGCAGTGGTATAGTTAAACCAACATTCACCTATATAATTCAATACTGCTGATAAATGAAAAGATCTGTATATTTTCTAAAAACATTAAACCTAGCTTGGACAATAAGTATCTGCAGGATGGACTATATACTGTTGCTATGACATTTGTTGAATTAAAAGTAGACAGTAAAAAGTGAATGAATAAGACGCACATGGAGGAACCATGGAAAGACCTGCCCCTTGGCTTTGTAGCCGCTACATATGATGCTGAGCAGAGTGTCCAGAACCATGGCCAACCAGCTGGAGGTGGGCACAAACTCTGGACCTGCCTGGAAAATACAGAGAGAGAGGGGTTACTTTATTCATACTGGCTACATGACAATACAAAGGTAAAACAAAGGTAAAACAAATAGAGCAGTTTACCCCCAGGCTGCCCTCACTGTCAGTCGGCAGATTGCTCTCGTACTTGGCCACAGCAGCAGCCAGACCACTCAGAGCCAGAATGGAGTTTCCTTGGACAACCGGACTGTCCCTGCATATTTAAAACAAATTAATTATTAATGAGGAATAATATATATATATATATATATATATATATATATATATATATATATATATATATATATATATATATATATACACACACATATATATACATATATATACATACATATATATACATACATATACATACATATATATACATACATACATATATATATATATATATATATATATATACACACACACATACATATATACACATATATATATACAACATTAAAAAAAACTTACTTAGTGGCAGTTTTGATGACATCTGCTAACTGATCTCTGGCCCTACACATGATAAAAAAGTAATGAATAAATAAGTTAGATCAGATCAGACATGGGCAAAGTCCAGAATTGAAATAAAACTGAAATAATGACAATATTTATGGTTGGTGTGTAAAAATGGATCTGACCAGAGCCAGGCACAGTGGTGCTGATACTGCAGCTCCTCAGGGTTGCCCTTGCCTTGTTTCTGCTGCATTTCCAAATCAGCACGACGGCCCTGGGCACATACACACATAACAGAAACAGTCATTCAGAACAGCCTCTTACAGAGATATTGTATTGCTATTGTATATAGTATGATGCCAGGAACATTGTTAGGCTACATTCAGTGTTAAATATTATCATGAAAAACCAATAGATGGCAGTCTTCACCAAAAGTTCATGTTAAATTACACAGAATACAACCCAGACTGTTTTCATGGATTAGCTGGTAATTGTATAATGTGTCACTGAAACTCTACTTTTATCATTAAGATAAAATAAAATAATCTGTGAACCAAAATTGATACAAACCTGAAGAATAGCCTGGAAAGCTCTGCTCATGAAGCTCCTCCAGGCCTGAGGCAGAAGGAGGGCCCGGTGCCATTCTGAGGGCTGGATGTTTACCTGAGGAAAGGACATGAAAACCATCATTGAATTATGTGGTCTTTACAACTTTTAAAAATTGAATTATTATGTTGAATATTATTTAACAGGACTTTAGTGCCCGTTAAAAGAGAACTGACAAAGACAGCATCTCATATCTGCACACTGTGCACAGCCTTACCTCATGGATGAGGGTGCTGAGGGTCTGCTGATAGCTGCGGCTGCGGCTCATCAGGAAGCGGTCGATGGGCCTGCCGTCGCGGTCCGTCTGCACTGGCAGCTCATAACATAGGAGAAGACCACCTGAAACATAAAAGGAGATAATTAGGTTTTAACACTTATATATATATATATATACTATATATATATATATATATATATATATATATATATACTATATATATATATATATATATATATATATATATATATATATATATATATATATATATATATATATATATATATATATATAGTATATATATATATATATAGTATATATATATATAGTATATATAGTATATATATATATATAGTATATATAGTATATATATATATATAGTATATATAGTATATATATATATAGTATATATATATATATATAGTATATATATATATAGTATATATATATATATATATATATATATATATATATATATATATATATATATATATATACTATATATACTATATATATAATATATGTAGTATATAGTTAATATGCTTCTAAAATTTACTATTGTATAGATTACTAGAATTTGATTTGTGTGCTTTGAGGTGGTACCAGGAGGAAGAAGTAAATACTAAATACTACAATACTAAAATTTCTAACTCATTAAGTGAAGGACTTGATACTTGATACAGCTTTCAATACCACTAAACAGTACTTTCTTAGACAATAGACATCACTTTGGCCCAAGTATCTAGTTTTGATACTAATATTAGTATCAGTTTGTATCCGCGTTCATATTTTTACTCTTATCTTAAATTCTGTTGTGACCTGCTAGTCCTGGCTTGAGTCCGGGCTGCTTGTTCTTCTCATAAGTCTTGAACATGAACGAGGGGATCCCGGCCACGGTTTTCCCCTGATCAGAGCGCAGCCCACCCTGCCTCAAAGCGGAGAAGTACACCCCCCGAGGCATCACCTCCATCTCCTGTTTCACCAGCGATGTCAGGAACACTTGGAAAGCTACAACACAAGCCATAATATCATAGTAAGTAATGCACAAATGACAGACAACCCTTTTGTTTAGTGAGACTGAAGCTGTAAGTCGACCCTCAGGTGGATTGTGTGCACACAATCTACATGAGGCGTACCTGGAAGTACAGAGGCAGGAGTGAGAGACAGGAGCTTCACATAAGAAGAACCAGGCACAGACAAGTCCTTCTCCTCTTCATCTTTGTCTTTGCCCTCTTCATCCTCTCCACTCTCATGCTGCTTTGTGACTGGCCGGACCTGAGGATAATTTTTTAAAAGTCAATAAATTTTAGTATCATTATTGTTATTATTGTCATTATTGTTGTCATTATTGTTGTCGCCGTTGTTATTATTATTATTAAGTATTATAATAATTTTGAGTATATGACCAAAACTATGAAACCTCTTACATTTTACATGCTTGTCTACATGGAAATAGATGCGTTTAATGCCGTACTGTGGAACATTCCAGGTAAAACACTGACATTTCCATGGAAACAAGCAGGTACCACACCCTCCACCAGAAAAGTTGCATAGCACATCTTTAATACAGAGGTTTAGTTATTAGATTAGAATTGTGATAGATTTCAAAAGGACAAAGGGGGTGTGTGTGTGTGTGTGTGGGTGGGGGTGTGTGTGTGTGTGTGCGCGCATTTTGGGGATTGTTTGAGAGGGAAAAAAAGACTGATATTTGTCTACTGTAGGAACCAAAATCAACTATTCAAAATTCAAAACATATCCATACTTTTAATAAGATATAAACATAATAAAAATAATCTTACAGCCTCTGGAAGTAGAGTTATTTTGTGATCCACTTCAGAATATTCTGCCAGAGTCTTGTATCCACACCTCGCAACCTCTGGATCCTGAAAGACAGCATCCATATAATGGCAGTATAGTGTTTTGCGGTAGTAGGACTACAGAGTTTCTACTACAGCTACACAATGCATGTTGAATGTTTTACGGTTTTAAAAAGGTAACCATGGTTAAGCATGTAAACCCAATAAAATGGAACAGCTCTATAGAGAACTGACCTTGCTTAAGACATAATTCCAGAGCAGAGCAACTACCTCTGCCTTGAGATTCTATGAAAAAGAGAAAAAAAAAAATCAATGAAACAGCACATCTCCTAACAGAAACTTGTAAATAAAGCAACACTGATGAAAAACAACATTTCTATCATTATTTTTGCAGTACCTCATATGCCTCAGACTTGACCTGTAGCTGGGGAACCAGAGCCAAAAGTTCAGTAGTGGCTTTGACAATCAGTGGACGAGAATCAGCTCTTAATTCAGGACCCAAAGTCCTCCATGTTGACACTATATCCACTACCTAGAATAACCACAGTAAATAAATGAGCACACAATAGTAGATATACAATATACATTAGTGTGTAAATGTGACTAACCTCTGCCCGGCAAAGCTCGTGCAGGCCTTGAAGAGCCAGAGCAGCAGGGGTGGCCAGGTCTGGTTTAGTGCACTGCTTTAACATCAGACTGATAGCAGCCAGCATGTCTCCTCCATGCTGGTATGGCCTGAGTCAAAGGAAAAGAATAATATATTGCAAAACATCTCATGGTTAACTGGCTTGATAATGAAGCCATTTCTTTTTTTTTACACTTTACATTTTTCAAATCTTCCCTACTAGTTATCTTTAATGCTCTTATTCTTGTTCTCTGGATCTTTCCCACTGACAGTTTTCCAGTTTAGTTATTTTAACATGTTTTTTGTATAGAACAAAATGTTTTTTGTGTGTTTAACTTTTTTTTGCTATTAACGGTGCACTATGTAACTTTTCAGCTGGAGAGTTAATTATCTGCTTGTGATGTTATTGGTTTCCTTGAGACATTCTAAAGTATGGCATTAAACATTTCAATCCTCATGGATACAAGCATGTGACACTATCAAGCTAAATTACAGGCAAGATCCGTGGAGAGACGACCAGACACACTGAAAAGTTCGATGTGTTTTTTCCACAGTATGACACTAAACTTAACATTTAATATTCACATTTGAGAGAAATGACAAAATCCCATAAAATCAAATACTATAATTTACCATAAGAAAATTTACATAAAACACAGTTCTAGAACAACTTGTTGGTTCAATTCATGGATCAAAGTGGGCTCTTAAACCTAGGTTGAGTGAGGTCACAGTGACCGTGACCATGGCTGCCAGATTTGCCAAAATCCTCCTGATGCATCTGAACATATTGTGTTACAAGAATGGGATGGGCTGACTTTTTGCTGGGTTTTCACTGCTGTTTCAGTTAATCCAGCGTCAACCCTGACAAACCTGATCCCAGACTGGAGCCCTCCTGATCCCTGCCCTCTAACCTCTCTATGCAGATGTCCCGGAGGCAGGCAGCTCTGGACAGGAGCTGCTCCCACTGGGCGTCCTGTCCCAGCACCACCCTGTTCTCTTGTTGGGACAGGAGTCGCTGTAGCTCAGGGTAAACACGGTCCTGTACAAAGTAATATCTAAACAACAAATGTCCAAACAATTCAGGGCAAACAACTAAATAAACGTGACCACACCTGCTTCTTCCACAGTGCAGTCATGAGGCGCATTGCCACAGCTCGCAGCTTGGGGGCGCTTGCCAACACGTGAAGGGTCTGGAGCACCATGGGGACACACAACTGGAGAAGGAGTACACACATAGCAACAGAGTACTTTAACCATGCATTACCTCATTAAAATGTTGATTAAAAGTATATTTGCCTCCTCTACATTGCTAATTCACAACTCAAAGCACTCTCTTATGTTGCAAATCTGATTGATCCAGTTGACGCAGTACCTTGTGTGTCCCCAGGTTTGGCAGACAATTGAGGACAGCATTGGAAAGCTCTGGCCGTTTCTCCCTTCCCAACTTGAACAGCAGCACAGGGAGTAAAGAAGGCACCTGCAGACAAGTTCAACTATGGTCAACAACAAAGTTGAATTTTTGTTCAAGTTTTGTTATTGATGTCTTTTTTTAAACTTCTTGTAGCCAGCAGAGCAAAACATTGCATGCTTTTAAAGAAGACATTTATTTGGTACTCAACAGTAATAGAGTAGAACTTATATAGATTTATTTTATATTTTGAGCATTGTAAACCTCAATATTGATCTAAAATAGATTACAGTCCAATGACTTCCTGTTCAAGAACTGCAAAACTGAGAGGCAGTGCTTTTTCATACTTTCACTTCACCGTTGCCAGCAGTTAATTTTTATTTTTGAACCCCCTGGGACCGCTGAGTCTACAATCTTATAACTGCAAATTAAAAGGTTACATGTGGGTGGGGCGGGTGAAAAAACAAAATAACACTCTGAGTAAGCTACTGGTAAGTGATAACCAACCAAGCCAATATATTGCCTTTACTTTAAAACTTTAGTGCGAAGAGATAATTGTACAATATGTGACTACACTGCTCTCTTTAAGGTATATGGTAAAAGGGATGTGGGGGAGTTTGGAGTAAATTTAAACAAGAATTTGGGGGAAAATAATCAAACACACACAACGCACATAAATACACAATCAAATACGGATCGGCCCAAGAATATCATCTGAGTTTACCGGTCATTGGCATCGCCCATGAAAAAACCCATATTGGTCAATCTCTACAAAAAAATTGGCATTTTTGTAGTTCTACATGTCCCATATTATCATCTCATAATCCTAAAACCCCATATGAATAAGGACATCACACAACATCAGTATCCAGGTTACACTTTGTCCTTTGTCCGTCTCTCACGTCTTCTGCAGGAGATGGTCAATTAAGTCTTCACGGGCCCGAGCAGGAGAGAGGAGTGAAGGACAATGCAGGGTTAATACTTAATCATATGTGAGTGCTGAGGTCAAACATATAAAGCAGTCACGCTCCATGGACATATGTGGGCTTTAATTAACATGAAGCAGCTGGTCACCACCTCCTTTCACCTGAGCGGAAGGGGGAGGGGCCACACACCAAGTCTCCTTCAGGTTTGTGACCCTTGACACATAGTCTACACTTGGATTGAAAAAATAGGAATGTGCAAAGTGCGCAGGATATTACTGATTCAGGCATTGGATCATAAGAAAGCATTTTTGCACCTGTTTAACTTAAAGAAGATATGCTTATGTTTATTCTGTTACTTAGTAATACAATACAACATACATAGATTATTATTGTACATTTAGGTTATTGTAAACTGCAATAATAATCAAAATGAACTAAAAATAGAAATCAGAACTGAGTGGCACCACCTCTTCATAGTGTAATTTCACCATAGCAAGCAGCTGACTTTTAAGAATTCTAAGATGTACAATGCTAAACACAACGACCACAAGGAGCCAGAAATTTTACTAAATAGTTGAAAAATGGTGAGATTCTGTATAAATATTTTGTGAAAATGGTGTTTATAAATGGACTGCATACTGCTTCAGGGCTTTTGAAGCCATGAAATCAATTGTACCAATGACATTATTATTGAAAAAGTGTATTTTGTTTCACTAGCTCCATTTGGAGATACTGTCCAAAAAAAAGCTTTGATCCTGTATAAAAAGGACACACTGTAAAACTTGACGATACATTCAATAACAAGACACAATTCTATAACATCAGAAAGAAATGTAGACTTTAAACTAAAAGGGCTCCTAGTGGTAAGCTTAGTATGGGCCACTACATCAAGACATTCTGTAGATTCACATATGCCAGTAACCTTCTACCTCGGCATCAAAGCAATTAAGCGTGAGGGGGGAATAGTGCACGCGTCTAACGAGCTCTGGTAATGAGACACTTATAGCTCTGTGTGATATTTCACATCGTCTTACAGAGGCATAGATTATTTGCTGTCCCATAGGTCAGCTGTCCCAATGCAGTCTGGTCCTCAGTATATAACCCCACAAACTATAGCTTAGACCAGGGGTGTCAATCATGCGGCCCAGGGGCCGAGGCCTGCCTACAGACTTGATCCGGCCCTCAGCTGATTTGTAATAAAAATACAGTCAGTAAAAATTGAATTTTTTTTGTGATTTTTTTTTTTTTTTATAAATCATAATTTTTAAGGCTCATAAAAAATGTAGATAAATATACCATTTAGTTGCGCCCATTTTTATTTTTGCTAATTGTAGAATTTAAAAAATAATAATAATAAAAATTTGAATTTCTTTCCGACGCCACGCAACGCATGCGCAATGCTTAGCCACACTGCTCTGCTGCACCGCTGCTGCAGCTGCCGCTCATAGGTCTGGGACCCTTGAGATCAAATTAAGTCATATGTGGCCCCCAGACCAAAATGAGTTCGACACCCCTGGTTTAGACATTTACACAGTAATCCTCAAATTCTACTGAACACTGTGTTGTATAAAAAGTTATGACCAGAACCAGATTTTTAAAAATTTCTTCATAAATTATTTTAGAACTGTCTAATAACTGTTTAAGAATTTCCTTGTTCTATCTAAAATGTTTACTTCATTCAATTGTTTCTTAAGTAATGGAGAAAAAGTGACTGTGTGTCTGTTTAGTTGCTAAGACCAAGCAAACTATTGATTTATCCATTGCAAAATTTGACAAAATAATAAGCCGCACAAGTCCTGTCTTGTCATTGTCTGCGGTGGACAAATTAGCGGTCAGGGTGACACAGTGACTTTTGCAGCCATGTTTGCTCCACCAATGTGCTTGGAGGGCCAAATCAGCAATTATATTATATCAACCAATACGATACTGACAGAATGTAGGACTGAATCCAACAAATACACTTAACCCTCACTGTATTTCTCACACAGCACTAAGAAAACATTAAAACTGCTACACCTACAATACAGAAATAAACTACTATTGGAGTAAGGTAGAGGAGTTTTATTCCATCTCATTGAGCACTAAGCACTATAAGTACAAATTACAAGAGTAAGAATATGGTTTAGAATCATAAAATTGTATAATAGCTTGATATTTAGCATCTTCATATTTTCACTTTAAGTTTAAAAGTGCACTATGTAAGTTTTCTAGTAGAGGGCCTGCCACCTCGTCATCTCCATGGAGATTTTGTTGCCTGGAATGTTCTGCAGTATGAGATTAAATGTATCTATCTCCAAACAGACTAGCAGGAGATGCCATCAGTCAAACAGTAAGAATGTATGTTTTTAAAAGTATTATTGAATAATATAAACACTCATAATTGAATAAATGAAAGTTAGATAAATTTAACATTGTACTGTGAAAAGTAACAGGCAAAGTTACATAGTTCTCTTTTAAGTCGTGTGAGCAAGTAGAGATGATGCACTCAAGAGATTACAACATTCTAAATATTTTTATACCAAGTTAAACCATTATAATCCTATCATATGGTGTACCTGAGAGGGATCAGCTGAAGCTATGCTTTGGACAGCGTTCAAAGCCAGCTGGCAGACCTCTTCTTGGCCGGAGACCAGGAGGTAGCTCACGATGAGGGTGAAGGAGGAGCGTAGAGACAGGCAGGAGGACAGGGCTGAAGAAACAGACAGCAGCCAATCACATGCAGCCTCAGGATCAGATGCCACTGTCTGCAGAGTCCAGAGGGCCACACTGAGCTCACTGAACCAGGAGGTGAGGGGCAAAACCACCTGACCAACACGCTGGGGAGGAAAAAGCCTAGATTATCAAAGTGAAAATGAAGATATATTTTCTTAACTGAATAATGAAAACATGGCAAGGCTGCATTAGAATGAATGTGCCCAGGCCACTGCTCCTTCAAGAATATCACTGATACTAGTTTAAAGAAGATTTTTTTTTTCTTCAGGTACTGGGGAGGGGGTATTCATTTTCAAATAACTGCAATGACTTACAGAGATGGAGGCGGAGATTGGGGAAAGGTGAACATTGAACTTTAATAACCAGATCTTAAGCCTTTGCTCAGGCAGCCTTTTCTTTTTAAACAGACAGTGCAGTCAGCTTCCAGACAGTCTGAAATTGTCTGTAAATTTGAATAATTTTACTAGAAATTTGAAAAAGCACATTTTAGATAATTAAATGTGTCCACATTAGTCTAGTTAATTTGTACTGTTCTGTATACATTGCACATAATGATTTTTTTATATTGGCATGGACTATAGGAAGCATACTATATTGGACAAGGGGACATTTTAGTGTATTTAACTGCTAATGATAATGATGAACTGTCTTATAATGTAATTGTAATGAATTGTGTATTTTTAATGTGTGTTCACCTGTTCACCTGTTTACCTAGGGACAGCAGAGGAAAGTAGCAGTAGCTAAATCTGGTATAAATGATCTTTTCTTTTGTAAGATTAATTAATTTTTACATGGTCCCTGACAAATAAAGAATAAAGAAAGAAAAAAAGAAAGAAGTCAAAGGCAGTACACCATAAGATTATTGCTCAAACTTGTGTGAACTTAAAATACAACTCATAACATTGTTAAAAGCTCATTAAAGTAAATTTTGCATATGTTCTGCAAGTTTGTCACAAAATTTTGAGTAAGACTCAAAAGCTGACATGTGTTAAGAGGGCGAAACAACAACTTTTGAGCAATTTTATGTATTACAAGAACTCCAATATGCCATAAAGACCATTCTGACACATTTGATGAACATAACGGCAATATAAAAATGTGTCTGTGGCTAACTTTTTACATTCACAGTCTTGTCATACCATAATGATTTGTTGTAAGAGACAGAACACATGCTAACAACATAAAACAAAGCATGATTTAACGAGTGATTACAATGTAAACTCCAAGATAGAGGGTGTGGGAAAATCAGAGACCTGTGTGGGCGCTTGTGTGGGCCTGCTGATGTTGTGGAGCAGGCGGTTGGATAGTTGCTGGTTGAGTTTGTGTGTGTGCCGCTCAGCCAAAGGTTCAGTGAGGCCAAGACAGGACTGAAGCTGCAGCACAGGAAGAACCAGGACCGGACCCAACCATGGACAGAACTCTGAATGCTCCGGGGATAGGGATAAAGCTGTACAGGGAAAATTACAAAAACTTTATAAAATGTAATTATTATTAATCTTATTTTAAATTAGCAATAACCTAGCTGGGCAAAGTACAGGAAAAGCCTCTGGTCTTGGCTGGCATCTTACAGAGGGAAGCAAAATCCAGATAAGCAAGTATAGTTCAATCATCAATAATTTATAATGAATAAGTTACAGGTTGTTCTTAAAAAAAATTGACAACTAGCATAGGAATTGGTGGATTATATCTTTTTTCCAATTTATTGTAGCAAACACTAGAAGTATGCAGGTCAAGAGTAAGAAAAGAATGCCTGTATATATGTATTCATTGGCAAATATTGTACCATTGATCCTCAAAGTCTTATATCAAATGTAAACCTACAAATTTTGTACTACTTCTTGTGGCACCCTTGCCCCATCTTGCCATGGGCCAAAAATTTTAAGTAAATATTTTTTTCCTGGTGGTTGATTGTGGTATGTGTAATGTAGTTGGTTCATCCTACTGTCAAACAAATATATACGATGCATCCATGATCAAATTTCTGAGCCTAATTATGGCAATGAAACAACTTGAGATTTATGATTATGTAGTGACTGACATTAAAACATTCTAGCAATATAGATTGGTACTGATAGTCCTATGTACAGCAGCTGCATGTAATTAAAAGTTTGGAGAACCTGTAGTAGCAGGTTGAAACAGGAGTAATTGCATGCCTGTGTAAGACTCTGACATGAGTTTGATGAATATAATGTACAGTATGTAGCCTACAGTGGGTCCCTATAGATACTTACCCAGGCTGAGGAAGCTGCTCAGCTGAGCGGCCGGAGCCTCCAACAGAAGCAGTGCCACTCCCATCATCAGCTCATCCACTGGCACCTCCTACAACGCAAAAGCGTAACTGTCGCAAAATGATCAAAAACACTGCAAACATGTTTTTGCAAGCTTTAGTTACTATTTCATCTGTCCTCCGTATATGTAGCCTATATTTACGAAATTATTTATATTGAATGTATGGATTTGTTGAAAGTTTTCAGTCATACATTGTTTGTATTTTAGTCTTAGCAACAACCATGTGTGCTATGAGAAACAGGAAGTTTATTAGACTGTCATTCATTATTAATGGGTTTGCTTTACATAAACTGTATGGACCCATGCTGAACTGCATTTTGTGCAAAAGGGCATATCTAGTCCAAATGGCATCTAGTCTAACAATAAGAATGGTCTAAATACTACTAAGGAAACAGCTGTAAAAATGGTAACAAGCAACTTAATAATCAACACTAGAATTGTACACAACAAAAGTCAAAAGTCAAACAGAATGACATGATACTTGACAAGAGTGCATTTTTTGTAATGGATAAAATGTATGAAACTTAATACTCTAATACCTGTTGACATGCAGACAGCAGCTGTTGTATAAGCTGGAGCATGGGTCTGCAGTCTCCATGTAACTGGAGGCAGCGGTGGCAGGCACACAGCAGCTGTAGCAGCAGTGCATTTCTCTCTGCCTCCCAGCGCTCTGATATCCCAACCAGACCCAGAAGAAGAGCGCTGACGAAGGCCTGCAGCTCCAGCACTGCTTCCACGCTGTCTATCTGTGCTCAAATACACACGATACTACAATTTTACTGTGTGTGAGGTATAGACAGTAAAAACAATCCTTTAATATTAACACTTATAATGCATTCTATAGATACAGTCAGATACTGGAATCATCAGTACACACACACACAGTTGAAACCAGAAGTTTACATACGCTATATAAAAAGACCCGTATGCTTTTTTTTCCCTCTCTGTCTGTCATGAAATCAGACAAAACTTTTCTTTGTTTTAGGTCAATGAGGTTTACCAAAATTATTTCTATCTGCTAAATGTCAGATAATGTCAATGTCAATATAATTTTTCAATCCTTTCTTCAAAGTCAGAAGTTTACATACCGTAAGATTACTATGCCTACTATGCCTCCATATACAATTTGGGAAAACTCAAATTTGAGAAAATCCAGATGATGATGTCATGTCTTTGGAAGCTTCTAATAGGTTTATTGATAACATTTGAATTAATTAGAGAGACACCTCTGTATGTATTTGAAGGCGCTTCTTTGTGTACCATCATGGCAAAGTCATAAGAAATCAGCCAAGATACCAGAGAGAGAATTATGGACTTGCACAAGTTTGATTTATCTTTAGGTGCAATTTCCAGATGCCTGAAGGTGCCACGTACATCTATTCAAACAATTATATGCAAGTATAATCACCATGGGAATGTCCAGCCATCATACCGCTCAGGAAGGAGACAGTTTCTGTGTCCCAGAAAGAATGTGCTTTGGTTCAAAATCTGCATATCCACCCAAGAACAAAAGAAAAGATCTTGTGAAGATGCTGGCTAAAGGTGGTAATCTTTATTCACAGTGAAATGAGTACTGTATCCACATGGGCTGCCAATCTGCCAGGAAGAAGCCATGTCTCCAAAAGAAACATTAAAAAGCCAGATTACAGTTTACAAATGCACACAGGAATAAATACCTTAATTTTTGGAGACATGATGTCCGGTGGTCTGACAAAACTAAAATTGAACTGTTTGGCCTTAACGAGCACTGTTATGTTTGGAAGAAATAGCGGGAAGCTTGAAAGCATGAGAACACCATTCAAACTGTGAAATACAGGGGTGGCAGCATCATGCTGTGGGGCTGTTTTGCTGCAGGAGGGACTGGTGCACAAAATAGATGGCATCATGAGGAAAGAACAGTATGTGCAAATACTAAAGCAACATCTGAAGACATCAGCCAGGCAGTTAAAGCAAATGGGTCTTCCAAATGGACAATGACCTGAAGCATACTGCCAGACTGGTTACAAAGTGGCTTAAACGTAACAAAGTCATTGTTTTGGAAAGGTCATGACAAAGCGCTGATCTCAATCCTATTGAAAATGTATGTGCAGACCTGAAAGGGCTTGTGTGAGCAAGGTGGCCTACAAACTTGGCTCAGTTACACCACTTCTGTCAGAATGAATGGGCCAAAATTCCTGCCAACTATTATGAGAAGTTTTTGGAAAGATATCAAAAACGTTTGACCCAAGTCATACAGTTTAAAGGCAATGGTACCAAATACTAATGAAATGTACGTAAACTTCTGACTTTGAAGAAAGTAATAAAAAAAAAAAAAAATATATATATATATATATATATATATATATATATATATATATATATATATATATATATATATAAAACAATACCTGAAATTTTGTGGTATCCTTATCCATGATTTATCTTAATATTTTGGTATATGACAGTAGTATAGTACCAAAGGCATGCCAAGGCTTTTTAAAAGTTGCCTTTCTTCAATTCTGCTCCAGAATATCTACTAAATATTGGAATTTGCATATCGTTACATCCCTAATACAGTGATAATTGAATTTACCCATAGTAACCCAGCAGGTTATCAGGCACATATGGACTTTTGATGCATCTTGCCGGTAACATAAAGTTATTGATGTTCTATTCGGAGTTCTATTAGTAACATTAGTCCCTTCCATATGTATGGAAGGAGCCTTGAGGGCACATACACTTACAGTTAAATAAAGCCATTGGACCCTACCCTATACTGTGTAACCTCTTACCTGCATGTGTACGACCAGCTGGCACAGACACTGCAGGAGGCTGTCAGACACTGAGGAGTTGCTCTGTTCATCTTTATTCTCAGAGAATTCGACAGCTGGGCTCACAGGAAGGAGAACCCGAAGAAGATTGTGTCGCAGATGTGCTTGCTGGGAAAGCCTCTGGGGCTCACAGTACAGGTAGCGCAGAAAAGGGACCAGCATGGTGATGTAAGCTGGCTCATTTCTAAAACAAAATAAAGATACTTTAATTAGAATACAGATATAAGTCAGATATGTATAAGTAGTTTCACTTTAATTTTAATTTCATATAGAACCAATCCAACAACAGGGAGGCCCAAGAAATATAAGAAATATGGACAAGACTACTGTATAACATAGTCTGCTTGTCTCTAATCAATACAATGTTATAATTACGCAATTATTTGTTAATCTGAAACAGTCAACCATTTTTGTTGTCAATTAAATGGTGAAATAAGTAACTTTATTGGAGGGGGATCCGTCACCTGGAGATGTTATTGTTTTACTTGGAATGTTCCGATGTGAGGCATTAAACTAAACAAAATGTACTATCTATCTTGCATTTGTTTTTCATGGTGGTTTTGGCAATATAAACACTATTCATTTTTACTGTGATTGGGTTGCCCTCTCCACAGATATGGCCTGTAACTTGGTCAGGTGGCATTACCCGTTTCTGTATTGAGATAGATAAGTTCAATGCCATACTGTGGAACATTCCAGACAACACATATCTCAGTGTTGAATGTAGTTTTCCCATTAATAACAGCAATAACAGCTCCCAACTCATATGGTCCTTGCAGAGTAACCTCATTTCTCACGTGCTCTTCTGCTTCTGCCTGTACATTCAATTACTTGAGTGAGTTATATGTCAGGCTGCACTCTTTGCAGATGGCGTTTAAGATTCATGCTGAGCAGGAGGGAGTGGTTGGAAGGTGGGTTCAAGGCTTTCGTTGCCGCGGCTGTACTCGCCTGTCAACGGCTCGTCGTATGAAGTCATCAATCTCCACAAGCAGAGCGGCCCAACAGTCCTCACGGTTCTCCAGAGCTGTGATGTATGGATGTGGGCTACTCCTGCAACACAACAGGGACAGAGCAAAGGCCATGTTCACACCAGGATCCACAGTCACAATTCAAACCCATATTCAGGAAGTGGACATAAATATAGATGAGGGTTAGAGTTCACCTTGGGGCTGGTATAGGTTTTTGAACATAGTGGAAAGAGCCTTATTAACCATCAGAGTTTTAATCTTTGCGCGCATGCTATTTTTGTGGGCAGTCAAATTCTACATTCCTAAAAGATGCCTTGCTACATGTCCATGAAGAGAAAAAAATCATAGTTTAATGATTTTATTAAAGGAAAAATTAAAAGAAACAAAGGATAAGTAGATATGTAGTAGCAGTTATCAAGAACAAAAAAGAACATAGTTAAGTTGTGATATGAAAACAATGCCCTGTGAGGTTTTAAGAACTTCTAGGGATGCATTGATACAGATACTCCTATTTGAAATTTTAGCATTGGTGCATCACAGGAACTGATGCCAAACAAAATTTTGCTACCAAGCAAAAGACTTGATACATACATGAAAGTGTAAATTTCACCAGATAGTTTCTTTAATATTTCTTTGAGATCTTTAAATAGTTCTGTTAGTTCAAAACAATACCTGAAGAGATGTCATAATGTATATTTCGGTGCATTTACACTTGTCCATTTTCTGCCATAGTTATTAGCCCAGTTTAAATCCAAATTAAGACTTGCTTTGGTCCTTTTCTAGTTCTGGTTTAGTCCTGGTGTAATCCACTTTTAGTTCCTGGTTTAGTCATTTTAGTTTTAGTTAGATTTTGATGTAATGATTGGGCAAGTGTGAATGCACCCTATGTGATCAATACATAAGTAGTAATGTAGTTCAAATCAGTGTCAATACTGTTTTTAATATAAATATTACTGGAAAAATGGTCTTTTGAAAAACGTATTACTACCTGCTGGATTTTTTGTAACATCCTCTAGATTTTTGGAAGATCCTTTAAAACTGTCCTTTATAACAAATGTATCCCTTCTTAGACCTATTGGTTGTGTTGACCACCCTGTCCGCTCAGTGTAAACACAAGGCAAGAACCATGACCATCAACTTTGCTAATTTGCTGAGCCATTAGTAAACAAACACTGGGGTCAAATCCAAGGTGAGGTGCTATTTGGCTTCCACTCTGATCAAGTTGGGGTCACCTAAAACGTTCCTGCAGTTATACTTAGCAAAAGTATCTATCCATCACCAAACATGTGAGAAGGAAGCTACAGAGGCTAATATATCAGTGCCTGTGCAGTGGCCTAGACCTAAACTAACCCCCTCCCCTTTGTCTGCTGAAGCTGTAATCTGTCTGACCATCTCGTCCCCTCTCCTCAGGTTCCCCCTCAGCTCCTCAGCACCTCTCATCCATCAGATCCCCCAGACCTTCCCCACGTCCAGGCCAACCGACAAAGAAGGAGGCAGGAAGTGCAGACAGAGCCAGTTTCCTTATTGTTCAACTCCAAGTTCACCAATGGGCCAGGTGGAATTTTGCCTGAACCATACAATTCTATACACTATTACACAAATACGGTTTTATCATTTTTTTTGGAGGGTGGAGATATTTATTCATAAACTATAACATATATAAATTATTATTTTACATTTTGTTCAATGTGAAGAACAATATTGATTGACGTGACCTTTTTGAACCCAGCATGTAGGATCCGGAGACAGACTTTTTGAATAATTCCAAGTACAGAGCAGTGGATGGAGATATGGGATAGCTGAAAATGGACATTTTCACTCAACACTTAACCTCAATAATAATAATAATAATAATAATAATAATAATACAATGATAATACAAAATAATATAATACATAAAAATAATATAATCATAATAATAATAATAAAAAACAACTTCAAATTACATAATGTGTCCCCTTTAAGTATCTACACAACTCTAAAATTTGCCCATTCCATAGAACTTTAAACATTATGCTGACTGTATTAACCATGCAGTCCATATGAATCCATTTTGCTTTGTTCAGCCACAGACTGAAAAGTCGTGAGCAAGACACCTCTCTTTGCTTAATTACATTTTGTAAAAGCCAAATTGGATACAAGGATTCAAAGTCTTGTTTTTACTGTAGAACTGTAACTTGAGTCATCACAAAGAATACAAGCTGGAGCAGTGCCTACAGCTCAATGTTAAGCCTCAAGTCCATGTTGTGTTTTGAAGAGACAGTGAGACAGACTGGCCACAGCCATGGTCCGGCCCTGATCCCGCTGAGGGCTAAAGTCGATGTGCTCTTCGCAGCAGATTGCACAGGGCAGTGCTGAGCAGACGGTCAACAATGGGCACCAGTGTGCACCCTCCATTAATCCCGCAGCACTTACAGTTACCCAGCAGTGCCCGGGCCGGAGGAGCCAATGAAGGGCCAGGCTGCCAGGCCAACGCCGCCACCCCGCTGCCCCCTGCACATTCATCTTCCCTTCAGGGAGGGGCACTCCGCCAGACAACCACAGACACCCAGACACAGATGAAGATGGAATGAGAAGGGAAGGGACAATGGGAAGGAAGGAGAGACGCGAAAGGGAACAGAGACACGTAGTATAAGACGGGTCCAAGAAAAAAAAGAGGTAAGAGTATCAGAGGTCCAAAGAGAGAGGGAGCAGGCAGGAGGGGCTTAGGCTTTTTTATCACCCGCTGGAACTGATTAAGGAGGCCCTGGGATCCTGGCAGAGGTGGCGGTCTGAGCTAGTAGGAGGACAAGAGGAGAGGGGGGGGGGGCTCACTGTATTCAACCAGCCAGTCTAACACAGCAGCACTACTGTTACTACGGCTATACAAACAAACAGACAAGACTAGAGTCCAGACAAAAGCCTGCTCTGTGATCAATATCTGCACTGTACAAAACATCAAAGTAAAATGTAATACCAATGATAAATGTATTTGGATTTAGCTTGTGGCTAAAAGTGACTCACGTGCATATTCTGAAAGTGATATGTTTATTAGTATGAAAACACATTACTATGGGACTGACCTGATAGAGTACGGACAGATGAATGGTTTACTGGGGTCTCTCTGGTCTGCTTGTATTTGCAACAACTGTCCAATCACCTTTATCAGCCCTTGGACATTTCTGAGACCAAAGAGAAGCACATTTTTCAACTAGACATGAATGCAGAATAAAGATTAAAAACATGTATTTAAAATTGATACAAAGGCTGGCAATGCATTATCTGCGTATACAGTGGCTTGCAAAAGTATTCATCCCCCTGGAACTTTTTCAAATTTTGTCAAGTCACAAGCACAAATTTAAATATTTTTTAATTTGCATTTTATGTGAACTGTAAATGGTACGTGTGAAGTAGAAAGTACATTATACATAATTTCAGATTTAAAATAAAAATACAAAACTGAAAAGTGCAGCGTGCAAAAGTATTCAGCCCCCTAAGTCAATACTTTGTGGAACCGCCTTTTGCTGCAAGTCTTTTGGGGTATGTCTACACCAGCTTTGCACACCTACAGACTGAAATTTTTGCACATTCTCCCTGGGAAACAGTTCAAGCTCTGTCAGATTTGATGGAGACCATTTGTGACCTGCAGCTTTCAGATCTTGCCATAGATTCTCAATTGTATTTAGGTCCGGTCATTGACTGGGCCATTCTAACACATGAATATGTTTTGCTTTAACCATTCTATTGTCGCCATGGCTTTATGTTTAGGATTGTTGTCCTGCTGGAAGGTGAACCTCTTTCAAGTCTTTTGCAGACTCCAAAAGGTTTTCTTCCAAGATTGCCTTGTATTTAGCTCCATCCATCTTCACATCAACTCTGACCAGCTTCCCTGTTCCAGCTGAAGAAAAGCCCCTCACTGCATGATGCTGCCATCACTGTGTTTGACTGTGGGGTTGGCGTGTTCAGAGTGATGTGCAGTGTTATGTTAGTTTTCTTCCACACGTAGCGTTTTACTTTTAGGCCAAAAACTTCGATTTTGATCACATCAGATCAGAGCACCTTCTGCCACATGCTTGCTGTGTTTCCCCCAAATGACTTCCAGCGGACTGTAAAGGAATCTTCTGGATGGTTTTCAACAATGGCTTTCTTCTTGCCACTCTTCCATAAATACCAGATTTGTGTAGTGACTAATAGTTGTCCTGTGAACACATTCCCCCACCTGAGCTGTGGATCTCTGCAACTCTTCCAGAGTCACCATGGGCCTCCTGGCTGCATCTCTGATGAGTGCTCTTCTTGTTCATTCTGTACGTTTTGGTGGATGGCCATGTCTGGGTAGGTTTAAGTTGTGCAAGTTGTGTAAGTTGAACAGTGCTCCTTGAGAGGTTCAACACTTGGGAAATCTTTTTAGATCCAAGCCTTCACCACAACTTTTTCTCTGACCTGTTTGGTGTGCTCCTTTGACTTCATTTTGTGGTTTGCTCCCCAACACGCTCTTAACAAACTTCTGTGGCCTCCACAGCACAGGTGCATTTATACTGAGACAAGATTACACACAGGTGGACTCTTTTTAGTCATTAGGTCAACATTCAATCTTTCTAAAATCATCAGGCAACTTCTAAAAGCAATTGGTTGCATTCAAGAAGAAGGGGGCTAAATACTTTTGGATGCTGCACTTTTAGGTTTTTTATTTTAAAAAATTTTGGAAATCTTGTAAAATATTCACTTCCACTTCACACTTGTGTGCCATTTTGTGTTGCTCATTCATATAAAATGCTAAGAAAATGTATTTAAATTTGTGGTTGTGATGTGACAATATGTGAAAAAGTTCCAGGGGGATGAATACTTTTGCAAGCCACTGTATGTAAGGTACACTGTAGTGTTTGTGCACCTGGCAGAGGGCAGGAGGTTGAGGACTCCGTTGAGCACATACTGCAGGTCTGCATGTCCCTGTTCTACCAACAGGACCAGGGCCTCACAGCACACAGTCCGCACAAGGTCATTTTCACCGGAGCACTGCTGCCACAGGGTCTCCAACGCTGGGCCCTGGTCAGACGGTATACAACAGGCCATAGTGTGCTTGAATTTAAAGAAATATATGAATACTAACATTTATCTTCTTACTTAAAACAACTTACCTGATTGGAGGATTGATTGATCTGTTCATTCTGCCCTTTTTCTTTTAGTACGGCAGCAACTAGATTTCGCACATTCTACAACAAAAACATACAATTACATAATAAGCACACAAAATAAATGGGAATAAATGGGAAGCAACACACTGCATACTAAGGCATATTATTAAAAAGGGAAAAGCTTTCAAAACTATAAAGTATTTCTTTGTATCTGACCCAAATACTGCATATATTTATAAAAAAGACAGATTAAACTTGTGAATCATCATCATTAATCTATCAAAAAATTTGAATTCTTCAACTAACTCAATCAATGACCTCCTTTCTGCTGTTGTCCCATAGAAATCCTTGCATTGTATTTACAGTGGTTCAAAAAAGTATTTAGTCAGCTACCAATTGTGCCACTTAAAAAGATGAGAGAGGTACACTTCAACTATGAGAGAAAGAATCAGGGAAATCACAATGTAGGATTTTTTATGAATTAAATGGTAAATTCTTCGGTAAAATAAGTATTTCGTCACCTACAAACAAGCAAGATTTCTGGCTCTCACAGACCTGTAACTTTTTTCTTTTGTCCTCCACTTGTTACTTGTATTAATGGCACCTGTTTGAACTTGTTATCAGTATAAAAGACACCTGTCCACAACCTCAAACAGACTCCAAACTCCACTATGGCCAAGACCAAAGAGCTGTCAAAGGGCACCAGAAACAAAATTGTAGACCTGCACCAGGCTGGGAAAACTGAATCTGCAATAGGTAAGCAGCTTGGTGTGAAGAAATCAACTGTGTGAGCAATTATTAGAAAATGGAAGACATACAAGACCACTGATAATCTCCTTCCACGCAAGATCTCACCACGTGGGGTCAAAATGATCACAAGAACGGTGAGCAAAAATCCCAGAACAACACGAGGGACCTAGTGAATAACCTGCAGAGAGCTGGGACCAAAGTAACCAAGGCTACCATCAGTAACACACTACGCTGCCAGAGACTCAAATCCTGCAGTGCCAGACGTGTCCCCCTGCTTAAGCCAGTACATGTCCAGTCCCATCTGAAGTTTGCTAGAGAGCATTTGGATGATCCAGAAGAAGATTGGAGAATGTCATATGGCCAGATTAAACCAAAATAGAACTTTGGTAAAAACTCAACTTGTGGTATATGGAGGAGAAAGAATGCTGAGTTGCATCCAAAGAACACCACACCTGCTGTAAAGCATGGGGATGGAAACATCATGCTTTAGGGCTGTTTTTCTGCAAAGGGACCAGGACAAATGATCTATGTAAAGGAAAGAATGAATGGGGCCATGTATCGTGAGATTTTGCAAGGGCATTGAAGACAAAACATGGCCGGGTCTTTCAGTATGACAATGATCCCAAATACACCGCCCAGGCAACGAAGGAGTGGTTTTGTAAGAAGCATGTCAAGGTCCTGGAATGGCTAGCTAGTCTCCAGATCTCAATCCCATAGAAAATCTTTGGAGGGAGTTGAAAGTCTGTGTTGCCCAACGACAGCCCCAAAACATCACTGCTCTAGAGAAGATCTGCATGGAGGAATGGGCCAAGCTACTAGGAGCAGTCGGTGAAAACCTTTTGGAGGCTTACAGAAAACGTTTGACCTCTGTCATTGCCAACAAAGGGTATATAACAAAGTACTGAGATGAACTGTTGTTATTGACCAAATACTTATTTTCCACCATAATTTGCAAATAAATTCTTTAAAAATCTGCAATGTGATTTTCTGGATTTTTTTTCTCATTCTGTCTCATAGTTGAAGTACCTGAAAATTACAGTCCTCTCTCATCTTTTTAAGTGGAAGAACTTGCAGAATTGACTGACCAAATCCTTTTTTGCCCTGCTGTATTATGTAAAAGCCAAAAGTAAAATCTGTCAACTGGACAAAAAGTTGTAGGAGTAAAGACGTTTCGCTGCTCATCCAAGCCGCTTCTTCAGTTCTGTTAAGATTGCAGGTGGACATTGCCTTATATCTATCTGAAGGGAGAAGCTAACTAAACAAACTGGAAACAGCTTTTGTTTACAGTTTCTGTATATAAGCTAGGTCTAGGTCTTCAGACTAGGTCTCGGCCCTCAGACTCAAAGCAATCAAAGGAAACAAAGAGAACAAGAGCTAGCCAGATTGCCAGTAGTGTGAAAAACATCCACTGTTTGAATGTATGTGTATGAATATGCTAAGTATGACTCAGGCACAGTGCACACTTAGTGTAGCTCAATAGACCTAGCCTACATACAGAAACTGTTAACAAAAGCTATTTCCAGTTTCAGTTTAGAAGTTTACAAGTTTTTGTCCAGTTGACAGATTTTACTTTTGGCTTTTACTATTGATCAGACCTGGACGACTGAGGGATTACACAGACATATTTATTATGTATTTATAATAAAATTATTAGTTGACTAATATAAGAGACCAAGGAAATCATCCAATTAATCGACAAAATGACTAGAGCCCTATTGTATACTAATATCTGATATTTACATGCTTTTTTCCCCTCTTTTTTCTCTTGATATGTGATGAAATACTTTTGTAGTTTCTGTAGCACTATTGCTTCAATAAATAATCTGTCTATGTTGTGCATATACAAAAACAAAATTCTTTACACACATAAAGCCAGATAAAATATTGTTTATTATGAAAAAAAAAAAAACTTTTCAAGTTATTCTTAATTGTACCTGGGCTTGTATGACTGGGTTGGGGAAATCAAATCGTGTCTTCAAATTCTCCATGAGACTGGCTAGTTATGCCTGCAAAACAGAAACACCCAACCGTATATGGTTAGCATTAGCTTACTTGGACATCTGGCCACATTATCCAACTGCGACCATCTAAACAATATGCGATAACAGCAACACATGCATGTCTTTCAGTCGTTTTGTTCAGATTTTGAAAGACATTTCTGAAGCCCGCGCTCAGTGATACCCTCGCATTCAGCTCAACACTATCAGATATCAGTCAATGTGGCTTTGAAACACCACTTCAGTGATGCAGCCACCTGTTGTTCCTAATGGAGAGGAGAGGCAGTGCTTGGAGGTATTCTCAGCCCCTTTGAAAGTCTATCCCGGCAAAGTTATCACGTTATTGACCTGGAGGAGCTGTGGACATAATTCTGCATTAAATTATTTACAAGTCAAGACGAGTAGACCAGCTTGCTGGTGAGGTCACAGGGTGCTAAACTGTGCACTCGCCCATCTCATGTTGTCTCATTAGGTCAGACAATATGGTTTAGAGCAGACCACCAGTTGTTTCAGAATGCACAAGTCATACAAGTTAAAAGACGATTTTTGGCAGGAAGTTGGGATTGCATGTATTTTCTATTAAATCTATAGTTATATATATTATGTAGTATACAGCATAATTTATACACAAAGTAATTCAAAGTGCTTAACAGAATAAGAAAGACACTACAACCACAATACAAAACAAATAATCAGCGTAAAATGTACATTAAAAGAGAAGAGTGCAGAACATATTATATAATAATATAAAATAAATTCCATACCATTTCACTTATATTGAAGTTAGGTGAAATAAAAAAAAACAAGTTTACAGTAATATTCAAGATATTGGTATAATAGTAGTAGTAGTATCAATCAAAGATATTATAGGACAAGTAATAATTGTGGTAAAGGTGCTAAAGACCGTATAAATATTATTGGACTTAATTTTTTTTAATTTTTTACATACAAAAGATCCAACCAAATCCTCTTTTAAGAACACATTAGAAGCATGCAAGTATTGTCTTTTACTTGGTCTTCTCTTTGAAGTACAGGGAATCCTACAAAGGAAGACCACATCCGGATTACCATGTTAGAGCCCTAAGGCAATCACAGGTGTGCCCTCCCACGAGAGCTCACCACACACCTGCCTCTGTGCACTGTGCAGACCCTGTATCCTATAAGGTCCATTAAGGATTACTATGGGATACGGCATTTCTAACTTTCAAGAGCAAAAACACAGTTCAGTTCAGTTCAGGAAATATTATTGCTTTGCCTAGAATGTTTTACAGTATGGTATCATAGAACTGAGCTCCCCAGGCCAAGTTACAGGTCCAGATCTGCAAAGACGCAAGCCTGCTCAGAGTAGGATTGCAGGTACTGTATTTATACAGCAATATATTTATTTGATTGCAGGTGTAGGATAAGGTCATACTGTAGCACATTCTAGACAAAGCCAAAACATCTCTATGGAGACAAATAGGCAGCGAACCCGCCACCAAAAAAGTTAGTTCACCTAACTTGGATTTTTGTATTTTTTACCAAACTTTAGCAACCTCACGGACACAAATAAATCACAAATTGCATTAGGCTTGCACTGTCTGCTGTATAAGATTAAAAGTTATTTAAAAAGTTATTATTTAGCTAGCTAAGTCGTTCATACTGTAAATACTGGGAGTTGTTATATATCAGTTCAGGTTAAAAATAGTAGGTTGATATTTTGGTGTACTATTGCAACTGTTGCCCTGTACTGTTTAATACATCAGAATCAATGGTACTATACTGAACCCATTTGACCTACTTGGCAACTGCTAACAACAAAATAACTTTTTTTTAAGTCTTTAACTTTTTTATTTATTTTTTTTTTTAATTGCTTAAGCTTTGTAAAGGGTAGAGCTACATGCTGAAATCCATCCAAATGTGTAATTAACAAACAAATGGGTAGCCTTTCCCTTAAATTGTAACAAAATATTTATTAAATATGACAGGCTTCACCTGATCTTCCCCATACTGTATCAAATACTGTTTACAGCAGGGAGTTTGTTTAAGTGGCTTGTAAACTGATATAATCTTCTTACATTACTAAAAACAGTGGCAATACGAGCCCAGCATGGTCAACCTCCTCCCCATAGACACGCATTCGGGCAACAACCCCCCACTGTTATCTCACTGATAAGCCATAGTGCTGCACTGTACTGTCCAGCCACCTGGCCCCGACACTGTGAACTGCTTCCACTGCTACACACAACCTTGTGGAGATACAGGTAAGCCACCAGAACCGACACATATGACATTCAACTTGTTTAATGTGTTCAATGTTTAAGCTGTCTTTTAACTTGTCAACATAAGATAATATAGAGGCAATTTGATAAGTTTAGAAACTAAATAGTTGACAGAACATGGTAACAGCAGTGCAGGTATGCCCAACTAAAAATGTAATTTCATGTTACACCTTAACCCAATATATATTCATATTAATATTTTTGTTTTTTTAAATCTATGCTGTGTTCCAGCAGGTTCGACAACATATTTACCTTACAGCCACACAATATGGACCAGCCTGTACTGCTAGGTCTGCATTAGCAATAGAACAGGAGGACAAAGCGTGAACAGTGTTGAGCAGACAGGGGCTTTAGAATGGACCCAGCACTGGTTTAACTGTGGGACTCAATGCACATGCCAGACATGTGGGTAGTGGCACTTTTCAAAGTTTTTTAGTTGCAACAAGCTTTCATGTCAAAGTGGATTCATCTAGCAAAAAAGTATATGATCAACTAACTGTAAAAAAACAACAGTTAGTTAAAGTGAATAGTTTGTTAAAGAAGGGTGAGTAGGGTGACACTGAAATAGTTGGTTACTTAAGTTTAGTACAAAAAGTCATGTCTCAAATGTCCAATATTGTAAGATTTATACAATAACATAATATGGAAGACACAAAACAATTTTACAGGACTACTATGGCCAAACATGTGCAATATGTAATATGTATATTTAAGATAGAGCTTTGTTTATCTAACACTAGAACTCCACTCTTGTTTTTTCTCACGATAATGTGGTTAATTTACCAATACCACACAGCTCCAAGGAATAAGCAGTTCAGTAACACCATACAGCAATGCAAACACCTGCTGTAACATGTAACATTTCTTTGGGCTGCATTAGATTTAAATTGAGCAACTTTTCGCAGTTAGCAAATAGCTAATAGTAGCTACAGCGTAATAACGTGTCTGTGTTAGCTTTAGTGTTGAATTAAAAAACGATCGGAGAATATTTTCTAGTAAAGATAGCCCAGGGTCACAGTACTTAACTTATTCTAACACCTACAAGCGATAAAGTTGGTGAGTGGAGCTCAAAGTTTACCTCATTCATCCAAAGTCTGCGGATAGCGGTACATCACTATGGCGAACGAAGAGGACCAAACTACATAAGCGCGAATTCATAATTAATCACGCAATAAATGGATAGGTGTTTTGTTATGCGTGTTTCGTCACACTTCGTGACACATGTGTTTAAGTAATTGTAGACTTTACTATGAAATCCGAAATAAATCTTATGTTTCAAGCCCGCCTAAACGTGGTATGGGTAAGGTACACAACACGTGGGTGACTGAAACATGCAAAATGAGAAAGATGTGAGCTATAGATTGTATGCTATGAGCATATACTGTACAGTGAAAAAATACTGCGCTTAATCCTTATGCGTCACTTGACCTGATTTATACTAATCTATACATAATGGCCTTTTACAGCACTAAATACATCAACTTATAAGATCATGTGAAATTTTACAATATATGACAATATGCTATATTGAATAAAACAGCTTAGTGGGCACTGTGTTCTACCTGAGAACAACATTGCCTAAACTGCTAACACATGCTTCATTCACCGGGGTCCCCCGAGAGAAATGAAGGCGACACAATTACAGCAGAGATACGGCTGTCTGATTGGATCGCTGAGCCAGTCTGCTATGTCCTGATTGGCTCTTATCTACTCGTGCTCTGCCCGCAGCCCCCAGACTGCGCGTGCGTTATGCCTTTATTTACGTAAAGTTACCTGAATTCTACCACAGAGTAAGCGGACACCACAGCTATCTCCCTTAAGAATTAAAGGGTTCATGTTTGGGAGAGCAACATAGACTTATTGTACCAGGCCTATGAGTAGAAATGCTTTTAGAACCTTTGTGACATCCAGTTATATGTTTTGGTTGCCCAGAGCTGGTTTATTCTGCAATATCACACAAAATAATTCCATTTGCTTTAAGACAACATTTCTCAAAAATTAGAATAGGTCAATCTCACCCTCAGCCATAAATACAAAGAAGAGTAATTTATTGGCTAAAGTTAATTTATCATAAAAATCATACATTAAGTCACAGGCTACAATAATAATAGACTAATATCATATAATAAGAGCATCCTCAACATTTTGTAATTTGTCATAATTTACATAGGAGGAAAGCTGCTAGGCCGGCACCATGTATTGACGATAAGTATTTTGTAAAGAAATACCGAAATACAGTACATATGTTGATTTTACCATATTTTTTAAATAAATAATTTTTCCTACTGTTCATCTGTGCTGACATTTGTTGAACAATGGGACAGTTTTACATGGATAGGTCCAGTAATTACAGAGATATTTAACAGCCTACAGGTTATACCAAGAAACACAAGGTGCAAGTGTAACTTTTCTGGTGGAGAGTCCGCCACCTGCCTATCTCCATAAATGTGTTATAGCTTCACCTGGATTGTTTCAGTTTGGCATTAAACTGCTTTCCATGGAGACAAGCAGAAGCTATACCAGGCCAAGTTACAGGTCAGATCTGTGGAGCGGTAAAAATGTATGCTTTTCAGGGTATATTTAAAAATAACACCTTTCATGAAATGGATGCAAAGTTTATTTCCATTCTGAGGAATCAAGGAACCTTTACATCTCCATGGAGACAGGCATGGAGATTTATAGCAGTGCACCTTTATAGTAAATTCATCCATAATAATGCTCACCTTCACTTCTAGCTCAATATTATATCAGCAGTTTACAATATTATTCAATCATGTAGGCGTACTGCCTGCCACCTTATTCCGTTCTTCCATTTGTTGTTGCTTTATTTTGAAAAGCCGTGAAGGAAGTAGTACTCGTGCCGTCGGAGATCTGACAGCCGGTGAGGCTTTGAAAGTCTTGAGTGTGACTTCAGTCCAGGAGAACCATGTCCGCCGTCATAGGCAAACTGTACTCACCTCTGCTCTTGTTCCAAACAAATTCTCCATGAAATAACAGTAACGAAGGGCCTCGAGGATGGCCGGCTCGGTAAGTTGTCCTCCGTGCGCCATGCTTTCCTGTCTGGCTTCGTGGACTATCGGGACATTTTGCTGCTTCGCTGCAAACCGTGGAGTCTTGTGTATTTTTTTTTTTTTTACTAAAGAGGATTTTCAAACGGCGCTGCTAGCTTGAGCCGATACGTGCGTGCGAGTGTTTGCAGGGGATCTATTTTTCACCTGTGCACCATGGACTTTTTAACAACTTCCAAGGATTTACGCGTTTTTTTAATTTACATTGTATTATTTGGGACAATGCTTAGCCTACTGTACTTCATGAATGTCAACTTTTGGAGTGATTTTCTTGGAAACCCTTAAGTAATTTCGGACACAGCACAACAATTCTCTTTTTTCCATTTACCATAAACTGTCATTATCATATTCAGTTTATTACAGTTCTTTCCTAACCTAATAAACAGATAGAATTATGATATCCATGTTCATCATGCTTCGCAACCATACATGCCCAACCTTAAAATCTAGTCAGAATATGGGATTTCCGCACAGCTCATTTTCTATTCGCATTTCCAGGGTGCTGTCCAGGTGAAACTAGAACTTGGTCATCGAGCCCAGGTCAGGAAGAAACCCACCGTGGAAGGCTTCACCCACGACTGGATGGTGTTCGTGCGCGGTCCGGGGCACAGCAACATCCAACACTTTGTGGAGAAAGTGGTTTTTCATCTTCACGAAAGTTTCCCCAAACCAAAAAGAGGTAAGAAAAAATGACTGTTCATTCGTTATGCTATTTATTTTTTTTATTCTGTATGACAGCTGTGAGAATGATAACTTGGAACAGTTTTCCTTAGTCTCAGACTGTTAACACTGCTCTATATGACCCGCGTGGACCAGTGCTTATTCAGTTGCCTTAAAACCTGTTTATCTACTCACTCTTGCTCACTTTTCAGCATTGTTGTCATAGCACAGAAATCTATTGCAGGATGATGGAGGGAGATTGTTGAATGTGTCCATGGGGTTGCATCACCTAGGATATTGACTACCAGTACACAGAGAGAGGAGCCCTGGCACACTTTGGCTATGGTCTAGTCATATGTTTTTTGAAATTGTTGTAGCACGGCATCCAATTATTTGTTCTATGAATGCAGCAATCCCGATACCAGTCCGATACCAGGTGCTAGTGCTCGTGCTCGCACTTGTCAATGTGCTGCCGATACCAAAAGCCGATACCAGTACACCTGCGCTGCACCGCATTTGAGCTCACAGTCCCCCTCTCAGTTGTGCACTGAGCTCTGAGCAGAGAAGAGTTTAGCATAAAGAAGTACAGTAACTGTTCGGTACTTTAAGCTCAGCTTTAATCATATGTGACTGTCACATGAACTATGAAAATATTTAGGACTCTTAAAGGTTTTTATAGTTCACAAAGGGTAACAGCGGAGTGTTTAGATAGTAGCAAGCTAACATGGCTAAGTGGTGCTGGCAATTCTTTACTTGTGATTTACTGTAATTGACAAACAAATCTAGTGACTATAGACTAGTGACTAATAGAGTGGGTTCAGAGCTTTCAAAAAAGGTATAGCATGTCCATGTTGGTAAAAGTAGGAAAACCTTCATTGATATGCTTAAAGTGGCTTATTAGCTGTTATAGTGGCCTAAATATTAAAGGTATTCTCTAACTTATATTGGAATTTTACTCAACTACAGTGATTTTAGTAAAAAATTAAAACTGAACCTAAGTAGGCAATACTATAATGAAATTGTATATAAAATATATAACAGATCAATCAAATTGATATTAATATGGACAATTGAAAATCTTCCCTCACCCCAGTCTGGGAGTCCCTGCTTAGACTGCTGCCCCCATGACCTGGCCCCGGATAAGTGGAAGAAAATGGATGGATGGACAATTCATAATGAAATAATGAATTGGACTTACCACTGAAATAGAACCCACATAAAAATAATGTCTGGTATCGGTATCAATACTCTGTATCTACAAGTACTCAAAATGAAATACTCATGCTCGTTTTAGAAAAAGCGATATTGGTGCATCTCTAATTTGCTTCTAAGCAGGGGGAGTAAGAGAGAGAGAGAGGAGTCTTTGAAGTTTGAAGTCAAAAGAATGCATGCATGTGACCCATTCTGAGTAGTAGTGGAGCTACTTGTTAGGGTTAACAACATTCTTAAAGCTTTTCATTGGTAATTGTACTTTTTAACAGCTTGTCCTAGAGGATTGTAGATGTTCAAGGCAGTATGTGCCTAAGTGTTCTTGGGAAGTGTTAAGTTTGAAAAAAAATAGTCTGCTACTATGTTATGTTTTGATACATTGTTCTGCTGTCCTTTTTGATGTCATAATGCTTAATATTTAACTATTCTTTGACAATAGCAATCACACATTAAAAAATTAGTATCCCATGTGAATCATAAGTTTAGATTGAATTGGAAAATTTTGTTGCCATAAATTAACTGTTAGTGTTTTTTCACATGAGTCTTGATTGTAAGTAGTATATTTAATAGATGCAGGCTGTGCAAGTTCATTTTTGTCAAGTCTTGAGTTTTCAGTTTCTACATCTAAAATCTATTTGGTCTCCCTATCTTTATTTGACTTGCTGATGTGATGCTTTCTAATCGTTTTTACTGTCTTGAAAAGATAATTGCCTCTTTTGCTGTACACTGGGCAAAACTGATCTGGTTAGGTTTTCATTCTATTATCCTAATTAAGATTTTGATGTGACTCACTCCTACAACTTTACACATTATAAATCATAATTTCTTTCAAATACAAGTCATTTTTCACAATGTTTTTGGTGACTTGTTCTTAGAAAATATAATATTTGCTTAGGATAGAAAATCTAATAATCCAGTTTACAACATAAGCAAAAGGGGGGGGGAAATCTGAACAGAACTGAAGAAGTGGCTTGAATGAACAGCAAAACATCTTCATTCCTGCAACTTTTTGTCCAGTTGACAGACTTTATATTTTCTTTTGCTATGGATCATACCTGAACAATGGAGGAATTACACAGACATCTTTTACAACATAGGGGAAATCGGTACAAACACAAAGGGGACTTATTTTCAACAAGTTCTGATTAGATTTGTGCTTTTTAAAATACAAATATTTAGTTCACTATGCACATTTTAGTCCACAACCATTATCCCATGCATTTCAGAACATGTTTGTGGAGGTCTAAACTACAGGGTTTGTATCCCATGGAGACCGGATATTTTGCTAGTATTCACATAGGATTTAAATAATCTCAGTCTGTACAATTTGCTGATTGCAACCATTGAAATTTTGATTGGATTGTAATTAACCTTGCACTAATTAAGGATACTTGTGTTCACTTGTGCATGGATTTGATCCATATAGTGGCTGAATTGACATAAATCTAATAGTTTATTCCTGTATCACATGAATATTCTTCTAATTTATATGCATTTTTATAAGGTCATTCTTTTGAAAATTCTGCCAAGTCTAAGCTGTGAAGTGACTTTTATGTGAAACGTTATGGCAAATGAATACAGAACAGAAGCTAGAGGAAGCGTGCACGCTCTGATTATGATGTGAAATAAAAGATGACGGCAGGAGGAATAATAAAGTGCTCCCATAGTGCTCACTCGGCTGTGGGCCACGGAACTTATATGAGCTCTGGCTTTATTAGCTCCAACCTGTGCTGCTGTGCTATTCTCCCTATTCACTGTGCTTAGACTGACACTAGATTTTAATGACAGTATATGAATACTCTTATGTGAGTGACAACTATTATTATTTCAACTTCAATTAGCAGTGGCAGTAAAGTTCAAACTTTTCTCTTTGATTGGTGCAGAGGAAATAGTGACTCAAAGCTATGGTACTGAGAGTTTGTAAATGCCTTGGAAAACCCAGAATGTATGGTGGAAAATTTGGGAAAAATAAACTTGGAATTTGTAATGATGAGTTTGTGATGTGTTGTCGATGGTAGATTGAAATCTTGTTTTTTAGTCTTTTGTGCTACATTTTCTTTTTCTTTGACTTAAAAAATATAGAATTTGAAAATGATTGTAGTTTCTTAGTTTTTAGGTTGTTTTCTTCTTTGCTTTAAGTGGCTTTCACAAATGTATTTCTGAAGTAACACGTATTCCTTCTTCCGAGCTGTCAAAGCAACATCATCTTAAATTTAACTGAAAAGACATTTGAAACCATATACTCATAAATTCAGTTGGAAGCCTAGTCAAGTCCAACCGAGTGGGTAATATATTGCCTCCTGCAGCTTTAAAACAGCTCTGGTTTAGAAATGCTGTTTAAATCTCCATGAGTGCGTGATTCATGGCAGGCGGAAAGTGACACTTAAAAGATGAGAAGAAGCACTTTTTGGTGTGGACCGGGGGCATGCATCATGGTGGAAGCCTTCTCCTGTGTTCATTTAGCCTAATGCCTGTGAGCAGCTCCCATAAATCACACTGCTATCTCTTGATATGGATGCAGCTTCAAAGCTCTGAGGTTCTCCTAAAAGCTCTTTGATTACACAGTGCACAGTGAGTTTGGGCCGGGCCATCTCCACCCTCCTGCTCTGATAGATGAGATCTGCGGTTTAAGCCAGGCAGTGGTGTACTTCACTTCTCCTCAGGCAGAGACAAGATATTTCTACAAGTAAGAGGCTTTTTAATAAATGCATTCAGTATAAATATAAGGTTAAATATTTTTAACCTTATTTTTAATATCATTTTAGGGGCATCACAAACTAGATTTTTCCATGTAGACTTTAGAATCTAACATCAGTTACCATTTCAATGGTCTGCCACACCCTCATCTCCAAAGGAATGGTTGTATTACCTGAAATGTCCTAAGGCATGACATTAAACTCATCTATATCCATGCAAATAAGCAGACAAAGTTACAAGTCATATCTGCGGAAAGGTGATGCCGCTCACCAAATTAAAAGCACAGGTTGTTGCATAAATGATAGGTTTGTATCTAATTTCATACTGTGGAACATTTCAGGCAAAGCAGTAGCAGATGTATACAGTGCCATAGCTCAAAATCATCTGCTGCCTGCTTTTCCTATACATATATTTTTAGCGGCTCCTCAAGCTTTTATCTGTCCACTGTAAAACTGCCATTATCCCAAAGTGTTTACCTTTTCTCACTGTTGGGTTAGATATAGCTGATCTGTGCAAAAACAAGTCCAAGATGGCTCTCCTGCTCTTTGTTTCTTTTGTGTACAGTGTTAAGGCTGAGGGTGACTGACCATAGAAAGGAGCTTTTCAATCAGCAGCATGTCTCACATTTCCAGGAGGTCTTTAAACACATCATAATCACAGAGTAAACCTGTCTGAGTGCGCTTTCCGCACAATGTCTCGACTCCCAACAATCGCTTTTCCTTTTGACTTTTACGATCGGAGGAAATATTTGTGGCCTGCACTGTTACATCCTGTGTCTTTGTGGAAATCCGATATTTGCAATGAGGAGGAGTGGGGCATTAGGGAGCGAAGAGTCCATCCAGGGGCGAATTGACTGGAACATATTTTGGACTCGAGCTGATTTGTTAGGCACATGACAGCACATTGAGAGGGATGCTGGAGACAGAATGCTTGGGGAATTGGTGTTGAAGGAAGTGCTTTAGATGTGATTTTTTTTACCTCTTTGAATGCCTGAGGTTAGGTCAATTGTGTCTACATTGTGATGATAGTCATTATGTCAGTTGTTGACATTTTGTACATTATTTAGTGGCACATCATATACTGGATACTAGCCAAGGAGACTGCTTGGGATTTTGTCCATTGTTTTTGCATTGGTATTGCTATGTTTGGTGTCATTCTGTCCCGATGTGTCTGACAGGACTGGATCAGCTGTTGCTCTGTCAGTGACACTGAGTAGAGTAATGAGCGCTCATCAGTGTAACTTCCTTCCACTGATGGTTTGATTTGTGGCATGGTTCAGAGAAGCTGCCAGACACACATTAAGATTAATGACAAATCAGTCAGTAAAGCTGCCACCGCGCTTCATTATTGCCACGCAGTTAACGGGCCAGCGTTGAAGTGTTGCCATGGTGACGGCCAAATGGCAGCGCCGCTTCAACAAATGGAGGTAAAGAAGCTCTTTGGAAGTAGCGGAGGGGGTGCTATTTTGGCAATAGGCGGGAGCGGCTCACGCTGCTTAAGCACCTCATTTGAGACCTCAGCTGCCATTTAATCTACTCCGGAGATGGCATCTCTTCAAAGGTGTTTGTGATATTTCAGAGGATTGTCACTTTCATGGAAAGATGGAAGATACTGTAATGGGGAAGAAATGGCCAATCTGTGAGCAAAGCAAGCGTGTACCAGAGCTGATATGCTTTTTGTTCCAACCAAACCCCCTTTAAAGTCTGTTCTTAAAGGGCAGGGCTGGTGTCGCAGCTGAAAGGACAGGCAAACAAAGAGACTGTAATGGTTTGGTAGTGTACAATATTGGCTAATGGGATCATATGATATGCAATGTTCAGTCTCCCATGCTGTCTTCAAGATAAACTCTGCCATAGACACCATAGAGTAGGATGAGTCTTGCTCTTCCAGAAAGATTTGAAGAGATGTTCTAACATGACCTAATTTCTTAATGATGAAGTTAAGGAACAAAACAAGAGATGCATCGATCCTTTTTCAGTTCCGATACCAATTCTGATACTACAGCTTTACGTATCTGCCAATAACCTATATCAACAGATACCAGTGCAGAAACTGATGATAGCATTTCTTTCCTAAAAATAATCCAAATGTGTTATGTAACTGTTACTTACCCCTCAAGCAACTGCTGAACAACTATGTATAAATAAATTCAAACATTATGAGACTTTCTGACCTTTCTTTACGACCAGTAAATAGTATTACATGTCCAATCAGAATATCGGCTGAACCGATATTTGGAAGCCAATATCCATTTCAGTAAAATGTTCAGTATCGGCGCAGATATCTGATACCAGTATCAGATCGGTGCCTCCCTAAACAAAACACAACATAAGCACAACTTGAAAACTAAGATGTTTACAATGTTGAGAAAATAAAACTCAGGCTTGCTTGTACTTGCCCATTATTCCAAAATGAAAGCCATTTTAGTCATTTAGCTGGATTATAGTCACGCTAAACTTGACCCTCTTTAAACTTGATTAATTCCAAGCTAACACCAAACATCCTCCCACATCTGGTTAGGCAGAGGCGGGCTTCTCATTCCGACAACTGTAAGTGTGTGGAAGTAGACAATGAAGTGTTAACAGTGGAAGTGTATCTGGTTTCCCTGGAGAAAAAGAGCATTCTGTTAGCCAGATTGGCGACAGCGTAAGACCTCGCGGTGTACTCTGGCTCAGATTGATGCCTTAATGATTGGGCCAACATGTTAGCCTCTGGCCATCTCCTGGGCTCTCTGGTGAAGCCTTTTAACTCTGCGCGTCCTCCGCTCAGGCCTAATTTGCGGCTTGTGTGCACATACCACATAAGTCAAGTCACAGCTCTGACCTCTGCACAAGTCGGTGCTAGGAGAAGCCTCAGAAGCTGCAGCGCATTCCTCCGCTCTTTACTGTGGCCAGGAGCCTCCAAGCACCAGGATGCCACCAGTGAAACCCTCTCCACGCATTTCCTGTGCACGTGTGGGTATTGTGAGAAGTACGGTGACATCATCCCAACACCAGGCCCAAGCATGCCTTTTCATTCAACAGTGGAGAGATGAGTTGTGAGTGTTTGAGAGCTCAACCTGGAGTCAGCACATTTTGTTTCCTGCATTTCATAAAAAACCTATCAGCGGCCAAATTTGAATGCACAATTGCACAATTTACCCACTCAATTATTTTTTTTTACTTGTGACTCATTTTTTGCTTAAATCTCTTTTTAATATTTATCCCATTGATTCGGGTTCAGAGAAGTTGTCTCACCTTACACAAGCCTACTATGACTTTGCTCTGCTCATTTAAAGGTTGGGTCTCAACTTGTTCTGGTTGGGCTTATAACTTAGTGGCCTCAGGACTACATGCTACAAATTTTTTATTGAACACCGGCATTATATTTGATGGCACACTGTTAAAAGAAGGATTATATTTAACAATATACAATACTTGAGTTTATGAATGCCTTCATATAAAGTTTCATGCTAATCTAGTGGTTCTTTTTTCACTTTATTACACAGCCTTGTAGTGCCTCCTTTTACTGGCACAGGTAGGGATAGATGTTATGCCCAAATAATTTAGAAATTGTTTTTTAGGGTTTTTCTTAGTCAAATATTAAATTTTGATTGTCATATTGCCCAGACCTACACACAGGTTTTAGTTTTCTATTGTGCATTTATGCGTATTCCCAACAATCAACAGAAAGTCCTTTTACATTCACAAAAATGACTTGATAATATAATATATTGTTAACATTTTGTTTTTATTGTGTGTATATTAGAAGGGCCTACACAAAGTTTCCATAGCAACGTTGCTGCAACTAAAGTGACTTGAGAAATGCTGTTACAAATAATTGACATACTACAAATACATAAACATGAAGCATGTCTTTAGCAGATCATACAGTTTGTTCCTATTTTGTGTTTTAGCTTAAAGTGTGGTTTTGTTGGTGAATATTGTGAAACATACAAAATAACAACATGTATTGATTTTTGACATTTTGTACATGATGATTTCTCAGTGGAGAGCTCAGGACCTTAGACCCCTCACACTGTGCCCAATCTCCACTGTCTGGGCCAAATCAAAGAGCAGCAGGAATTTGCCCATAATTGTTTTACGATTCTTCAGAAATCATACCTCCTTGTATTAGCACAGCACAAAGACTGCAGCAGCGGGTCTGAGGGCTGCTGGTGCTGGCATGAAAAGAGTTGGAAAGGGGAGGGGGTCCGATCCAACCAAATAACAGGAACTGGGCTGTAAATGCCTGCTCTCCCTCGGTCTAGTCTAGTCAATGAAAGAGGTTAGAGGAAGTGGTTTATTGAAGCATGCTTTATATGGGCCGTCTGCTGCCACTCTTTCACTTTTCTCTCACTTGGCTCTGTCGTAAAACATTTGTCTTCCACTTCCACCACCAACCACTTTTACCTTCACAACTAGCCTCCTGACACTGATTGCATTTTGCAAAATGACAACATACAAACATATAAGTTATGACTTTTTCATATTTCTTATCTTTAAATAAGAGTTCTAGATTGCAGTATTTCTCTTCATACAGCGAATGGTGCATTATATTCAAAGTGCATTCTTTGTTCAAATAGTTGTAATGTGGCTTCAAGGTCATCTTTGGGGAAATTTCAAATAATAAGCTGTGCAGTTTCTTACATCAACAGAATTCCAATTATTGAGCCATAATCATATTTGGAGGAATTTGTACTTGGTATCTGAAAAGCTTAGAAATGGTGTTTCTTTGGAAATGGATCATTTCAATCTTGAATGGCTAGAGACCTTGTAGCTTAATGGATGAATGGTTATATAAAAAAATTGAATTGGTCATCTAATCTAGTCGAAAAACACAAGGACCATTCCTAATCAGCCAAAATACTAACAGATTCCGGCCACAGTGGACCCTGAAGAGTGACTAATATTGACCACTTTATCCTCAGTCAAAGGTGACCTGGGAACTTCATGTTTTCTTTTCCCACACTGTCAGTTCATTGTTTGTAGTCAAACCCATAAACAACAAGATAAATGTGATGGTAGCAATCGGATGGTAAATCACACATTTGCCCTGTCAACAAAATAAATATGACCTCTACTGTTAGCACATTAGTGTTTGAGAGACTTATTTTGATTTACACAATTATAACTCAATAATACTCTTTATGTCTCTGAAATGTTGTAGTGACTTAATGCAAGAATTGAGAACAACTGTGAATCGCAGATGAAGCCTTAGGGGACACTGAATGTTGCTGTAATGTACCAAGAGGAAAGTAAGGCTCGAGAGGCTGACATATATGGAGGACAAGGGACAAACGTGTGCCCTCTTTATTAGTGTGTAACAGAAGAGTGCACACCTGACATAGCTCAAACAGGGACTTACACAGTGAATGATGTTAAGCAATGTGTTTTTGGCAAATTATTGACTGTTGAGATTCCAATTTATTGGCTTTAAAGAATAAAAATATCTTAGTTTGACAATGGCAAATATGGAAATGTGGAAATGCAAATTAACCGTGTGAACTTGGATGGGAATAGAGCATCTGCTGGCAGCACCCTTGGGTCCTGGGATTGGGAGGATCAGGGGAGTTGGGAGGGCTTGTAAGATGATGCAGCACATGTCCAAACAGATACACATAATGGTTCTCCAAGGAAAATCCAGCAGTGTGACTGGTTTGTCATAGGACTACTTTAAGGAGTATCCCCTGGTTCCCGACCCCTCTCCTCACCTCTGGTCCTCTATCCTGCTTCCATTAGCCATTGTCCCTTGTGGTGGGTGGGGCCTCAGCATCCCCTCTGGTGTGTGCAGTACCAGTAGCTTTAATAACACAGTCATTCATGGTTTTATAGACTTATTTGAAAGATCACACTGCAAACTTGTTTATTTTATTTGCAATCAGCTGTTATGTTGCCTTGATGTTTTTTTTTCAATAGTCTTTCATGAATCGGTTGTTTTAATTATCTATTGATACATTTTGAACTGGAATGTAATGCATTTTGATTAGTAATGATCTAGACATGACTTCAAGATGATAATTAATTTATATTGTTTTGAATAGCACCCCATACTTGACCTCAGATCAACCTTTAACTGTGTCTGTGGCCTATTTATATTGAGGCTGCTGCCACGCTAAAGTGACTGCTTTGGGGTCGCGCACTTCAATTTCTGCAGATAAAGCTTGTAAAGCTTGATCCTGCAGGTTATAGGGTGCCATTCTGAGCTGATTAGTCCAAGGTTTTTGGGATCACTAGTACCCCTGCCTGACAGTGGCTAAAAACTGCAGTGAAAGGTTGTTTTTTAAAGAACTCTGCGTGGCTGTCCAGAGAGCCCACCCTACAGCGCTCCTAATCACCACCCTCTAATGTTAGAGAAGCTCATATCATGACCACTTAATGTTTCTGTGTCGCACTAATGAGGAGACCAAATAAAGGAGCCACTGTCGTATGAACATGCCAACGGTCGCTCCAAGGCTTTGTTTGCTAAGAAGCCCTGTGGAGGTTGACATGTTCATAACTTAATCTTTTTAACATTTCCATCTGTAGTAATCTGGTGTGAGGGGTCATAGATATTACATCATATATACATTCGTTATCTCTTCACAAATAACCCCAGTATTTGCACTCACTGGTGGTTTTCAAATTCTAGAATGTGTTACCAGATGGGGAGTCAGATTTCCTTTAGATAGCACTGCATTTGCCATGAAATATCCAAACTCAATTCAAATGTTGAACCTGATCATTTCTCTTTTTTTTTCTAGTTCCAATAATTCACTGTATTACAACGTAAATCTGCAGTATTCATTTTAGCTGTTCCCATTTGTATTAAATATTATTGGCCTATAGAATGTGTTAATGTTGTCTGAAATCCAGCAATACAGTCTAAAATGGAGTACATTTATTTAGCATAGCAGATCCATAAAATTGTACATTTGATTTAAACTTAATCCAACAATTCAAGCATAGTCATGTGCATACGTCTCTGATTTTCTAAAGACCAAGCCTTTACTTTTTGCAGACCTCTAGTTTATAAAAAAGAAAAAAGAACAGATTTTAAAGTCAGCCAGCATGTGTGAAAGCATGTCACATGTTTTGGACTGCGTGTTAAAGCATATAGATCTAGCACAGAGGATTTGCCTGAATTTGAATAAAGGAGAATGTCTAGCACATAGCTGATGCCATCTGGCATTTAACTTACAGCCAATAGCTTAATTCCAACCAGTGCACAGGAATGTCACGATCACAGTATAAAATGTATGTATTGTGATTATTGTGAGGAGAAACATCACTATTTGTACAGTTGACTAAAAATGATGACTAAAAATACAATGTTTATTATTATTCAGATACTCTTATATAGTCTTATACCTTACCATTCGGAGTCTTGTTTGTAAGTAACTTTATGGAATTAAACTTTCTGAATGTTAATAAAATTAAAATTAACCTAATTCATGATTATCATTTAACCAAGTAATCCGCACGTGCCTCAGTCACATTATGGCTGAATGATTTGGGAAAAATATTAAATTGTTATTTTTTCTGAAAAGCATTGCGATTGTGATTAGATTTGTGATTCATGTTTTTAATTAACGTTAATGTTGACATTTTTAGAAGAATTGACAAAAAGACTGAAATATGAAATGGCAAACCAATACAAGAATCATATTTCATAACATTGTTATATAGGTTTAGACTACAGGGTTACCTTTTTATTTATTTATTGGTTTATTTGACAGGGACAGTGTACATTAATAGCATTGCTGCAAATGCACCAGAATTAGCCAAAAGGCTATTTTTCATCCTTTGTCCCTGGACAGATGGCAAACCTGTCTCCCTAAAAACAAGAGTAAAATATTATAAAGTGAAAATTACAATATAGTATAGAATGCAGAATAACACTGGTTATATGCAGGATATTATGCTTGAAAGATTGTAGCCTTCACTCAGATTGCAATTTCAACTAGACAAGGCAAGTTTATTTGTATGACACAGTTCTTACACAAAGTAATTCAAAGTGCTTTACAGAATAAGAAGGACATTAAAATCACACAAATCAAAACATATATAACATTAAAACAGAAGAATGCAGAATAAAAACCTTTCAATCGTATGCACAGCTAAACGGAACTGTTTTGAGCCTGGATTTAAACATTGTCAAAGTAGAGGTCTGTCTCACATCTTCAGGAAGATTGTTCCAGGTTTTAGCTGCATAAAACTCAAACGATTAGATTGTGATTCATCTCGCTGCCCTAAGTCCCACACATCTCGGCAGTCAAGGTATGTGATTTTTGTTTTTGTATACATGTGCTGGTAAAATGCTGCATTAGTATTCCACTGATATTGTGTACTGTTTTGGTCCCTAGAATGAGAATATAACTGAACCTTTCTTCAGAATGTGGAGTCAGCTCTTTGTGTCGCGCCGCGTTTGTGCCTCATTACAAACCAGTCTGTGTTCAGAGGGGAAATACATTGTGACTGGCATTGTTCTGTGATTGGCACCTCTGTTCATACCCAGGGCACCTTTTTAATGTACCCTTGGCCCCCCTGTGAAGGCATCTGGGGGAACTGGCCACAGCGTCTCACAGGTCAGCGGGTGCATTGTGTCTCAGGCCTCTAAAATGCTCCTCCAGATCATTTAACCTTTTTAACATGAACCAAACCAATTGCTTGCATTAGGTCATCTTGACATTTGCTTGTTTTTGCAAATCATGTTCTTAAAATTAGATATAGTTCAACATGGATTTTTATAACTGATACAATTTTGGATGTTTGTCTTGTACTGTGTGCCGAAACGGATTTTAAAAATCCTTAGCAAGGCCTACAGATTTATGTCAAGTTTACAAATTAACCTTTCTGGATTACTCGTTGCATGACTGTGTAAACAGGGTTGTCAGCTAATTGATACTAAAACTACTATTGAAACTAAATACTCATTTGAGGAGGTATTGATACTAAAAAAAAGTCATATTCACAGGACAGATATGAACCTTTACCGAATAGCTTTAGAATGATCTTTAGCTTAAGTATAAGACCACATAGATTAATATATACATGTCTACCACTATGGAACATACCTGAACAACCCAGGGATTACACAGATGTAAAATAAAAGAAAGTATTAGTATTAAAAAAAATAATAATTTAAACAACAAAGATTATTTGGGTAAACTTGATATTTGTATATATTTATATATAAGTTTCCATTCGGCTCCTACTCCTCTTCTCTCTTGGTTTACCGTGAGCCGCTGCAGTGAATGGGGTCTTTAAGCACTGTTGAAATTAAACTTGACCCTCTTGGACAATTAACTCTAACCCATAATATTTACTCAGCAGTATTGGGTTTTGAATGGCCTGGCCCCAGCTCTGAGCTAGCGCAGCAACCATCAATCATCTACAAGGCTTTGGATTAGGGGCGCATGACATGAAGATGTTTAAGAGGGGTCAATTTTGTACCATTCATTTTGCAGTGAATGGGGTCAGGAGGTAGCAAAAGTAATTTTTTACCCATGAGAGCAATTCAACTGCTTATCTCAATTGTATAGTTTAGAATTGTCAGAAAAGTGTTAATACTACAAACATATTATGCTCAAATAAGTAATTGGCAATTGCTCCTAAAAATTGAACCTAAAAGACCTCCTTATTGTAAATAGAATTGGACATGGAGAATGTTGTTTTTGTTGGTAGCCTCTTGCCTATCCTTCATTCATGGTTGTATTTAGCTGTATTCTCCAGAGTGAGTTGAAGGCTGGCTGACAAACAGTGCCCTCGGGGCGAGCACACCTGAGCTGCAGCCGACTGTTTGTCTTTGGGTTCTCTTGGGGAGGAATGGCGAGGGGGGCCGTGAAGGTGTGGAGTGCTCTGTGTGCTGGGTGTGCTTACCTAGTTTAAAGCTCGTCCTTATTTTAGTGAGATTTTGTTTATCGATATATCGGCACAGGTGATGGGAATGTGGTTTAATGAGGTCTTAGGAGAATTAAGCAGATTCACCTGCTCCATAAGTCTGTGCAAGAGGAAAGGAAGGACTATAATAAAGTGGCCCACGATTCCATATGTCAGAGTGGGAGTCTTCTGAACTGAACTGGGACAACAATATATTGGCTTGTTTGATTCACAATTCAACTTTTTTTTCTTTTTTCCATAATTTCTTTTGTTAATTTCCCACTTTCTATACCTTACAGTTTGCAAGGACCCACCTTACAAAGTGGAGGAGTCGGGATACGCTGGCTTTATCCTGCCCATCGAAGTTTACTTTAAAAACAAGGTTTGTATTTGAGCATCAGGGAACTTGAATGTGAACTCTTACTTTTATGTGTTGCATGTAGAACCACAGTGGGAATATTATAAATTTCCACTAGTCCACAACCCAGATACTACAGTTCTCAAGGAAATTTATTTACACATGTTTAAGGACATTTAGTCTTAGAATAGACTTCAGGTTAAGCAGGAATCACATTCATTCAATGGAGAATCTGAGAAAAGTTTTGTGCACTAAAATATGATATAATATGTTATAAGTATGTTGAATTGTGCAAAACGTTCTATGTTCATGTGCACCAACAAGTCAGCACTGCACCGATTCTCTGGGAAGCTTTAAAACGGCTCTGTAGTCTGTATAGAACTTACTTGCTGTCAAGATCGGCAGCCCCATGCAAAATAATACAACCTGAACGATGATGGCGGCGCCCACTGCAACTTCCGGAATAAGGTGAATAGGAGAAGTTTCACAGTTGGTTTAATGAATGCATAAAGTGAGACTGCAGAAAATGGCACAGCTGTATGTTTTAATGGGAGCTATGACATTATTCATAATGGAGTGTATTTTAGACTTTCTCATTGTAAGAGGAGAGAAAGGAGCAGACCTTGTACCAGCCTTTCAAAGCTCCTTCATTTTTTTGCCGTAAAATGTCCCTTAATGCAAAATTCTACTCATGTTTTTTCCCTTTCATTTTGTCTTTGTTGGAGTGGATTAATGCTTTTTGAAAGTACATTTCTAAAATGGGTCAAGGTCACAGAGCTTCATGCATACGGAGATACATTTTATATTAACAATTGCATGCACTTAAACGCTAATAAAGGACAAAGTAGGTCTGTGCATAATTGTGATTACTCAACTGCCAAATGTTCACCAGTTCAAATCTTCAAGGATACTTCAAAGAAAAAATACTTCTAAAAGACAAAAAACTAAATGTTATAATGACTTGAAAAAATGAATAGGAGTGCCTCCTTTGTTATATATTAATACACGGGAAATATAGTTCTAATTATCTTTATGCTAATGATCGGTACTTTTCAGGAAGAACCTAAGAAAGTGCGCTTTGACTACGACCTGTTCCTGCACTTGGAGGGCCACCCACCTGTGAACCACCTGCGCTGCGAGAAGCTCACCTTCAACAACCCCACAGAGGAGTTCCGGCGTAAGCTACTCAAGGCCGGAGGGGTATGTTTGCTCTTTGTGTACTGCGTGTGTGTGTGTGCGTGTGTGTTCTCCTGGGACCAAGAGGTGAAGACAAAGGTGTAATTGAAGCCCAACAAGTTATAATGATCTACTTTTCTTGTTGAGAGAAGTACAAGTTGTCTGGTCCACGTTGTCTTACTTAGAAATGGTAGAATAGTTTATACATTTTACCATTTTTAATAATGCCATCATATAATTCTATTAAGAGCCTTTCCCTTTTAGATAATTCAATGTTTATTACAGGTATCAAGCTTTCTTGTGTAGGGCTGTAATGATGTTACTAAGTTTCTCTGAAACAAAAAACACCAGGTCCATTCTACAGACCTCAAACTGGTAGTTAACTGTATTGATTGAACCATAAACTCCATTGTCAGTCACATGTTGGTGAACAGGACTGTAATTGTCGGTTATATTTATACTACATTGACAAAGACACGGAAACTAGGAGGCACCACTTACTGATACATTTAGGCAGCGTTTTGTGGCAGAAGCTTGTGGATACAAACCATCGTCAGATACAGGCCCAAAAAGCTTTGTTTGGCTGAGCGCACTGCAGCTGTCAGCATCAGTAATCTGAATACAGACCAAATGTTATTCATTCACACTATTGGTGTTACAAAAGGTGTAACCTATCCAGCTTTTTATCTCCTCCACTGTCCTCAGGAGCAGCTAATGGGTGTCATTGCTTTGGACGTTAGTTGGAGCTCCCTTACAACACCTCAGTCCCTGCAAGGTTCTGTCTGCGGAGAAAAATAGCTCCTTATTTACTTATGTACTGTTATAAAGCCAACTGTTTTAGTCCATGAGATTAGAAAGTGACAAAAATATGTCCCTTTTTTAAATGAATCTTTCAACCTAGTAGTATGATGTATGTTTTATTTGATGAGCCATGTGCAGAACAGGGGAAAGCCTCTGGATTAATACTTATCACGCCTCAAATGGACATGTTTACAGCACACAGTTATTATTCCCTGTCCCCTGCTCTTCCAGTCTTTACGGTATGGCCTATTGTTCCAGACAGTTGTGATAAAGTGGCACTGGTTTCCCCTCTGATGCCTCCTCAGTGTCTGCTGCAGCCAGTGCATTGGCCCTGAGCCAGCGGTCCCCTGTAGTCAGGAGGTTTTATGACTTGAGCTAAGTGCTCTCTATTTACATTGCAGGGCAGTCCTTCTCTCCATAGAAAGGGTTTCAAATGCTGACATAGACCTTGCCCTGACTCTGTCACCTGTGGGACACCCATCGCTGTAGTTTAACACTGGACTCTTAACACTGTATTTAGGATCAGGGCTGTACAAGCTTTATGACATGTTCTGTAATGGACACATGAAGAAATCACACATCTGCTGTGGAGCGTAATACCACCTTAGACTTGAGATTTGTTTACTAATTTGTTTCTTTTTTTTTCGTTTCATTTGGGCAACTCAACTTTTTTCTTCTTTTCCATGATCATATCAACAGCTCTTTTATTAGGAAATAAGTCCCTGCTGTTACAATAGAGATAAATAACAAGGGTAGAGAGCTAAAGATATTCATCTGCAATACTTTATATCTTAACAAGTCAATTTATTTCTTGTTTAATAGCAGTGTGTCATCATCATAATATTGTGATTTTAAAATGCCTGTTGTCTTCTGCAGCAGCGGGATCCTCACAAGAGAAGTTCAGAAGACTCAAAAGTAAGTTTTCCATTTGCTCCCTGAAGAAAAACAGCTAGACAAAGTCAGATCCAGTTCCAGACCCAGCTGTAGCAGAAGCTCACCTCGGCCTCTTACTGAAGCAGCTGTCACCACTTTGTAATGGCCACGACATTCTCCAACAAAAACAGCCTCTGAACGTGTCTGTGCCCACACTCACCACTTTGATACCAAGGATCAAGTCATTCTTTCACTTCTTAAAACTACTATGTTCGTACTAGAAGTGGGTCATAGAAATAATTGAAATGGCTCATATTTGAATTTCTTTAATACACACAAATGTTCAAGACATAGAAAGGCCATTTGGCATTCCATAGCAATCCATCCATCACCAATGAACAATTAACTTTCAAACTGCGTTTTGACAGCAGATAACTTTTCAATTAATACAAGAGGCATGTGAAAAACATAACAGAAAAAGGAGCTTTGCACTCCCAATTGGAAAAAATGCATGTTGAAGGGGTTTAAAATGTGGCTGGTTTAAATGAACACTCAAACTTGTCGATGTTCCATACACTGTCTTGAGCACTACTTCCTGCCATATCACATTAAGACTGAGTCCTACTTTTTCCACTGTAGCACAGACACTTTTCATCAGGCCAAGCTTGTCATAACAGTACTTCTCTCCTTTCAGGTAATGGTGATGCAGGAAGGCTCTACGTCCCTGTTCGGACAGCACCTCAAGCTGCCCACGCTCCCCAACAGCTCCCTGACCTCCTCCTCCTTCACCTCTGACCCCAAGAAGAGCAAAAGCTTCCACCCATCAAAGGTCATTTCTTTTTGTCAGGTCATTTCTTTTCTTTCCCAGTTAGCACCCTGAGCGAGATAGTGGACCACTGCTTGTGCTCACCCCACCTCCCTTAAACTCTTCACCCCTTCAAAGTCTCCCGACTCTAATCCTCGCATACTTGGCAGGTTCAAAGACGTCCGAAGCAATTTAAACTCCCCAGATTTTCAAAAGCATTCAACTTTGGTTCCAGCAAAAACTATATCTTGGCCGGCGTTCAGACATGAGCGCTTACTGTGAGTCGTGCTGTGAATCTCTGTCAAAGCTGTTGGCCCAAAGATGTATAAGTTTAGCTTTTCCTGACCCCTCTGACCTCAAAGCTAAAAACAATCCTATACAAATCTGAAGGAAAAATGAGTGAAGATCTCTCCAACCATTATGTCCTAAATCACACTGCGCTTCAATAACGTGCCATGTTTTTTCCATTAAGATATTTTTAGTGGCTAAAAAACGGTGTCCATTTTAGAGGTAGGTTCGGAGAGGCCCGCTTCACATGGAATCGCTTTCCAGTCTAAACACTGTGTGATGAATTACCCGAGGAGCAGGGGGTCACGCACACGCACCCACTCACTCTCTACTGCAGGCTGTCATCACTCTTGTTTATAATCAAGATAAATAATACAACTAACTGCTGTCATAAGTCTTATTCATATCTGCACACTCCCCACTTGCATGCTAAAATACTACCAAATAAAAGTATTTATATTATAACAACCAGCATACCATATAGGTGTCAAGGAAATATGCTGGAATTAAACAATTCTACTTGTTTGCTACAGTCAGGTACTGGTACTGGCAATCAAAATGAATGTTATATCTCTGACTTGATAATAATTTGATTTATTTATTTTTAGTTTACTTGAGCAATCAGTCTTTTAACTTTCTTACTGTTGTTTACTTAACATAATTAGTGTTATCCTGTTCATCCATCATAAATCCATCATTATAAGAAGACAGATCATGGAAATATAGGTAAAATTACACACTATATTGTGCCATAGTTGAAGTCTTGTTTTATCCAATGTCTTCTAAGTTACTGTCACTACTGCATATTTCATAGTTATGAAATCCTGTTGCCTACAGTCCCTATTCCTGATCTTCCTGAGGGTCCATAAACTCTGACTACCTACTGATGCGCTGCTGTAATGACTGGATCCCACAGATGAGTTTGGTACTGGTTAGACCCTGGCAGTAAACTGACTGGTGTTTTTTTTGTTGTGGGCATAGCCTTTACTGCTATGGAAGGCATGCTAGCCTCTTAAACTGAGCCGGCAGTTTTACATCTTGCAGGTCGCAGGGTCAGCGGCTGATAAAGCAAATGAAAGGGCTGCAGAGGTGGCCGGCCACTCTGGTAACACACACTCTGTCTAGACGCTGTAATGGCTTTAGTGCATTGATGAAATATTGACAAAAGGCTGGAGGTGAGACCCTGGGACAAACGGCCCTCGGTGCATTTCCTCTTTTCTCCTGGCGGCTCCCTCGCTCTCAAAAGGAGTGTTGAGTTTGCTCTTTAAGCCCATACATGCAGAAATAAGAGGCGGATTTTGATTTTGGGCCCTATTCACTGTCCTTAATGCCAAACCACAGGGTGCCATGGACATTTTGCTTGTATAAAAGGAAGAGGATTAATCTCTGGTGTGTCTGCTTCTACTGGTGTTGTTTGCAGCCACAGAGCTGTACTCAAAGCCAAATGTCAACACAGAATCAGAGAGCTGGTGGAACACTTTTTCCCTTTTGGCTCCACAGACCAGAGTCTCACAGTGGCTAATTGCATCCTCACCTTTATGCTTGCCCACTGACCTAAAGCTGGATTCCCCCCTTTCTCTCCAGTAAGCTTTTCAGCTCAACTTTTTTCTTTGTTACTAAAACCTGGTTCAGCACCTTGCTGTTGATACTGAAGATTTCAGGATCTTGCTTCTACTTGTTTGAAGTTTCAACATCATTATTTGTGCGATTGATGTGTAGCCAACTTTTTTAAAAAGCAACATAACATGGCATAGGTGTTGCTTTACATCTTTTACCACAGTTGCCATTATTGTTTTTGGATGCTTCAGTAGTATGTTTCAGTATCAGTATTTCAGTATCTGTCAATGAGAAAGAAAGTGTGACATATATCTATTATAGTCCCTTTGTTTTAATCATGTAATATATGTTGTGTCCCTGCCTCCACAGGATGGATCCAGAGGAAGCAGTGCACTCCTCACCACAGCCACGACCACCAGCACTAACAGCAGCAGTTTTTCCAAAATCCACAAGCCCTCCAAGGACCACAAAGACAAGCCTCCCAAAGACTTGAAAGAGTCCAAAAGTGCCTTCAGAGACTCGGGCCCCAAAGAACCTGCCAGGAAACCCAAAGAGAACCAGCCACTTAGGGATGGAAACCCTAAGATAGGGTTCAAGGAACCCAAATCTATATCCAAGGACCACCGGACTGAAGGCATGCATGGAACAGGGCCCAACAAGCGCCACGCGGGCCATGACACCGACGATCACATCACAAAAAAACGCAAAAAGGGATTTGTGGACTCCTCAGGGAAGCAGTCCTCAGATGCTCAACATTTAGACAAGAAACTTTTGAAGGAGCGCTCGCAGATACGAATGAGTAAAACACGACCAGAGCTAGAGGAGGCCGAGCGCAGGAAAGGATCGACTCTGCCTCCATTTCAGGAATTAGTGGACCCTAACGATTCAGACATGGACGACCACTCGGTGAAGTCTGATGTGAGTACAACACATTATATTAAATTGTGCTTGTGCATATTTCTGAGTCTATACAGAGTCTATACAGAGACAATGGTTCTACAACCTTCTTAGACAAAATAATTTTGGATCAGATTGAATAATTTACATTGATATTATTTCAATGTCTTGTTCTTTGCTTTCTACCCTGGCTCGGTAAACTGCATTTAGTAGGCACAAAATCTACTGTATGGTATTTCCATTTGCATTTGAATGTTTTTATTACTACCAGCACACAGACCAGAACGTTATTTTCTCATTTGTGCATAATAATAGGGCTGTAGTTGTTTAGTCGATCGAAAAAAAACATGTACACTTAGAATATTAAGATCATAAGGATTTGCATTCACAACAGCAGAAAGGAGAATGTATGGAGTGAGTTAGATTGGAAGTGACTGGATTGTTTTAATGACAATGCTGTTTTTTAATAATTCTCTGATTACATAGTTGTTTTTGTGCAACTCTAGATCTTAAAACTTTTGCTAGTGCCATGTCTTCTTTTAATCAATTCATCCATTCATTCATTGATATACAGGCCATACCTTTAGTCAACCACAACCCTACATAATAATTACAAAATGCACAGCCAGCCTGCGCACATTACCAATGAAGGCTCTTAGCTTCACTTTAACTTTAACTTATAAATTGCTTCTCCTGTGAACAGCTAATATTACAACTTTACCACTCTCTCATACAACCACTTGACAAAACCCAAACTATCACTTTACCCTTTAGTACGTTTTTAGTGTCGGACATATTCCATTTGCACTGCAATCTTCTGTCATCATGAGGGTTTAAGCAGCAGCTGTGTGACCTCCGCAGCTCTGGGTTATAACAAGAATGTACCATCGTCACTGTTTCAAGGCTTTTTGGGATTTGTTGGTGGCCTCAGTCTGCACGGTAGGCCTATAAACCCCACTGACCAACAGGGAAAGAAGCATCATAAAGGGTGGTCCACCAGGTTCCGGGGGTCCAACTCAGGGGGATTGAAAGCGGAGGCAGGGAACCAACCAATAAAAAAACAGTAATCATTTCAGCATAAGAATTTACAAGATGATGCCCTGTAACTGTAGAAATTAGAAAGCCATAATAGAGCTGCCATTTTCATTTTTTCTTCAATGGGCTGACTTTGTACTGGGTTGCCTTGGTCCACACGCATTTCAGAGGAACCTCCCCATAAAGAAGGGCTGTTTAAAAGCCAAATAGCGCCTAGAAAGATTTATGGTTTTACAACACCTGAGGAGAAAAGAGAGACGTGGCCTTGAATAGCACGGCGCTCCCCTTTAATCCTTTTAGCCTTTTCAATGAAGGCAAAACGGCCGCATTTGTGGAAAGAAGTCCAAGGAGTTTTCTTTTATTCCAACTTGTTTTCGTTTCTATTGGGCGACGCTCATGTGAAGTGCAGTTCTTGGTATACTAGCAGCCTGTTTAGTGCAGGGACTTATTACTTAGTGCTGAGCAAACCTGTGTTTTGTCTGCACTGCCTTTTAACTTTTCCCACACAGAGCTTGGTGGTTCGGGAGGGATGTGGGGGGGGGGGTCAAGCCGGTTGTAAAAGGGGATGTGGGGTGACAAATGCCAGGTGTCCAGCTCTCTCCACGCCAGCAACCCCGGTGGCCCGAGGCAAAGGAGCACACATTTGATGGAGCGGCAGCACAAACCGAGCAGGAAATGTGGATGAGGTGATGACACCCGGGCAGAGCAGGCGGCCATGTTGGCAGGAAGCACATGCCTGGGGTTCCCATAAGTCCTGGAAATCCTGGGATATAGCGCATCAATATTTCTGTGAAGAACTCATACATGCATACTGAACATGCAAGTTATGATTAGTCCTGTGGGCTTATTTCTATGGCTTTGTTTATTAAGTTCTTGTGAAAAAATCAATCAAGTTTTATCATTTTTTTGTTTTGTTTTTATTATCACTTTTATCATCACAGTTCAATGCAAATGTCTGCACTTTATTAGTTAATGTTGGACAAAGGAATACCTGATCTATCTATGTCTATTTACAAAAGGCAATACAATAGGTGTGCTCACACTGAAGCCGTCAAACATCTTTCCTGCAACTGAACTCCACAGATGATTTTGATTTTGAGGTTATATGCCGTTACATTTGTGGAATATTGTATCCTTGTGTCTATTCCATTGTCCTTTAGAAATGCCTAATAGCATAACATTTTAATGTTAATAATTGAAAAAACATACATTTGTTTGTTAGACTTTGTAGTGTTAAATTTGAATAGGTCTTTACTGCACAGGCCCTGATACAAGGGAGCCCTTTGTTGTAGCGCGCCCACAGTGTCAGAGTCAAAAGCATCTTAATTCCCATTACAGTTGTTTTGTTTATTCAGCGCTTGTTGGATTAGACAGGCCGATCAAATGGTCTTGTTTGCTGCATTTCTCTGGTTGTCCAGGTCGGGCCAAGAGTGAGGAGGGGAAAGAGTCAGATGCCACGGCTAACTGTTATTTATGGCCTTTAAAGAGAGCGGCTTTGGTGGCTTTGAGTTGTGGCGGACAAAAGCCCTAAAAAGGAGCGCGCTTAGATTTACGACTGTGAGAAGGAGCTGTCCCGTAAAACTCCACACCAGCTGTGTGCTGTTTGTTGGCAAGACGCAACAACTATTCAAGCCTCTGCCTTTTGTCACTGCTCTTTCTCATCAGTCTTCAGCCAATCAGGGCACACTAATGCGGTGTTTGCTGTAGCAGTACTATCATAGGATCATATTATTTTGACTGATGTTACACTTCCAGCACCGAAGCTTCCCTAGTCTGGAATTGAGATTTTAGAAGATGTCATCACAATTTTACTGGCTATTTTCTGAGCACCAGTGCATGGTTAGCTTCTTGTCTTCTGTGTTTTTTAAGCAAAAGGCAATTTTCAGCTAGGGAAAAGCTACTGCTCTGCAACATAAAATATTTTGGCTTGTTTTTATTGTTTGATAGAAGACATCATGCATTTCCCAAACTGCATGAAGTCTGCCTGAGTGAGCTGCTTATTTTTGGTTCTTAAAAGGAGTGAGCCACAAAGTGTATGTTTCAAACCACTAGTGTGTAACCATGGTGTAAACAGCATGCATATCCTGGCTCTGCTCTTCTGGTTGTGTAGCCTTTTCCAATTTCACAGCTGCTGCTTCCTTATTGGACACAGAAATCCATGCAGAACAAGAAAGCTTTATTGTAATGGACAGGCGCTTCATAGTGAATACTATAATAATAACAAATCTGTCTGGTCACTTCAGACAGAGCCTGGTGTTTGTCTAATATGTGGTGTCCCTGAGCTGCTGACTCACTCTGATGCTTCTTCAGCCGTTTCCATGTGGATGCCTCATAAATGGTGCAGAGTGTCAGAGGTCTAAGAGTCTAAGGAGCCAGGCTGAGCTATAGCTAAGACTCCCATCTTAAGTCTCAAATTATTATGTCACCTCTCTTACATGAAGAAGACACATTTATCCAGTGGTTAGTCATGTTCATGAGCAGTGACTATTTTAAACTGGCTCAGAGTGGTGCTGTGCTGTAGTTGTGGGACTCACTGTGTCAGAGCTGCACAGAGCAGCTTTGTCACATGTGGAACAGAGCTTTCAACATTGTCTAAGATGTGTTACCTTTTGACAACTCTGTCTCAGTACATGGTTTCTGCCTGTGGCTGTAGGAGATGTCGCAGACTGCTGTGGCTTCTTCAGTTTCATACAGATTATCAGTGATGTTTATTGCAGTGCCCAGTATGTATCTATATATTGTAACCAAAATTTGCACTATGTATTTTTAAGTATTTTATTTGATTTTTAAGCATATCTTTTTTTTACTTTGTGCATGCCCTTATTTGTATTTGTATTTATTCAGTGTGTTTTATGTTTTATGTTGCACTTTATCACCAAAATAAGTTCCTAGTTTGTGAACTGTGTTCACAAACAATGGCAATAAAAGGATTCTGATTCTGATTCTGTATTGTCCTGCGCTCTTGTGTGAAATGTAAACAACATGCCTTCACCTATTTTGGCTTACAATGCTGGTGGCTAACTCCCATTCTTGCTGGTGCTGGTGGTGGTATAATCAGAGTTATAACAGACATTTCCTGAATTTTGCATCTCAAGCCTCATAAGAGACTGCCAGCTGGACACTGCTCACCATATTGGGGTGAGTGTGTCCATTGATTATGTTGGTGCCACTCACACCAACACAAGCAGAAACATTTTCCAAAGTGCTGAGTCCCAAGCCGTGCTACAGTAAGTGCAAACTGGAGCCGCTGCCAGAGTGAGTACTTTATGAGGCGCTAACATGAAATGTTAGCATGGGTGCTAAAGTGATGAGATGGACACAAAATAAACAGAGACAAATTGAATGTCTGTGGTGTCCCATTGCCAATAAATATGTTTTTACTGAAAATGTCTGTTTAGTAATTTATGACACATATTGTGAAACAAAGGATATTTTTTCCATAATTTGAGGGAGCATACAAAATAGGACTTGGCAATTAGATTCACTGGTTGTTGTTGCTGTTTCTGGATTCGGCCTAGGCACAGGCATTACACATGTGGTTGTTATGGAAGGCATGTTGTTAAAATCCTACTAACCTGTATATTGTAGCTTTCCTCCAAGTGTTTTGACTGTATGTTGTGTATAAAGGCA